>NC_091836.1:71408823-71718247 GCF_037783145.1 Equus przewalskii
AAGTAACCAATGGTGTAAAAGTCAGGACAGTGGTTACCCCCGAGGGGCAGGTAGTGACCAGGAGAGGGCACAAGGGGACTTCTAGGATGTGTAATGTTCTGTTTCTTTATCTAGAGGCTGGTTATGCAGGTATATCCACCTTGTGAAAATTCTTTGAGCTGTACCCTTGTGTATTTTTTTACTTTTCTGTATAAGTATGTTATCCTTGAAAGGAAGGTTAAAGAAAATAGGAAAAAAATGGGTTAGAAGGGGCCTGATTGCAGAAAGGGAAAATATTTCATTTGAGAGCTATTATAATTGTTTAGGTGAGGTCTAAACCAAAACAGTGCGAAAGGAGAGAAGAGGACTGATCCCAGAAAGATTTAGGAGTAGAATCAGTAGGATCGGATGGTGAGAGAGAAGGAGTAGTCAAGATGAGGTCTAGGTTCTGGACTGGATGGCCGAGTAGATGGTATGTACCCGAACTAAGGTGAGGAATACTGGAAGGAGGTTTAGATGGAATGGAGGTACAGGGGAATGACCAGTACTGTTTTGAACATTTCCTTCCTCCCTCCCTCCCTCCCTCCCTTCTTCCCTCCTGCCTTTAGATTCCGTGGTCTGGTGTTCTAAGTATTCCCTTGCTTCTTTTTCCCTTCTTTGTACTCACCTGATGAAACACTAACCCTACTTAAACCCAATTATTTCTTCTTCCTCTTCCTCTTCTTCTTCGAGGAAGGTTGGCCCTGAGTTAACATCTGTTGCCATTCTTCCTCTTTTTGCTTGAGGAAGAGTGGCCCTGAGCTAAAATCTGTGCCAGTCTTCCTCCACTTTGTATGTGGGACACCACTACAGCATGGCTTGATGAGCAGCATGTAGGCCCATGCACAGGATCAGAACCCACAAATCCTGGGCTGCCGAAGCGGAGCACGTGAACTTAACCACTATGCCACTGGGCCGGTCCCCAAACCCAATTTCTTTTTATTTCATATTTATATCTGAGTTGCTGAATATTGATGGAGGAAAAAAAATCACAAAACATGCTCACCAGTGAGCTCACTTCACTTCACATTTGTGTCTGTGAATCTCAGTCACCCAACACTGCCAACCACCCCACTACACTTCATGAGTAAAATCACTACCCTATTCTGAGCCAAGCAGCGCTTGTGTACCTTCTCTCTCCTCAAACCTCCAGTACTCTCTTCCCCCAACTCCCAAGCTACTGACCTCACCTCACACCTCATAGAGAAAATAGATCGCAGTCAGAAGGGACCCCATCTTCCCACCACTTCCACCAGCCTACCCGCATCTTGGCTCCTGTGTGCTGCCTGCCTTCCTCCACGGGGGAAGAAGTTCCTGAGGCCAACCCTGCATTTGGGCTCCGGCTCCCGTTTCCTCTCACCCCTACAGTTACCGCCTCTCTCTTCTGCATTATCTGTCTTCCTCCCTCTGCTGGCTCATTCCCATCAGCGTGAAAACATGCTTTGATATCATCCATCTTAAACATCAAGGCAAACTAAAAACTTGCCTTGGTTTGGGTCCCGTACCTGCCTCCAACTTGCACCTCATTTCTCTGCATCCCTTCATGGTAAAAGTCCTGAAAAAGAATGATCACTATCCCAATCCACTTCCCCAGCTCCTATTCTTTTCTCAATCTCAGTGTCACCAATGGCCAGAATATACATCTGTTTTTCTCCCAAAATTGTCATCCCCTGAGTCTTCCCCATCTCAATAAATGATACCATCATCTACCTAGTTTTCAGGCCAAGAATCTCAGAGCCATCTTTGAATTCTTTTTCCCTAACACTCCCTGCCAAGTCCTTCAGTAAGTCCTGTCAGCTGTCCCTCTAGGGTACATCTTAAACCCACCTGCTTTTTGCCATTTCCATTGCCATAACTCTAGTCCCAGTTCAGGACGATGCTCCAGTTCTCCTGGACGATGACCACAGCTTTCTGACAAGTCTCACCATTTTCACTCTTGTCTCCCTAAATCCATCCTCCAAATAACAGCCAGGGGCATCTTTTTACAACATAAATCATGTCATTCTCCTACTTAAAACCTTCCATTGGCTTCCCAGTGAAACCAAAATGAAATTCAGTCTCCTTACCAGAGCCTGCAAGGCCTACGTAACCTAGACTCTGCCTGCCTCTGCGCCCTCATCTGTGGCCACTCTTGTTCACTGTTCTCCAGTGACACTGGCCTTCTTTTGTCCCTCAGACACACCAAGTGACTTCCCATCTCAGGGCCTTTGTACCTGCCTGTCCCAGTGATGGGAATACTCTCCACCTTGGGATGACTGCCTCATCATTCAGGTCTCAACTCAGACATCCCATCCTCAGAGAGACCTTCCCTGGCCACCCTAGTAAGAGTAGCTCCCCCTGTCCCCTCCTATTATATTATCCTGTTTTATCTTCTTCATGGAACTGATCAATCCCTAAAATGATCATGTCTCTTTGTTTACATGTGTATCATCTGTCTCTCCCCGACTAGGATGTAAGCCTTGTGATCACAAAGACTGTCTCTCTTTATTTTACTGCTGTATTCACAGCTCCTAGGAAAAACTTCACAGTTGGCATGTGGTAGGTGATTAATAAATAGCTGTTGACCAGCCAAGGAACCTGTGGGACACTCTTGTAGAGATGTGTAGGAGGCAGTCAGATAAGTGGGTCTGAAGCCCAGGAGAGAAAGGGCTCTAAGTTGGATGTGAAGGTTTAAGAGTTGTCAGTCTTTTGCAGGTGGTGGGAGCTGGCTGAGTCTGTGAGATGTCCAGGGAAAGTTGTAGAGCTAAAGCAGCCCAAGGACACATCTGAGAGAACCTGCATTTCAGGTGTGAGCATAAGAGGAGCCAGCACAAAAGATTCTACCAAACAGAGAGGGAAGAGGAGAAGCAGAAGGGAGTGAGGAGTGGGTTGCTTTAAGGTGGTGCTTCTCAAACTTCTCTGAAAGATCTGTCTGTTTTTGATGTTGTTTGAATTTGCAGTCTGTCATGAACACTTTGGTAAAATCCAATAAAAATAAATTATTAGAAAAGTTCTATATTAAAAAGGCGTACAAAATACAGGTCCAAATTTGTCATTAGGTTCAACAGACAGAGTATTTCTCTAAGTCACTATAGAAGTTTGCAGACACTTACTCCCCATTGCTGTGCTTAGCTTGTCGAGGACTGGTAACAAAGCTCGCAGACCAGCACTAGTACATGGACCGCACATTAAGCATCCCTGCTCTGATGGTACCCCGGGGTAGGGAGGAAGGCAGATGTGCAGACTATAGGCTCTGCCCTCAGGTAGCTTAAAGTCCAGTGAGGTAGACAGTTTAGGACACACAGTCATACTGCATGGCAGGGAGGTCAAAGCACTGCCATTAGGGTACAGGCACTGGGGACCATGATCCACCCTAGCTCTGCCCCCATCTCACCCCTGTAGGACCTTTGGCAGAGCATGGCCCTTCTCTAGCATCACGTTCTTTCATCTGTATGGTGAACAGATCATGTCAGATGATTGGACGCTAAAGGTTTCCTCATATTGTTCGGACACAGAGCTGGAAACCCTCTATGGCAGTAGTTGTCTTTTGGAATGACGGGGAATGACTGCTAGTGGGTACAGGGTTTTTTTTAGGGAATGATGAAAATATCCTAAAATTAGATTATGGTGATGGTTGTACAACTCTGTAAATATACTAAAAAATCATCAAATTGTATACTTTAAATAGGTGAGCTTTATAGGCTTTATAGTGTGTAAATTATATCCCAATAAAGCTGTTAAAGAAAAGAAAGAAAGAAAATCCTCCCTGCCACTCCCAGGCCAGTCTTTTCTGGCTTTAAGGGTGACTAGTTGCAGGCCAGGAAGCCAGGAGGCCCCGCAGCTAAGATGGTGGATAAGAGGAGCCCATCTGTTGTGTGTAAGTTTCCATTTAAAGAATACTGTTATAAACTTAGCTGTAAAACTTTCTCTTTCTCATACTGGTCTTTTTCTGTTATTACTTTAACGAGTGTTTATTACATTCCCCATCTTGTGAAGCTTAAAGTCTGGCAGAGTATAGACAGTAGGCAAATAATGACAAAAGTATTAGCTAATTACCATTGAGGCAGGTATTATTAAGGCAGAGTAGAGGGTAGTATGAGGGTATAATGGGGACCTAATGTAGTCTGAAGGGGGTGAGGGAAGTCTTTCCTGAGCAAATGATATATACGGTGAGATCTGAAGAGTAGCTGTTAGCCTGTCACTTAACTTGAGAAAATCCTGTGGAGAGGGATGGCCATTAGTCATCCAAAGGGACCCAGCAGTCCAGTCAGGGACGTTGTGGGCATTGGAGGGGTTCTGTAGTGGTGTAATTGCAGTCCACATGGTAGGTCAGGGCTAAAAGAGGCCCTCAATGACCCTGAGTCCTATCCTCTGCCCTTGGCCTAGTCAGGCCCTTACCCAGTCCTTGCTAACCCCCAGGGAAAGGTATTTCTGTATCCCAGACCCTGTGGACATAGGTCACTGCATTGTTGAGTTAGAGATGAGCCGCCTGGTCACCAGAGCCCAAGCTCTCCAGAGCCACCTGCCAGCCAGGCACCCGCATTTCATCAAGGCTTTAATGGGCTCCAAGCAGTCTTCAGAGCCTGGCTGGTATCCGGCGTGACCTCATCACCGCCAACAGCGGCAGCCGGAGGCCAAGGCTCCCCTGGGTGATGGAGAGGTCACCATCAGCTGGGCCAGGTCTGTTCTGAGTCCTGTGCTCTCCTCCACCTGTACTGGGCCTGGAAACAGAGCTGAGTGGGATTCAGATTTCCCAAGGCAGGGCCATCTGTCCTTTGCCAGCCCACTCATGCCCCTCCGGAGCATGTGTTCTTGGGCAGACTGCACAGAGAAAGGGCAACCCTGCAGCTTTCTGCAGTGGGGAGGGCCTGCAAATAGCAGCAAAGGCCTCATCCCAGGGTCAGATGGACCAGAACTAAGGTTCCTTACCCAGAAGGAGTTTGCTTCCAGAATTGTGTGCTCTTTTCCTCTACGCAGAGGCCTGGCAGTGTCCCGGCGAGAACATAGCAAAGATGCTGTAGGTTTGTACCACAGACTCTCTCCTGAACATCGCTTTGGAAGTGGATTCTTTTAAATGTCGCAGAAGGGAGCTTGCCACTTAAGGAATCCTTCAGAGATTCCCTTTGAAGTAATGAACCTGTGTGGTGGGAAGTGCCGACTGGGTGTCAGGTGACCTGGCACTAACTGGACCTTACTGTGGGACCTTGAGCAAGTCCCCTCCCCATCACTGAGACTCATTTTCCCCATCTGTAAAATTAGATAGTTGGACTGTGATCTCAAAGCTCCCTTCTACTTTCGTGTTTTCTGATTCTGAATGAATAATTGCCCTCTGATTTATCTAATTGCAAATCTAAGTATTCATATTTATTCAACAACTATTAATTATTTTCCTGCAGCTGACCACCAGCATCTTTCTTCTAGGTTCCTCTGATATATGTTGTTAAAGCATCCTGTGTACTTTCTTTATTGCACTTACCACAACATGTAGCTATGTAGTTCTGTGGTTAATAGATCTCTCCTTCGTTACACAGTGCGTTCCCTGAGGAGGAGGTCTGGATCCACAGTGCTTCTATCCCTATTACCTTGTGCTGTCCTTAGCACATGATAGGTGCTCGGCAAACATTTGTTGAATAAGTTAATTTATAAATGGGCACTAGGGATTATAGAAAAGAAAAAAGAAAAAGATACAGGCCCCTCCTTCAGACTGCACCCCGTAGAGTGCTAGTTGGGTGAAAAGGTCCCCACACACAGCACACTGAGAACAGCGCGGAATGGTAGGTATTAAGACCCTGAATTAAGTGTAGGCAAAGGGCAGAGTAAACAAATGTAATGAACAAGGAGGGGAAAGATCAGTGTTGGTGTTGTGGAAGGCTTCATGGAGGAGGGGGACTGGAGGCAGACCCCAAAGGACAGGTAGGATTCAGTCAGGCAGGAGGGAGGAGGAAAGCTTTTCAGGTGAGGCAGCAACAGAAATGAGCCTCGCAAGTTAGAGACCTGGAAGAAACTGGCCACCTGCTGGGTTGTGGGTCTCGAGGCTTAAGTTTGGAGGGCCTGGGGGATAGTCAGAGGACTTGTGCTTAACTTTGAAGTCAATAGAGAGCTCCCAAAGTGATTGTCTGTTGTTTGTTTAGTGACTATAGTGATTTTTACTTTTTAAAATGCGCAAGCTAAAAATTCCGAGCTGTACCAGAGGATATATAGTGAAAAAGAAGCCTCCCTTCCACATCCCTGGTCCTCCTCCTCAGAGGCAACCCCTGGAACTTCCCATGTGTCTCCTCCCCGTTGCTGCTGTAAACAAATTATCACAGATTTCGTGGCTCAAAACAACCCAGTTTTATTATCTTACAGTTCTGGAGATAGTCTGAAATGAGTCGTACTGGACTAGAACCAAGGCGTCGGCAGAGTTACATTCTTTTAGGAGACGGGAGAGAATCTGTTTTCTTTCCATTTCCAGCTTCTAGAGGCTGCCCACATTCCTCTTCTCCCAGCCCCCTTCCATCTTCAAGGCAGCCATGGTCAGTCGTCTTCCTCACGTTTCTTCACTCTGACACTGACTCTTCTGCTCCCTCTGTCACTTCTAAGGACCCTTGTGATTGCATTGGGCCCACCTGGACAATCCGGGGTAATCGTCCCATCCCAGAGTCAGCTGATGAGCAACCTTAGTTCCCCTTGGCCGAGTGATGTAACACATTCCCAGGTTCCAGGGATCTGAACGTGGACATCATTGAGGCCCATTATTCTTTCAGGGATATTGGATAAATGTTTTATTTTCCTTTCTGTTTTTGAATAGTTAATACTTGCACACAGTACAAGATTCAAAAGGATTTTCAGTGAAAAGTCTTACTCCCACCCCATCTCCGACCCAAGTGTTGTCCAGTTTCTCCACTGTGTCGTTATTACTTTTTCCCTTGAAATTAATAAGCAGTCTGTGGGGAGATACTTTTTAAGCCCATGCAGATATCACGGTTTCCCTCGATTCGGCATCCATTGATGGTTCTTTCCTGAACCAACCTTTATATGATGGTTGCAAAATGAGTATTTTACATCTTTCCCAACTTCAGTGCTCACTCCACATTGACCAGTCAGCACCTGGCATTCTATAGTAAGCAAGAACCCCTTCCCCCACATTTATCCGTCTGTTGTCAAACTGTGCTCATGGATGCTCTTGCTTTAATGTTCTAGAATTCATTACTGTCCTTAGTTACGTTGGTGTTAAAATTGTCTTAGATTTGGCCAGTGTGGCATACTGTCATCTTTTGTTTTTTCAGCATTTCCATAGTTTATGGCATAAAAAGCTGTTTTAGGCTTATCTTGTATCCACCTTGCTACTGCCTGAGGAGCCCTAGGACTTTTTAGTGGGCAGTTGTATTAGACTGAAACCTGAGGACCAGGTTTGCTTATTACCCCTTCTGTTGAGAACCAAGAAACATATATAGGCCTTTACACATATGCATACACATCCATCAGAATATACATATACACATATATATGCATCTGCACATGCATATTTGTAGAAATCCTGAACACCAGTACCTCCCATTGCAGCCTGTCCATACAGGGTTCTTTCTTGTCTTCACACTCTTCATATTTGTATGTCCTTCCCCCTAGTGAGAATGCCAGCTCCAGACAGCGCCGATACATTGACTCGTTTGCTTAATCCTGCAGTGCATCTAGAGAAGCTTCAGACCCGCTTCACCTGCACCACTGCAGAAAACAGACCCACTAAACAGAGTTCGGGTCGGGATTTGTTCGCAGTTCTTACCCTGTTCCACCCAAGGCTAAGGGTGTAGAGTCAAATACTAGGCTCATAAGTTACTCGCGTGGGTATTTTCCCCTTCGGTGTGTTTATTTTATTCATTTGAGATACAGTTTGTTTTAATTTTTTCAATTTGCTTTCAGTTTTAGGGGTTTTCTCCCCTACCTATCCTTGTTTTAATTTTGTTGTTTGAATATGTAGAACATTAATTTTTTTCTAAAAACTATGTAGAAGGATATACTCAGAGAAGTAAAACTCCCTCTTGTACCCTGTTTGACCTTTTTCTGCTCCCCTCCGTGAGCCCTGACCCCTTGTAGAGAACTGGTTTTATTGTTTTCTGGTTTATCCTTCCTGTGTTTCTTTGTATAAGAAAGTATATTTTATGTTTTCTTCTTTCCCCTTTCTTCCTACACAAAATGTGGCATACTATATATATGTTCTTTAGCAGTTTGCTTTTTCCACTTAACCATATTTCTTGGAAACCACTCAGTTCAGAGATCTTCCTCACTCTTTTTCACAGCTGCATAGTACTCCATTGTGTATGTGCTATTTGTCCTATGCTTGGACATTGAGGTTTTCAATATTTTGTGATTACAAATAATGATACAATTAATAACCTCTTATATGTATACTTTGTGATTGTTGATGTCTTTACAGTAAAGTCCTAGAAGTGGTATTGCTGGGTCAACGAGTAGATGCATACATCCTCTGGTTAGATATTGCGAATTTCTCCTCCATAGAAGTTGTACCATTTTGGATTCCCACTAGCAATGTCTGAAAGTGCTGTTTTCTCACAGCCTCTCCAACAGTGTATTCTCAAGTTTTTGGATTTTTGCAAATCTGATAGATGAGATATAGTATCTCAGTCTAATTTTAGTTTGATTCTCTTATGATGAGTGAAGTTGAATATCATTTCATATGTTTAAGAGCCATTTTATATCTCCTTTTGTGAATTGTCTATTCCTGTCTTTTGCCCATTTTTCCTGTGGGGCTTTTGGTCTTTGTTTTTCTCTTGATTTTTGCAAGTTCTTTGTGTGTTAGGGATATTAGCCCTTCATCTGTGATATATATTACAAATATTTTCCCCCACTTTGGATTGATGTGGTTTAACACTTCCCATATAATCCTAACACAACCAGGATTGAGAACTACTGGGGTGGTTTAGACTGTGCCAATTGAAACTGTTTTTTAAAGGAGAATGGGAGAGGGAAAGAGACAAGGGCTGAGGACCCAGCCTTGGGTGTCACCCATAACCTGGGACAGAAGAATGAACAGAACCTGCAAAGGAGAGAAAGTTATAGCTATAGTGTCATGGAAATCAAGGTGGAAAAGAATCAAAAGGAGGCAGGATTAATTACAGAGCATGGATTCCTGTAGCCATGGGGAAGAGGAGGAAGAGATTGCTGAATGTGGTTCTGAGGTCCACATCCTTCCCTCCCAGCACCACTCCATCCCCGCTCATTCGGGCTGAGAGAAGACTGCGGAGCTCTGTGAGTGATTTTGTCCAGCAGTGTTGCCAGGGACCCTAGGAAGCCTCTTCTCTCCTGACAGAAATTGAAGGAACATAACCCAACTGCGTCATAACTGAGGCATAATTCTTCAGTCAGCGTTATTTAGTCAGTCATAATTACTAAACTCCTACTGAGTGCCAGGTCGTGTTCTGGGCACAGGATATCACAACAAAGACCTCATTTTTAATTTGTGCTTCTCTCTCACCACTTTCCAAAAAGTCAGAGGTTTCCTTTACCCACACGCGTCCATCGGGTTTGTCACGCAGCCTCATCTCTGAGACAGACTCGGTCAAGTCCCTAGAACTAATTAGGGAAAATCACTCTTGAGAAAAATGAAGTCATTACTACCAGCAAGAAGCTCTGGGTCCGAAATGGTCCTCTTGGTGTAGACTACCAGTCTGTTCCCTGTCCTCTCCTTCCTCCTAATCTCCCACTCCCCTTCCACTTTTATTTTTGGTGACTGTTGCCTGGTGACTGTGGTTGGCTAAAAAGGAAGGCGCATTAACTGGAAGAGTCTTTGTTGGCAGTGGCTCCTGGTTTTTAAAAAAAGCAACAGTTTTATGAGGGATGTGAGTAATTCCTTCAGCCTTGATAGAGGGTTGAAAAGCAGACATCAGCAGATGAACAGTTCCTGTGCCCAGAACTGTAGCCTGTGGCATTTAATATCATAGTTAGAGATACTCTCCCTCTACTCTTGATTCTCTCCATACTGGGAAGTGCAATTAGCAAAACTATTTCGCTGGTTTCTGTTTCTGCAAGTGTTCTCAAAGCCGACTGTAAGTAAGGCCTCCTCCTTCCTTCAGGTCTGAGTTAAAGTCTGTATATTTGAGTATACTTCATTCCAGTGAGCCTGGCTCAACCACTGCCTTAATGTACTGATGCTTCTCATCCAAGCAGAAGGCTTTACTTAGCTTTGGGAATAGACATGTGAGTGGAAGCATAAGCCATCTCTTGATATCCCCGCTTCCCTGCAATGGACATTAGGCTGCGTTTGTTCAACAGAAGCTTAAACATCTGGTCAGCTCAGTCCTTTGGGGTGGTTGGTGTTTTATAGACAACCCATCAAGATTGATTGGCCTCATAACTGAATTAGCCAGATGTGTGGGCATTGTATGCCCTTTCCTCAGCCTCCCTTCAATATTGTTAGATGGAAGCAGACATGCGATTAGCATGTTTGAAGATGATGTGTTTTTAGTGCATGAACAAAAGCTGCCGCCTTCTGCAGAGACTGTGGCTCTGCCCCAGACGTCAGCAGTATAATTATGACTGCTAAATTCAGCCCAGACCCCTGGCTCGGCTGCCTTGGTCTCAGCTGTCATTTGCAGGAGGGGGAGGGGGTGGTGCAGAAGCCCAGGGACCCAGGCTCTTATTATGTCCACTTTGAACTCTGCTTTATCCAGAGCCTTTCCTTCCCCATGACAATTGTTCCCAGCTGCTTTGTGGGCACAGAGCCTGCAGCCACCTCTGGGAGTAGTCTGTGCTGGATTGTGGGGAGAGGGGGAATGGAGCTGGTCTCCTAAAAGCCCACAAACTTGCCCAAAATGAAAGTGAACTGAGGATCCCCATAGTTCCAATGCCTGTGTCACATGCTATTCAGAGCATTATCCGTCATCTAGAAAACCCCTACCTTGGGTTTGCATTGAACAGAAATCCTTTAGCAAGAGTTTTTGCTTCTTCCCTCTTCCTCACCTCGCTCTGTGTGTGAAGTGTGTCTGAATATTCGTTTCTGTGCTTTGGTACCACCTCTTTTCTGACCAGACCGGCCTACATATTTGGCTTAGAACAAACCAGGCATTACCATGTCTCCAGTAGCTATGCTGATGCTTACTATTCTGTAGGCATCTCATACTTAGTGTATCCAAACCCAGCCCTCCTCAGATTTGCTTCTGTATTCCGTTTGGTGAACGGCATCATCATCTGCTTGTCACCCAGATAAGAAAGTATTATAAGTAAGTCTGATGACTTTGCCCTCGCTTACTACCAAGCTCATCTTTCTTAGAATTTTCTCTCAAGTCCAACCTCTCTCCTCTGTCCCCACTGCCCTGGTTCAGACTTATCACTCTCACCTGGACTATTCAAACAGCCTTCTTGTTGGTCTCCCTAACCTAGGATCCCCTTCAAACCAGACTTTACTCTGCAAAACCCTGTCACTACCCTGTTTGAAAACCTTCAGCAATTCCCCATGCCTGGAAGATATGCCCAGATGACTAACCCAGCATGCAGGTCTCTCTGCAGTCCGCCATGCATCTCCTGCCGCTCTGCCTCCAAGAGGGGCTGGGGATGATGGTTTGCCTCAGGATTGGGAACAGAGCTTGGTGGGCCTAGCAGGGGGGTGCGTGCAGCCCAGTGGGCCTGGGGAGACAGGAACTATCTCTGCCGTAGGCCCACTCAACTGCTCACTCCCTAGCCTAGAGTCTCTCCTGCCTCCAAACCTTTGCTCATTCACTTTTCTCTGCCTGGGATGCCCTTTCCCCACTTCTCCACCTGTCAAACTCCTACATAGCCTTCAAGAGCCAACGCATTTATGTCTCTTCTGTGTAACATTCCCTGGTTTGCCCACATGAAGTGAATCACCTCTCATTCTGTTCCCCCACAGCAATTTTAGGAGGTTATTTTATTGTTTCAAAGATTGCAATTGAAGCTTCAAGAAACAAAGTTGAACATATGTCTCCTCACACACACTGTTCCCTCTGCTCCCCTGATTCTGATGCCAGTAGTCCTGACCAGGTCTTTAACCTGTGGAAGGCCACCCAGTTTCCCTTCTGTCTGCTAAAGAGATGAGGTGGCTGGCTCCCTGCTCGACACCCCATCTCTCCACATATACCACTGGTGAGATGCATTGTAGGAAGGAATGCGTAATAATGGTAACTGTAGTAAAAATAACAATAGCTATCATTTATTGAGTTCTTAGTATTTGCCAAGCTCTCGACTAAGGCTTTTTATCTAATACTTAAAATAACTCTGTGAGTTTGATACTCTTACTACCTACATTTTCCATATGCATACAAAAAGGCACTAGGCTGTTAAGTAATTTACCCAAGTTCTACCACTAGTAAGTGACAGAGCCATTGTGGTATCTGTGATTATGGTCTCAAGAGCAGAATTCCAGTCTGTGTTCCCAGAGTCTGTACAGGGTCTGCCATAAAATAGGTGCTCTGGAATGTTGATTGGTTGATCGAATGAATGAATGAATTCATGTTCTTCCCATTGAAATTGCCTTCAGGCTTAAGGGGGACTGGCTGAGTGTCGGTAGCTTATGCCAAGAAGTATGGATTTTGTTTCGTCTCCTAATGCCCAGCTGTACACAGACATGTTCCCTCCCACTCAGTAACAAACTGCCTGGAACTCTTTCCTGGCTCATATTTACAAGAGAATGTGATAAATTCCGTATTGATCCCTCCTGTTCCACTGTAAATTTTGCAAAAGATGATTAAATAGAGCAATAGAGTCTGCAGGCATTGTGGCTCAATATGTTGTGGAGTGGCGTATCGACCTCCTCCATCCAAAGGCAGCCAGCGCCTATCCCTGCTGCCCCAGACCAGTAATTAAAATCCTGTGAGACTGGGATTTAAAATCCAATCATATCCCTGAATCAAGCCTTCCAGCCTCCCCCTGTGACGAGTGCAATAAGGTAACGGCAGGAACATGTTTATGTCTGTGCTGAAGCAGTCCCCATAGGGTGGGTAAGAAATGGAGAGTTGGGTAGCCCTGCTGGCTAAATCACTTCACCCTGACACCACAGCCACTTGTAAGACAATGTGTAGGCACATAAACAAGTCCCAGCCAAAGACCAAATCCAGACTGTAAGAGCAAAATACCATGCGCAAAAATTCACAAATTGCATTTCAGTGTACACTTCTGTTCCCACAGCCAGTAGTTGGTTTAAGCAAGTGACTTGGCCTTCATTAGACTATTTATGGCCTTTAGTAACCAAATAAGCGTTTGAATTTCCACAGGAGCTTTTATTTTTTTAAAGATTGGCACCTGAGCTAACATCTGTTGCCATTCTTTTTTTTTTCCTTCTTCTCCCCAAAGCCCCCCAGTACATAGTTGTATATTCTAGTTGTAGGTCCTTCTGCTTCTGCTGTGTGGGACGCCACCTCAGCATAGCTTGATGAGCAGTGCCATGTCCGTGCCCAGGATCCGAACCGGTGAAGTCCTGGACCACCAAAGCGGAGCATGTGAACTTAACCACTCGGCCATGGGGCCGGCCTCTTCCGCAGGAACTGTTTGATTTAACCTAAGCTGAAGCCAGCCTTCCATGTGCTGAGGCTTGTAATCAAGGCACAAGAAACTACTGAAATAAACATGTCCATCTCCTCCCAGCAAGTTCAGGAGCTCCTTGAGAGCAGGGACAGTGTCTTCTTATTTGCCTTTGTATCGCTAGCACCGTGCTCAGTGCCGGATATACCGAAGGCCCTCAAAAAGTCTCTTAAGTGAATGAGTAAACACGAATTTATAATTAATCTTCACAAAACTTTTGTAAACCGATGGGTAAATAGAAGACCCACCATGCGCTTGTCCACTCAGTGCTTGAATGCTTCCAGTGCTGGGGAACTCATTTGTTCTGAAGCTGCTCAGATTTTATCCTTGAATGTTCTGATGGTTAGAAATGTCTTATATTCAGCCAAAATATGCTTCCAAGGGTCTTAATTTTACTATTGGGTTCATGTAGAATAAATCTTATCCCTGTTCTACTTGATGGCCCTTCAAATACCTGAAAATGCTGGCATGTTCTCCTGAGCTGGATTTTCTGCAGCCTAAACCTCGAGTTTCTTAAACCATTATTATAATGTGGCTTATAAACCCGTTTCTATCTCAGTCACTCTTCCCAGAACGTTTTCTACTTTGTCTCTCTTCCAAAACCCATGACTTCCCATTTATCTCCATTAATTTTCATCTCATTTGTTTCAGCTCTTAATGTCCATCTTCTACCAGGTGTATTTGGTGCTCTTCCCACCCTAATCTGATGTCTGCAGATTTGATGAACAGGCTATCCCTGTGATATCCATGTCAGGGATAAACATGCTGGACAGGACCAGGCCTATTTGCTGCCACCGGAAACTTCCTTCCAGGTCACCTCTGATCTATCAGTCGCTCCACCCCCTTGAGTCCTCTTAGTCCACCATTCACTTATTAACTCTCTACACTGTACTGGCATCCAGCCCACATTTCTCCATTGTGTCCTCAGTGTTGTCCTGAGGCACCCCATCAAATGTCTGATGAAGTCCACATTTGCCCTAACTGCACCTGATTGAGCAAACAGGTAATCCTGATGAAGAACGGAAATGAGGTTAGTCTGGCGTGACTTGGTGTCTGTGACACATGCTGGTCCCCAGAAATCATCACCATTTCCTTTTCTAGGCATTCACAAAGCATCCCTTTAGTAATACATCTGAGTCTGGAGACAAGACATATATGTGTAAAAAAGTATCTTATCAAATAAGTCTCTAGGATTCAAAGGGGTAAGGGTCCACTTAGTCTGGAGTGGTCTGGAAGAGCTTCAAGGCAGGGGAAATGGAGCTGGGCTTTGCAGAATATAGGGGCTGAGTGGTGGGCAAAGGGGAGTTTGACACCACTGAAGAAACAGTGACAGCCCAGTGTAGTCCAGTCCTTCCAGTCAGTGCTGGAACTGGAAGCTCAGGGGGTGGGGCCCAGGGCAGGTGGAAAGAGCCCTGGACTGGAAGACCTGGGTTGTAGCTCACTACCACTCACAGTCTCTGTGACCCTGGGCTCTAATCTTCCCTTCCGCAGGCTTCTCCAGTCGTTTTTTTCTTAGTGCTTATTCAGTGTAGCACCTTCTCTTCTCCAGCTACTGCTGTGGTTTCTCATCTCCCCGACTACACACTGTGGCTCCCTTGTAGTGAGGGGACGGGGGTCATCATCCTCCTCTCCTCGTCCCCCTGACACAACTCTATATTGTCATTGTTTCTCTCCCTGTCTGTCTCCCACCAATCTGGGTTCTGTCTGAGCTCAAGATCCAGTCTGATTCCACTGTGTGCCCAGCCCCTGGCCCAAAGTCAGTGCTCAGTGGGTTTTGATGGAATGACTGGGACCAGCTGTAAGGCAATAGCTCTCTGTTCCATGAACTTTAGAAATCCGCCTCCCTGTAGACAAGGGTCCCACGTGACTGTGTCCTTTGGGGATTAGGACTTCCAGATGACCTTCTGGAGGCCAGTTAATGTGAGTCACCATTCACCTGGCCCCCAGACAGGGGAGCCCTGAATGGGAGGAAAAGGAGCCCCATTTCGTACCCTTTCTACAAAGCTGTCTATCTGAGACCTACCTCCAGAAGCACCCCCAACTTGGCTTTGGAGCATCTGAGCACACTGGAAGGGAGGAGGAAAGATGATTTTTCCCTCTTTTTGAGTCATCAGGCCTTTGGAAGGTAGCACTGTGTGGTGGAAAATCAGACCTGGCTTCTTTTAAAAAAAAAGCACGAAACTTTTTGTTATGTAAAATTTCACACATACACAAAAGAGAGAACAGTATGATAAATCCGTGCTTTAAATCCCGGCTTTACTGTTTATCTGCTGTGTGACCATGGGCAAATTATTTCAGCTCTCTGAGCCTCTGTTTTCAGAGTCTTTGTGTGATGAGTAATTTACTGTGTATAAAGGTCTTACACCCAATGAATGTTGGTCTGTCTCCTTTCACCTTGCTCTCCCGCCAAACTCAGTTAAATCATCTGTAAAATGGAAAAAATAATACCTCTCCTGCTGTCTTTCTCAAATCCTTGTTAAGAACTAAATACATGGAAGTGGTTGGCACAGGGTGTGGCACATGGTCCACGCTCAGCAGAGGTTCGTGGTTATGGACGGCGTGTCTGCAGTGCACGTGCACCTGTGTGAACGTGTGCCGAGAGCACTCAGTGGTGTGGTTTATGGAAAGAGCTGTGCCCGGTTCTGCTGTGCTTCCTCAGCATTCTAGACAGTCTCTTCTCTCTCCCCTTCAGCCTCTGGGAATACAGAGGTGAATTGGTCCGTCTCTGACCTGAGGAGCTGCATACAGACTGGCTGTGAGGACTAAATGGGAATGGAGTCCCAGGAAGGGGAGGGAGGAGGGAGGAAACAGGAACCCAGGGATGGATAGCACTGAGAGCTGGAGGGGTGGGGGAGGCTTCCCAGAGGAGGGGCCAAGAACAGGGGTAGGATCTAGATGGTCAGGGAGACAAGGGGTGATGTTCCAAGCAAGAGGAGTGGCTCAGACTACAGTGTGGAGGTGAGTGTGGACAACACGTGCACAGCTTCTCTGATGTGGTCATTGTCTCTCTGACCTCTTCCATGATGGGGAGCTTGCAACCAAAAAGAATAGATCGCTCCACATTGACATCTCTGATCATGGGAAAGATTTCTCTTATTTTCAATAAAAACCTCTAATTGAAGATAGTAAACAGACTGTTGAAATAGTGAAAATCAGAATGAAGGTGGTAAAGGAGCTAGCAGTAAAAATGGAAAGGAAGAGTGAATGTAAAAGTTATTACAAAGAACATTGAGCAGCCTGTACTATCTTTTTTTTGTCATTTGCAAGCTTTTTATCTTATTCAGTCCAAATAAAACCCCTAGAGGTAGGCAGAGCAGCAATCATTACCACCAGAGAAGTGAAGCAAGGGCCACGATCACACAGCCAGGGAGTGGTAATGCCTACCGGCTCCCAGGCCCAGTGCTTTTAGAGGGCTGCGAGGCAGCTGTATGTAGGGGAAGGAGTGAGTCATGGAGACTGCAGTGGTGGTAGATCTGGATCACTAGAAGGCCAGTATGGCTGATAGAACTGTGGGGGTGGGGGGGGGGAGTGGTGAGCATGATGGTATTATTGATAAGGTAACCTAACACGTTTGATAGGGCAGTTACTGTTGTGTTTTCTAAAGCCCTCTTACATGCGTTATCTTCTTTGATATTCACAGAGGTAGCCGAGAGCCAAAACAGAGTAGTGTTGAGGGAGAAGGGAGTATCAAGCCTCCTCCCTCACCCCACCCCAGGCTTTTGAGCTCTTCGTGCCAGCATGGAGAAGGTCTGAATCCTACCCCCAACCCCAATTTTACCGCTCTCCCCAGGAAGGGCAAGGGGGCCTCTCTCTCCAACCACTTCCCACCACAGAGCATAGAGGGTGCTGGGGCCTGACCTGACCTGATCTGCCACCCAGGCAGAGAGGTATCTAGGACCAGCAGAGAGACTAGGGGCCTTGGCCTATAGGAGCAAAGGACATGGTCACAAGGGCTTCTGGGGCAGGAAGAACAGCCATGTTGTGTGTGGCCTCAGATGATAGCACCTGGAAAGAAGTCCATTCGTTTGGGAAATCTTATTGAACACCTGTTGTGTGCCAGGCCCTGTGCTGGGTAGCCAGGATATAGCAGTGGATCAGACATGGGCCCTGACCTCTACAAGCTCTCAGCCTTGGATGGAGACAGACTGTTTTAACGCAGAATGATCAGTGAAGTAAGATAGAAGCAGAACAGCCTGTGGGAGTGTGAGGGATGGTACCAACCCCTGGGTGGGAGAGAAATAAAGAAGCCTTCCTGGAGGAAAAGCCTGAACCGAATCTTAAAAGATGAGCAGGTGTTTGCAGGAAGACCAAGGTGGGAGTGGGGCTGGAGAGGGAAGTTAGGGCTCATGTGAAAAGGATCTGCCCTCAGTTTAGTGGGGGGAACCCTTTGGAGGACCATGAGCTTGGGGCTGGGTTCTGAGCACGTTCAGGGGAGCCAGGGTGACCGTCTGTTTGAGATGTAGTAGAGGGGAGTCTCTTAGGGAACTGGAAGAGCTCACTGTTACTGTCTTTCTCCACTCGGAAGGTCTATGACTGTGTCAGATCAAAGGCAGGCGCTGTGCCAGAGACAGCAGTGGGCTCCCTGGGCCCAGTGGACCAGGCCTTCTCTCCCACCAACACCATTTCCAATGCCTTACCCTGCCTGGGTGATGAGACCCAGGCTAGCCACCAGCACCAACCAGGACCAGCCTATGAACCCCCACCTCCACCCTATTTTCCTGGCCTGAGCCCTATTGACAGATCCCCCAGAATCTGAAGGAATTCAAGACAAATGGTTAAGAGGATGGAGTTAATAAAATTTGAAAAATTGAGGCCTGTCACTCCACTAAACTTTTTTCAATACCACTGACAGAAACATATTTCCCCAATGAGTGACCTTCCACAGCTGTAGCGGGCAGGCGCAGCCACAGCATTGCTGCCAGGAAGCCAGTCTGCTATTTATCAAATATTATAAGCTGGGACACACTAATCTGAAGCAAAGAGAGGAGGGGAGGGTCCTGCACTATACTGCCTGAGGTGCTCCAGGTGTTGGCCCCAGCCCCAGACAGGCAGTGGGAGGTGACGGATGGCCTGCGATTAGCACTTCCCACCTCCGTCCGGCCCTCTCACTTGCTCCCAGAGGCCTGACCCTCTAGACCAGCTGCTCGGCCCGAAGGGGCCCTGGGTGGGAGGCAAGGGGAGGTCAGGCCAGGGCATGGGCCATCCTGATGCCCCCAGAGAGAGCAGGAGGGTGAGGCCCAATGTGGTTATTTATTGGAGTGTAATGGTTTGTGGCCGTTGGTCGTGGAGGTGAAATCGATCAGTTGTAGAAGTCAGGTTCTATCAATTATTACAGCAATTAGTCAAGTCAGAGCAAGAGAGCAAGGGTGTAGGGACTAGGGGACTAATATTAGATGGACATTATCTATGGTGCCCCCACCTCAGCCTTCCTAAAGTGGGCACAAACGTGCTGCCCTGAGGCTCCAGAACCTTGGGGAGCCCGGCCAGCTTCCCCCCTAAGGAGTGGGTGGAGTGAGGTCTGACTGGGAGCTTCCTGGCCCAGCAGTGCTTTAAAAGGCGTCCCTGTGCTGACTGGCCCAGGTGCAGAGATGTCCTACCTGTCCCCATCCCATCCTTTATGAGAAGTGACCCGACTCCTACTAGAAATTACTCAGTGGCCAATGTTTATGGCACACATTTTTCATTCTGTAAGCAAATATAGATCACTGACAGCACTTGTTTGAAGCAGCTAATCTCACCCCCTCTGTTCTTTCTTCTACTGTCTTCCTCTCTCCCCTTCTCTTCCTCTCTCCCTCCCCTCTCTCTCCCCTTTCTCTCCCTCTTCCTTATCCGTTTCTCTTCTCTTCTTCCTTTTGCTCCTCTTTCCTTTCCATAGGTCTCTCCCTGACCCCCCTTCCACTCCAGCCCATATCTAGTGACAGAGCTCCCCTGGAGGCTGCCTAAGAAAGGAGAGCCTTTCCACTGCTTAACTGTAGCTCCCTTTCAGCCCTCGCTGTGGCCTGGGAGCTTTAGGGGGAGGATGCTGTCTGCCACTGGCCCTCAGACCTTGCAGAGCCCTTCAGGGCTGAGCACCAGAGAGAACAGGGGAGGGCTGGGAAGACCTGGCCAGGTGAACAAGCCCTGTGCACTTCATTCGTCCTGAACCCCCACAGTGCTGTCTGTCTCGCCCTCCTTCAGCACGCTGATCATACTCGGCCTGCGTTGTAGTTGTTTGGTCATCTCTCATCCCCATTGGCTTCTGGACAGCTGGAATTGTGCCTGGACTTGAACTCTAGGTAGCACCTAACCTGCAAGACAGGAAGAGGTGCCTGCAGAAGAGACAGAGAAGGAATGGTCACAAGGCTGTGAGGAAAACCTGAAAAGGTGCTTTTATGGAACTCAAAGGAGGGGCCACCGCATGGCTGAGTGGTTAAGTTCATGCACTCTGCTTACGTGACCCGGGGTTCACAGGTTCAGATCCTGGGTGCAGACCTACACACTGCTCATCAAGCCATGCTGAGGTGGCATCCCACATAGAAGAACTAGGCTGACCTACAACTAGGATCTACAACTATGTGCTGGGGCTTTGGGGAGGGAAAAAAGAGGAAGATTGGCAACAGATGTTAGCTCAGGGCCAGTCTTCCTCACCAAAAAGCATACTTTAAGAAAGAAAAAGAACATTTCAAAAAAAAGCCTCAAAGGAGAAAGTGGCCAAGGTATCAGTTGCTACAGAGTGAGTGGTCAAGAAACGTAAAGAAGAAAATTATTCATTTACTTTGCCAAACCCCCACTGTCCTACATACAGGGCTCCACAGATAGAAAGTGCCCAGTAAGTGCCAATAGACTTGAAAGAAAGATTGAGCCTCCAACTGAGCCTCTGAGGACTTGCCTGCCAGTTAGGAAGAGCAGACACCCTCCTTACTACGGACAATGCACTTTATCTTGTGAGCAGTGAAAAGCCATTGAAGAATTTTTCAGCAGGAATATGTCATGGCTGCCCCAGTGGGAGTGGGAAGAATTGGAGTTGAGAAAGCCTGGGGATGGGTTTGACTCCTGGTCCAAGCAAATAACTAGCTTTGTGACCTTAGACTAGTTATTTCACTTCTCTGAGCCCAGTTTTCATGTCTATAGCATGGGGATTCTAATTCCTACCCCTCTGGTGCTTTTAAGGATTAAGTGATAGAATGTACATAAAGTACAGAGCACAGTGCCTGGCACGTTACATAGTCAGGAAATACCAGCAGCAGTTGTGATTACCTCCTAGGTATATAATATAGCCAAGAGACTTGAAAACACACGTCCACACAAAGACTTGTACATACATGTACATAGCAGCATTGTTCACAATAGCCAAAGCGAGGAAACAACCCAAATGTCCATCAATTTATGAATGGATAAACAAAATGTGGTATATCCACAGGATGGCATGTTATTCAGCCATGAAAAGGAATGAAGTACATGCTACATTCCTGTTTTCATGTTGTAGGATGTTTCATGTTGTAGCATGAATGACACATGCTACAACATGGATGAATCTTAAAAACATTATGCTAAGTGAAAGAGGCCAGACACAAAAGGCCACATATTATATGATTCCATTTCTGTGAAATGTCAAGTATAGGCAAATCTGTAGGGACAGAAAGTAGACTAACGGTTGCCAGTGTTGGGGGGATTGGGCGTGTCTGTGATAATGATTATGGGGTTTCTTTTCAAGATGATGAAAATGGTCTAGAATTGGATAGTGGTAATGATTGTACAACCTTGTAAGTATATTTAAAACCACTGAATTGTATAGTTTAGAAGGTTGACTTTTATGGTATGTGAATTATATCAATAAAAAATTATATATATCAATATTTTATACTAAATTCCTATTGGAAAATAGGATCATGTATAAAAGTGTTAATTTTTTCTTATTGATAATAAGTTTCCTTGGCCTGGATCATACCTCCTGCCCTCGGCCCCTTCCCCCTCCTCCTCCCACACCTCTTCCTCTGCAGCCCAGGAAGACAGCCACATGTAAATGCTTAATAAATGCTTACTATTGTTAACAGCTTATAGGCCTTTAAGAAGCAGAGAGCTTCAGTAGGAATAGTTTTATATCATGAAAAAAATGTTTCCACAGCCTGGGATTGAGAAACACTGATTTTTTACTGTCCGTCAGCAGATGGTGGCTGGACACCCACTCTGAGCCAAGCCCTGTGCTGACACGGCCTTGCCTGCATATTTAGTGACCCCAGCCAGTCCACTGCATCCGTATGGCAGGGACTGAGTCTTAACCCTTCTTTACTTCTAGGCAACACTTCCCTAGCAAGAGAGAAGATCAAGGAATGTTCTATTTAACACATAGTTCTTGATCATCTGCTGTGTTCAAGGCACAGCTTTCTTCTTATCTTTCTTTCTGTCTTCCTGCCTTAGGAGGAGTGCCTTTGGGGCCGGGCTAGATCTGATTTTTCTGTGTCCCCAGGCCCCACTCAGTCAGGGTTTGCCAAATTGAATGGAATGGACAGTTTTTGAAGAGAAGAGTGAGGTGCTGAGACCTGGGCTTTGGGAAAGAGATTCTGACAGCCTGGGAATCAGAGTAGCCTTTCCTCCATAACTGGCAAGCCTTTGCACCAAGTAGACACTTTCTGCAGGCTCATCAGCTGCTGGCACTTAAGAGAGAAGGTAGATGCATGACCCCCAGAAGGCCCCTTCTTTTTGACATGCTTAACGTTCTTTGTCCTCAAATCACAGGCACTAATGCTTCAAGGAAATGCCTGCCCATGTGCACGCTCTCAGCAACAGCTAGTGCTGGGGAGGGCATGGAACCTTGGGGCTAGCACAGCCAGCTTGGTGAGGCCTGCCCTTCCAGAGGACTTAGCTGACTCTGGCAGGCAAGAAATGCCAGAAGTAAGAGAGCATTAAAGGAGAGAGAGGGGCAGAGAGCAGAAAGAAGGTCTTTTCATTGTTATTTGGGATAGTCTGTGCTTTAGAAAGGAACTCTTTAATGTGATTTTTATGAATGAATATTCATCTTTATACAAATGAGTTTGATAACCTGGGCCTGTTAATGACTAATGCATTGGTGTTGGGGTATATTAATCTATGTGTTTGGTATATTTGTTAGCATGTTCAGCTTTGTGTATTTCTGTGCATATAGCACATCTACGTGTGTGTGGTAGCGTGTGGGTAGTGTGTTTCTACACGAGTGCATGTCTGTGTGGGAGCCCTAATACCCTGTCGGTGTCAAAGAGGACTAAGAACTCTCCTCTCAAAGTAGCTTCGCATGTTTTGCCTCCCGTTCTACAAACTCTTAGGTTTTCCTTCCTCCATATTTTTGTGGGAATTGCTCTCACTGAAATCAGGGCCCAAGGCACCTCCAGGGGAAGGTTGAGGCCCGAGTGATGACTCATAGAGCCTCTGACTACTTCTCCTCTCCTTGTGCCAGGAGCCAACCCCCTGCAGAGGAATGAAATGGGACACACACCCTTGGATTACGCCCGAGAAGGGGAGGTGATGAAGCTCCTAAGGACTTCTGAGGCCAAGGTAAGTCTCAGAGAAATGGATGGCCTGTGGACTCCATGCTGCGTTTCGTCTTTCACTCACTGAATTATGTCAGGCTCTACACCAAAGGCCACTTCTCCTTAGGTGATTATTGTCTGTTTAAATACAAATCCAACCCCCAATCTCATCCACAATAGCAAGTTGCCCCTGTCATGACCAGGAAGAATCCTGGGCCACTTCTGACTTCTGAGAACTAACCTTCAAATTCCGTTTTTGAAGTAATGGGCCTTCCAGCTCCTTTTTATAGGAGGGGAGATAGTGACACAAAATCTTTAGCCCAAGTACTCTTTCCCCAGGCCTCATGTATTCTATAGCTTCATCAAGCAATCCTTTCCCATCATCACTCCATCTAGAACCAGTCCCTGATGCCTCTCTTTCACGTATATTCCAGAGAGCCTGGTATAGAGTCTCAGCCAAAAAAATCTCTATCTTAATTTGATCTTCTTAACCAAACTTTTTTTTTTTTTTAAGATTTTATTTTTCCTTTTTCTCCCGAAAGTCCCTGGGTACATAGTTTGTGTATTTTTAGTTGTGGGTCCTTCTAGCTGTGGCAAGTGGGATGCTGCCTCAGCATGGCCTGACGAGCGGTGCCATGTCCGCACCCAGGATTCAAACCGGCGAAACCCTGAGCTGCCGAAGCGGAGTGCATGAACTTAACCACTTGGCCACGGGCCGGCCCCTCAACCAAACTTTTGAACTCCCTAAAAACAGGCTGCCTTCTTCTCCCAGCCACTGAGCTATAACTCTGGAACTACTTGGCAAAACCTGAGAACTTGAATCACCAATCTCAGAGCTGGCAGGGACCTCAGAAATCAAGTCCAGTGATAGGAAATCTTACCAAAGCCTAAACGAATAAGTCAGAGGAAAACAAAGCTGTTCTGGTTGGAGGAGAGGTGGACCAGAGCCTGCCTGCCTGGCCTGTCCCTTCTTTCCTGGGCAGCTTCCTGTCTGCTGTGGGGGACACGTTTTAAATCTCTGAAGCCTAAATCAACTGACTCGTTTTACTCCTGGGGAAACTGGAGCCCAGGAGTGTGATGTGGCTTGCCTTTGGTCCCAGAGTGAGTTAGCATCAACTGAAACTAACAGACTTGAATACAAGGTCATGAAGGAGGTTCGGTGGAAGGACTAGAACTGGAAGACTTGGTTTCTGACTCTCAGTCTTGTGCTCTTTCCAGCATCATGGAGTCTCTTGTTGGCAAATCGGCTGATGTGCCTTGAGATGATTTAGTGTGGCAGGTCCCACCTAGTGGCAAATATTCTCTGTGTCTTGAGTGAGAGCACTTAGGTCCCTGGACTGAGACAGACGAGACATGGGTCGTGACTCCAGCCCCAACACTCACTGACTGGGTGACCTTGGGCTGTCACTTCCCTTCATTGAAACTGAGTTTATCTCTGTGAAATGAAAACATTGCACTAAATGGTTTCTAAAGTTTTATTCAGTATACGATTGTCTCTGCATCAGTCAGGAAAACTAGTTTATGCTGTTGTAACAATCCAAAATTTCAGTGGTTTAAAACAGCCAAGATTTATTTTTGCCTCATGCTGCAGGTCTGCTCGTCATAGGCACTCAGGGACCCCACTGGCATGGCAGCCACCCTCTAGAATGTTGCTGGTTGCTTTCTAGAGGAAAAAGAACACTCTGGAGGATCTTGCATCTGCAGTTAAATGCTCAGCACATAGGTGGGAACTTCCACTCACAACTCACTGGACAGAACTAATCCCATGTTCCTACCCAATCACAAGGGGGCTGAGAAGAGTAATCCTACCGTGTGCCTAGAAGGGGGAGAACTGGAAATATTGGGTAACCAGCATTGACCATACAGTTTGTCTCCCTGAGATTCTTAGTAACTGTCTTATAATAGTTTCCTCCGGAGAAGGGGAGGAGTTAGGAGGGGGGACTGGCTTTCACAGCACATCCTGAGGGGAACTTGGGACCAGGAGGAGCAAAAATTCCAAGAGAGCAAGAGGTTCCCTCCCTTTGTTCAGATTTTCCACCCCTAGGAGCAGCCCTGGAAGTCGAGTCAGCTTCCCCGAGGGCCTTAAAGAAATCCCCAGACATGTTTCAGATACCCTCAGGGACTGCACTCCCATCATCATCTCTTTCAGTCCCGTCTCTGTGAGCAAGCGCTGGACTTGGTTGAGAGTACCCATGGTTTATCAGGTGATATGACGTAGGGCAGGCACTGGTCTAATCATGTAAAGCAAGAGAACAGTCCTCTTAGTGCCAGCACTGGTGGTGGGTTAAGGCTGCTGAGTAACCTTTAACAAAATTTGGCTGCCCAAGAAATGGCCACACTGATATTGACTACATTAGCACAAGGCTAATGTCCTCGGTGAATAAATGGTGGTTGCATTCCTCTGTGCCAGTCAGACCCTTCTGGACCACCGAGGGCCGTTGCAGACACTACCTTCTGAATAGACAGGGAGCTCTTAGAATCTATGCAGACCAGGGCAGTAAGGAGGCAAGAGGAACTGTGCTATGAGAAAAAGCCAAAGGCAGTCCGGGCACCTGGCCCGGAGAGAAGAGGCTGCATGTAGGCACAGGAATGGCTGTGAGTGAGAAGGGAGGAGATTTATTCAGCAGCAAAGCTAGGACAGAGCCACGCTTAGTGGGTGGCAGCTGCAGAGAAGAACTCCCTAACAGAACTATCGCACAGTGCAAGGGGCTGCCTTTAGAGGCTGGAAGACCACTTAGAGCCAGCCCAGGTTCTGTAGCCTGTCAACTGGAAGACTGTTGCTCAGTTGTCACCTCTCTGCACCTGATCTTTTCATCTGGTCTGGACTTCCTCCATTCAGAATGTCCAGCTGTCTGCTGAGCATCTCCACCTGCTTGCTCTGCTGTCCCATCAGATTCTGCCCATGTGAACTGCCCCTCAGCTCTCCCTGGATGTCAACAGCATTGTCTTTTTCTCAGTTGCTTAGCATCTACTTCATCACCCATTCTTTCTGCTCTGCTTTTTTCCTCTAAGCTGCAAAAAAACTACAAAATTCTTCAAAATTGTGCAACCCTTTCATGGGAAGAACTCTGCTTTAGACCTGGGTTCTGTCCCCCTCTGCCAATAAGTAAGCAACAGCTACTCCTCTGTGAGTTCAGGCCCTGCGTCTATAACATAGTGACTCAGGCTTGCAGAGTGCTGAGGCTCCAGCCTGAGACCTCAGCTCCCGGCTTGTTGTCTAGACATGGGTTACTGCCACTCTCATCTTATCTTACCCCCCTTCTCTCTTTCCAGCACCCCTGCCACCCAGCTCAGCTTCCTCCACCTTCACTTGCCACTCTAGTGAAGTGTGTGCTCATTATAGAAAATTTGTATGTGTCTCCTTATAGAAGATTTAGAAAGCAAAGGAAAGGAAAATGAAGAGAATTAAATAATTCAGTACATATTTATGAATGACACATGTGTGCCAGGCTCTGGGCTAGATGGGAAGAAACAGATAGGTGAAACACACAAGGAGCTCATGGTCTGATGAAGAGACAGGCAAGTGACACCACTGAGACATCAGTGTCAGGGAAGCCCAGGGACTGTGGAAACCCAGAAGTGGCTTCTCATCCTGCCTGGGAGATAAAACAGGCTTCCTGAAGAAGATGTCAACTGAGCTGAATCTCAGTTAGGAACACTCTGGCCCTACTACCTGTATGTAAATAATAGTATAGTAATACTATTATAATAATAGTAGGTACCTTTTATTGAGTGCATCTGGGCACCATGCCAGGTCCTCTGATATGTGTTTTTTCCTAAATGAAGCAGCTCTTATTACCCTCATTTTACAGATGGGAAAACTGAAGTGAAGGAAAGAAAGCAGGTTATTTACAGAAAATCAAGTTGTTATAACTAACTATTGGGATATGAATCAGAGATTTCCTCTTATGACACTGTATTTGCCTTTTCTGGACCATATGTGTATATTTTTATATAAATGATCTTTTTGTAACCTGGTTAATATCCTACTGTATATACCCAGGGGTCTCAAACTGGCAGCCATGTTTTATTTTGCCAATCCAGAGTTTTTAAAAAATGTGAATGTAGGGGCCAGCCCCGTGGCCAAGTGGTTAAGTTCACATGCTCCACTTCGGTGGCCCAGGGTTTTGTCAGTTTGGATCCTGGGCGCAGACCTAGCACCGCTCATCAGGCCATGCTGAGGTGGCGTCCCACATAGCAGAACTAGAAGGATCTGTAACTAGAATATACAACTATGTACTGGGGGGCTTTGGGGAGAAGATGACGAAGAAAAAAGATTGGCAACAGATGTTAGCTCAAGTGCCAATCTTTAAGGAAAAAAAAAAGTGAATGTAATGCTTTAGGGGTTGGAGCATGGGCTCTCCAGCCATAGGTCCCCCATTGTATTATGTGCTTGCCTATCAGACGTTCATATTTCCTATCAGGCCCTGAAGGTGTTTGAGTTATGATCCTAGTTCAATATTTGGAATCTGCTTTTTTTAATCTAGTATTATTTCTTGATGATTTTCACATTTTAAAATTATCCATAAGCCTAATTTTAAGTTTTATTCTGCCTTTTAAAATGTGTCACTTATCTAAGATTCTGTGTCACCTTAAGTGGCCTAAATGCTGTTCTCATTGCTGGCTTGCTTGGTTCTCTCAGCAGTCTCTTGTGTGCAGAAGCCTCCTTGGGGCCCCGAGAAGATCCAGGGTGGGTGAGGCCCGGCCTGTCCCCTGAGCTGGCTGTCTTGGGGAGCATGGGGGAGAGGCAGGTGCTCCTAGCTCTGATACCCGCGGACTGACTTGTGCCCCATCAGGGGTCCACACACAGTTGTGGGGGCTCCAGGAAAGCACAGGTCACCTCCAGGCAGAATGAGCAGGGCAGGCTTCGTAGAGGAGGTGGCCTGTGATCTCACTTTGAAGGATTTCACTAGATGGAGAGTGTAATACTTAAAGCTTAGACCATTTTCATGTCTTAACTAAGAGACGAAGGAGAGGTAGAAATATATGTCTGTGCACATGATGGCAGATAAAACAAAAATATGGGGAGCTGTTCCGTGATGAATATTCAGCTGAGGGGGACGTGCTGGTGCCAGCCTGCATCTCCACTCCTGGATCCTCACTCCACCGAGACTCACAAGGAATTTATTGCTCATTTTAATCACACCCAGAGAATGAATTGGCAGGAATATTAGGCAGATAGGCCCATCATATATATTTTATTTGCATATCCCAGTGACAGAATCACAAGCACATTTCCTATCTCTATATTTTTTCATTTGCTTCAGGGTAGCTGGGGATGCAATGCTCCCCTGGGCCTGCATTCGGGGCTGCAAGCCCGGGTGCTCCCATCAGAGCTGAGGGAAGCCCTCCAGGAGAGGAGGGCTGAGGTGCACAGGAGGGTGAGAGGGCTGTGTTCCTCCTGGCTTAGGGTGAAGAGAGAGCCCTTCCCCGCCTTGCCCAACCTGCTCCTGCGGCATCTCATCTCCGGTGCCGCTTGACACGCGCCTGGTGCTGCGCTTAGCCCTGTGGGGATGACGACACTGTCTGACCTTCATTGCAGGTTTACTAGGGGCCAGACAGTGCTCTGGGATTTATGGGAACAGGCTTTTGCTTTCTCTTTTCTTTATTTTTAACTTATTAAAAGCTTTTTATTGAAATACACTTGTATAAGGTGCACATATCCTAAGTATACTGTTCACTGTATTTTCACAAACTAAACACACCTGATCAAGAAATAGACTATTACAGCCACTCAGAAGCCCACCTCATACTGCCTCTAGTCACTTCCCATCCCCTAAGGGTAAGCATGATCCTGATTTATTTTACTTTTATTTTTACATAATTTCAAAAATAGTACAATGAATTCCTATAAACTATTCACCCAGATTACCAATTGTTAACATTTTATCACATTGCTTTATTTATTTATTTTTTTAATTTTTTTTTTTTTTTTTTTGAGGAAGATTAGCCCTGAGCTAACATCTGCTGCCAATCCTCCTCTTTTTGCTGAGGAAGACTTGCCCTGAGCTAACATCCATGCCCATCTTCCTCTGCTTTATATGTGGGACGCCTGCCACAGCATGGCTTGCCAAGAGGTGCCATGTCCGCACCCAGAATCCGAACCGGTGAACGCCGGGCCGCTGAGAATCGGAACGTGCAAAGTTAACTGCTGCGCCACCAGGCCAGCCCCACAGGGCATTAATATTGATATTAACTAATCTACAGATGTTATTCAGATTTTGCCAATTGTTCCAATAATTCTCTTTACAAGAAAAGAAAATTCTGGATCCAAAATTGCACTCACTTTCGTGTCTTTAGTCTCCTTTAATCTGGAACGGTTCCTTAGTCTTTGTGTCTTTCATGACCATGACATTTTAACAAGTACAAACTGGTTATTTTGCAGAATGTCCCTCAATTTGGGGTTACCTAATGTTTCCTTATGATTCAGCTCAGGTTATGCATTTCTGGCAAGAACATTCTCTGGTGTTTATTTTTGATAAAATCATTAGCTATCCCTGTGCTAAAAGTAGGCACATAAAATTTATGTTTTTAGTCTCATCTCTCTAAAGAGACTGAACACCCTGAAGACAGGGAACAGGTCTTTTCTTATCCTCTGGCTGGAAAGCGCAGGCTCTGGAGTCAGACTGCAAGGGTTAGTGTTCTGTCTCTGTTACTTACTACAAGTGGAAGCTTACTTTAATTTACTTCATCTCTGTACAAGGTGGGAGGAGATACTCTGAACTTCACAGGGCTGTGAGGATCAGGACAGCTGGTCCCAAATCAGGCAAGACTTATCAATTGATGCTAAAACTAGTGAGTGGAAGTTTAAGAAGTAACAGGATGTTTACATAGTTTCATAGTCTCACCATATAAGATATTTATTGATTACAAAGGGGAAAAAATTGGGGCCAGCCTGGTGGCGCAGCAGTTAAGTGCGCACATTCTGCTTTGGCGGCCCAGGGTTCGCCGATTCGGATCCTGGGTATGGTCATTGCACCGCTTGGCAAGCCATGCTGTGGTAGGCGTCCCACATATAAAGCAGAGGAAGCTGGGCATGGATGTTAGCTCAGGGCCAGTCTTCCTCAGCAAAAAGAGGAGGATTGGCAGCAGATGTTAGCTCAGGGCTAATCTTCCTCAAAAAAAAAGGCGGGGGGAAACAAAGGGGAAAAATGATAATGGAGAAACCTGGCACACATCATCTTAACCAAGTGATCAAAGTTAATGTCACCAGTTACAGGATAATCAGCATCATGTGCTTCCTGATATGATGCACTGAGAAGAACACAACTCATTTTCTCACTTTAGCCACTCCTTGCTCCTCTTAACCTTCTCTAACCCATCTTGTCTCTGAATCAACCCAGCTATTTGCAGAGGAGTGACATGATCCGATTTACATGTTAAAAATATTGCTCTGGTAGCAAAAGGAGGATGGATGGGAAGAGAAGAGAATGGAATCCGGGATGCTTACATAGTGGGCACCAAGTCTAAGGGGACTGACACCTACTCTGTGCCCAGCTTTCTTATATAGGGATGTGCACTTTATGAGCTAGTTCAAAATACTTTTAAGTCACTTGGGTACCCCTCTCATTCCCCACTCTCCTCTCCCATCTGCTCTGCATCCCCTAGGCCTCCCCATCATTTCCTCCACTCAGGGTTCTTTCCGTCATCCCACCCCCGAGTCTCGTCTGTTGCCTGTTGGTTCCCTTGTTGACCTCCCCACCCAGTCCTCTCTGTCATCCCCAGCTTCAGGGCATGGTAGAAGCCCTGACTCTGAAATGAGTCAGGGAGTCAGGAGGATGGGGCAAATCTGAAGTCTGTGAGCAGCCAGAGGGCTCCATGGCCCTGACCTCCCACAAGAGGCAAACTACAGCTTGGCCTTTCTTCTCTTCCCTCCTCCATACCTATCCCACTTTTGCCCAGGGTCCCATTCTGCCTACCACTCCTGCCTCACCTACCCTCTCAGTGAATACACCGCCTGTTCCCTAAGGGATGCCCAACAGGAGAGGTGCCTGTTATACCCCTTTTCCCTGTAACCCTCCCGTGCAGAGCCACTCAGCCCAGCCACCCACCTCTGATTGAGTCCAGCTAGGCTTTGCCTTGGCCTCCCAGCCCTTTCCTGTAAATGCACTCACAGCCAGGAAGGGTGCCATATTAAATCAAGAATGATGGAAACCAGTGGCCACGATTATCCAGCCAAGATGCAGCATGGGGAGCTGGTCACTGCCAGCTCCAGGTAAGGGCTTCAGAAGCTAATTGTACATGGCTTTTATTAAGAAGATGATCACTCCCCCACTCCAACTCTCCTGGGTGGCTTCTTCCTAGTGCCTCTCTGCCTACTGCCCTCCGTTTCTTCAGACTGGGTCACCTGCCCTGTCTTCTCCTCTAATGGAACCCTGTCAAAGCAGGGCTTTGACCTCAGTCCCTGTAGCCTTCCTCCCCATCTCCTCAAAAAGCCAGGAACAGTAGCAGCCTACATTTATGGAGCCCTTACCAAGTGCCATCTCCCATCCTTCTCTCTCCTCTCCCTCGAATAGAATATATACAGACCAAGTATTTTCCTTTTCTAGGTTCCTCCACTGACTAGCTTTTCACAAGCCTGGGCTCATAGCTCACACCTTAAAAAGCCATTCATTCATTCAACACGTTTTGTAATACAAACTCTGTGCTTAGCATTGGGAATAGAACATGAAGCAGTAACCTTCTACCTGGTTTAATCCCAGTGCCATGTACATTTTTATCAAAAAGTCTGATGCATTTTTAGAAGTGTTTCTGAATAAGTATTTGGGGCTCCAGACTGGGGGAGAATCAGGATGTCCTCAGATTTAAGCCATAGGTTGAATCTTTCCCAGGACCATCTAGAAAGCTCCCAAGAAACCAGCCAGATCATAGTGTAACCTTTCCCCAACACTCACCTTTTCCCTTGTCCAAGAAAACAACAGGAATACTCAGATAGCGTAAAATCATGACACTGAAGAAGACTTATAGGAAGCAGAAATGTTCCCCTGGAAGAGACTTAGGGGGGCCACAATGGTCATACCCAAATCAACATGGGGGCAGGAAAGGTCGTGTTCTGTGATGCCCCACAGATCAATAGATGGAAGGTACCTAGAGGCAGAATTCTCTGCCACGTAAGGAAAACTGACAAGCAGAGACGAGCTGCCCCAGGCAGTAGAGGCATCTCCGAGCCCGAGGGTTGGTGTTGAGACTGTGTCCTAGGGACGTACAGTTCTTAGAGGAAGGAGCCTCAGGAGCCACTTCTGGGGCAGTAGGGACATCCAGGTGCACTTGGCTCCTGTCTTCTGCTTGAACAAGAGAACTTCTTCTCTTTATCTCTGGAGCTCCATATAGACTAAATTCATTAAAGGAGTTCCAGTACCAAAAAGAAAAGGAACTGAGTGAAACAATCAGTTATCGAAATGCAGCGAAGGAGAAGGGAAGTAACTTGTAGCAAAGGCCTACCAAGGGCCAGGTACTATGCTCTCCACTTGAGTCCCTCACACTGTCACTTCTCCATACGCACTTGCCGTGTGCCAGAGACTGCCGAGGACTTTGTTTACATTGTCTGACTTAATCCTCACCAGCGTCCCACAGGGATCCTCAAGGTAGGTATGAGCACTATCCTGTGTTAAAGATAAAGGAACTAAAATTCAAGGAGGTGAATTAACTTCCCCTAGGTCAGCTAGCTAGTAAGGGGATGAGGCAAGGTTTGAATTCAGGTCTGTTTGGAGCAAAGCCTCTTCTTTCTGCCACACAGCCTGCCCCATTATGAGCCAGAAGGGGAGCCAAACTTCAGATGGGACAACTCTAAGAATTAAATGAGACACTGTATGGAAAGTGCTAAGTCCAGTGGCTGGCGAGTCACAGTAGTTTCCTCATTCAGTTGGCAACTGTGAGCCAGGCCCTGTGCTGGGTGCTGGAGCTATAGAGATGAGTAGAACATAGTCATTGTCACTAAGGACTTCACAAGTAAAGAGTGATAAACAGGCAGTTAAATAAGTGCTCTAGATAGAGGCTGGGCAGGTGTGAGCCTTACACCAGGCTCCTTAGGTAGTGTGTATTTAAGCTGAGATCAGCAGGGCACTTAGAGGTAGATGGGACTAGAGAAGACTTTTGTGGAGAGGGAGCAGTGTGAGCAAAAGCCCAGAAGCAGGAATACTCTGAGACCCATCACTTAGGGGAAGTAAGAAAATGGACCCAACAAACCCTCGGAGGCCAGCTTCCATTGCTTCAAGCTCTTTCCATGGCCTGCGTGACTGCAAGCCAGCCAGGCTGCTAGCCAGTGCTGTACCAGCCGGTATGTGCGCCTCTCACCGTGAGAGCCTTCCAGCCCAGTGGACCCGAGTGCTGAGGGGCCGGGTGGGCAGGGAAGAGAAGGAGGCGGCAGATATATGGCTGGAGTCGTCAGAGCCCGGTGATGTATGTGGCGCCTGAGGGAGCTGCACAGTGACACACTGGATTCCAACCGGCAAGCGTCGCTCCACTGGGATCGGTGCCGAATTATTGCTCCATATGAAACCCAAGGCTGATGGGAGCTTTCAGTTACAGACTGATAGCAACAGCCAAAATTGGATTGTTTGCTATTTATTTTTTGTAACTTCTGTCAAGGTCACTCCTGTAACAGGAAAACACTGCCCAAACAGCAGGTATTTTTCATCCACTCTGCCCACAAGAGCAATCTGCAGCTGCAACTTTTGTGACAGGGCCTTGCCTTGGCAGCTCACTTTCTTGAAAGCTGTCGGTGTTACAGGGGTCTTAGGAGAAAGGAGCCTCCTGAAGACCCAGGTCTCTCCGTCCCACTCCAAGACCTGCTCCTTCCCCCGTCACCAGCCTCCATCAGTGCTTTCTCATCAGACCCACGCATTCACCCCTCCCTGCCTGGTTTCCAGATAGCTCCCACCGACCCTGGAACTCCAGCTTCTTCAGGCCTCCAGTCTCCTAGAAAGCCTCCTCCAAAATGTTCCACACTTTATGTCTCCTTCCCTTCTTGGTACTCCACCACTCAGTCTAGCTGTTAATTCTCTCTTTGTATCTGTCATCAATTCATTTTTGCACACATACACCAGATGCCTCTCCTGTGCCAGCATCAGTGCTGGGAATAGCAGTGAATAAAAACAGTGCCTGTCCTCAGGGGGCTCCTAACTGATTTAGAGGATAGACTCCCAAACATGCAACAAACTGGTTTCCAAGTAGTTTGTTTTGTTTCTTCTTAGTCATAGGTACAGGGCTAGAAATAGGCACACATGCTTTGGAACCATGAGGAAAATGGTAATTCCGCCTGAGAAGTGTTTGCGTACCGGCCCTGCCACCCCTCTCCTCCCTCACAGCGTGACCAAGCTCAGGCCTCCTCCTGCCTTTTCTGAAGTGGACCAAGCCCAGGGCCAAACACATGCCTGGCACTCAGCATCAACTAGAACCTTCCAGGGGGCCGGACACCGTCCTCCTCCTTGCCCCTGCCCCACCTTTCCATCATAGTGTGCATGGAGCCAGGCACACAGCATTTGCTGAATAATTGTATTTAACTGAAATGCAGTGTCATTGAAGTGGAGGGGGTTCTCAACTCTGGTTTGCACACCAAAAAGGTTTTCAAGAGGATAAGTGGAAAGCTAAAAGAACCTGTATCATTAAGCACTTCCTGCATATCAGCCATGATGCTAGGCACATTATATATATCATCATGTTTAATCTCCAATTTACAGATGAGAAAACAGGTACAGTAACTTGCTCCAGGTGATAAGCACATCTTGTAAGTGATAAAGCTGGGATCTGAACCCAGGTCTTCTCTCAGATTCCAGAGTCAAAGGTTAATCTACCAGCAGCACTTATTTGACTAGCAGGTGAGCCAGGACCCTTGAGCAGTGGCCATCTGAGATGAGGAGATAGGGTGAGGGCTAGGACAGGGGGGCAGTGGGAAGGACTGGGCCAGCCTCCAGTGGTCATGAGCCAGAGCTGTGCATCAGGATCCCTGGAGACCCAGACCTGTGTTTTCTTCCCCTGGGTGGGAGGATAGGATGAAACTAGGATCATACTGGGCCCACCACTCCTGAGCCACCTTCCCTCTCTCCCCACAGTACCAGGAGAAGCAGCGCAAGCGGGAGGCTGAGGAGCGGCGTCGCTTTCCCCTGGAGCAGCGGCTGAAGGAACACATCATTGGCCAGGAAAGTGCCATCGCCACAGTGGGTGCTGGTGAGTATGCGAGAGGCTGGCCAGTGCCATACAAGGGCAGAGTAGCTTACTGTCTGCTGCAATGAGGTGTGCACCCTGCTGTCACCAAATTGTAGAGAGGGGGCTAATAATACTACAACTTAACATTTATTGAGTCCTTTCTATGTGCCAGGCATTGTGGTATGCTCTTTGCATATGTTGTGTCATTTAGTCCTGACAGCAACCCTATGAGGTTGGTACTATTAAATCCCCATTTTACAGGTGCAGAAGCTGAGGCCCAGAGCACTTAAATAATTGCTCAAGGCTGCTTTCTTATGCTTAGAATTTAACTCTGGCTTTCATCTGGTCTACTACCCTCACCCCTCACCTTTCAGGTGGGCAAACTGAGAGCCAGAGAGGAGCAGGAGCTTGTCCCTCCCTAGTAATGGAGCAGCTGAGCCAGAATGAGAACTTCTGTCTCTCATCTCCCAGCAGTTGGCTCAATTTTAGGGAAGACATCCTGAACAATTCTTGAATTTTCTTCTCTACCCCAGAAGCTCTTATGTCCTGTACTTTGACCCCTGGGAGCCAGATGGCCCTCTGGTGTCACCCCTAATCTGACAACCCTGCTGCTCATGCAGACCCCACTGGAGAGAAGTATAAAACTAGGGTTCTGCTCAAAATGCTGGCCTCACCTTTGTTCTCTGACTCAGATGCATAACTCCCAGAGGGTGACCTCACACAGATGAGGCAAGGGCAGAGGAACCCCTGCCTCTTAGACAACCGGTGTATTCCCCAAGGCAGTGGTTCTCAAAGCATGTTCTTTGGACCAGGAGCATCAGCATCCTCTGGGACCTTGTTAGAAGTGCAGGTCTCAGGCCTTACCCCAAACCTATGGAATCAGAAACTCTGGGCGTGGGGCCCAGCAAACTGTTTTAACAGGCCCTGCAGGCAATTTTAATGCTTAGCTCAAGTTTAAAAACCTCTGCCCTGTGGTGTCTCAGTCCCATTCATGTTGCTTACCTCTTCTCTCCAAGCATCTCGTCCCAACAAATGCGGTCCACTGACTGCCAAAGACAGCACCTGGTTCTGCTCACTGATAAAAGGAGACATCAGGCTGAAATTGTGGTGCCCCTCTGGGACATTCTGGGGCAGCATTGTCAGCCCTAGAATACCAATTAGAGAAGTAATTGAAAAATGAAGGCAGCCGCCCCTGTGACACACAGAGCCCAGCCAGATCTCCATCATCCTCACACACCAGTGGGACTCATGTGGCAGCCCTGAGCCCCTCTTCAGGGGCCTGACCTCATCAACAGATAAAGGGAGCCCATAGACCAGAGCTGCCTCGCCAGCTCAAGGTCAGAGGCTGCCTGCAGACACACACAGGCGCCGAGGAAAGCTTTTTTGAACACATGAGGCCCCACTACTCCGGCCCAAACCACACGAGGCTGCCTTTCTGGGTTTGGATACAGGCATCCACTCTCAGCCACTGCCTTGGAGGTGGCAACAACTTCTTTGCCAAGGCTGTGTCTCAGGACCCTCTCAGGTCTCAGAGACCCTGGGAGCTCTCAGGGGTTGAAGAGAGAAGGAGTTGCCCACAGGAGAGACATTATCTGGGTGGAGACCTCAGAAAGCATCTCCAAGATGCCATTGGAATCTCATGTCCACTTGGGCCAGAAGCGCAGCTGCCATGATAGTGTTTCCTCTGCTTCTTACACAGCACTTTCCCAGCAAGCTGCCTACTTCTCTCTGATCTGCTGCTTCTCACCAGCTTCTCAAGCCCACAAGATGCGAAACTCTAGTTGGGGGGAGGAAGAGGAGGACATTGAAAGGGAAAGAATTCGTCCAGCCTAGGCTCAAATAGTAGGTCTGCCACTTATCAGCTGTGCAGCCCAGGCTCATGACTGTTTCTTTGAGGATCACTTTCCTCACCTGTGTACTGGGGAGCCAAATCCAGGACTGTCTGAGTATAAATGACATGCTTTTTCCAGTGTGTGCCAGACAGCACTGAATAATACCTAGTCCCCGTCCTCAAGGTGTTTACCTAGGCTTGGGCACTGTGTTCTGTAGGTCAGGCCCACAGTTATTTCTTCAACCCAGGACTGATCCTTAGTCCTAGCCCCAGGCTGGCCTCTTTCCCTGGTCCTACACTGACATCTGCTGTACCACCCACCTTGTCTCTCCTTGCTGTTGGCCCAGAGCGGTAGATGATTCAGCTCCACACCTCCCGGGGGCTATCAGAATGTCTGCCCTGAGTGCTTCCTTCTACCCAAAGCTCCCTTCTGTCACCTGAACCCTGTCTTGGATCAGGAAGGCCACACTCCTTGTCCTGTGGTATGTAGGTTGACCCTGCTGTGGCTCCAGTGACCCCAAAAAAGACAGAGAGGCTGTTGGGGCCTGGCTGGGGGGTTGGTGCATTTTCTCCTCCATTTGTAAGGCAGTAACTGTGCACCCACCTAGCTGAGAAGCCCTGTGGCTGGGGATCACACTCATCATGGTCAGATAACATTCAGGTACCAGCCAGGTGAAGCATGAGGCACCCTCTGGGTCAGAATTTGTGGTAGGCAGGCAGCAGCCAGTGCCTCAGGACCTCAAGACTGAAGCAGGGGCAGGAGAAAGAGGTGGATCTAGAGGGTAGGCCTCCCGGGGTCCTCTAGATTAGTGTCAGATGTGTGCTAGGGACTGGCTAGGTGGAGCCTGGCACCCCAGGGGTACCGTGAGGATGGGCAGCCGGAGAAGTGCCACAGAATGAATTGATTTGATAAATGGCCATTTATTACCCTCACGAATTGGCTGAAACCAATTTCGGTCACATCAACCCCTGGTAAGTGCTGGGATATTGATTTGTGCAAAGTAATACAGTGAATTTATCAGTGTGATCCCCAGCTGCAGGGCTTCTAGCAAGGCTGGCGCACAGTTACTGCCTTACAAATGGAGGAGATAAAGCACCAGCCCCACAGCCCAGGCCCCATGGCCTCTCTGGTCTTCTAGGGTCACTGGAGTCAAAGCAAGGCCAACCTCCATACCACGAGCCAGAGCCTTGGCATTGAAAGTGAGGCTCTCTTTCCAAACTCCGGAGCTGCTCTTGGTCATGGGAGGGGGAGGATGCCTACCCTGTGGGCAGACCTCCTGGGAGTCAAGAACCTCTATGCCCCACCCACCATCCTCCTCAGAAAGACAACCAGTCATGTCTTCAGCACCTTCAAAACTAGACTCCACCCCCCTCTTCCAACCTGCCCTCCTCCTGTGTTCCTGTCTCAGTAAAGGCACTGCCATTCACTGGTGCCCCTCCCTCCGCCTCATTCCTAACAGCCCATCAAGTATCAGGTTCTATCATTCTGCCTCTTAAATGGGTCTCACACCTGGCCTCTCCCCTCTGTTCCTCATATGACTGCCCAACTTAGGACCTCAGCCTTTCCCATCTGAACCACGTGGTGGCCTCCTCACTGCTCACTGGTCTCCCTGTCTCCCTGCCTCCTTTCCTTCCCCCATGATCACTTCTCCTCAGCTGGAGAGAGCTTTGTAAAATGTAAAAACTGCCCTGTTTGAAGTCCTTGAGTGGCCCTTGCTGCCCTAGCCTGGCATACGAGGCCCACCCATGCTGCCACCCTGCCTTCCCTGCTGCCGCCCACTTTGCATCGCACACACCAGCTGCTCTGCATCCCTGCATATGCTGTGTTGATCTCCTGCCTGCATTTGTTGGTGCTGCCCTCTCTGCTTCGAATTCCTTTTCTTCTGGCGCTTTCCCCACCCCTGCCCTGCCCATCTCCCACACTCTGGCTGGTTTTTACTTAGCCTAACTCAGTTCAGGAGCCATAGACCATAGACTTCTGAGGGCAGAGACCATGACTGTATCGTTTTTGTTTTCCCGCTTCCTGGCACAGCACTCTGCTGGAAGTAGGTGCTTAGTGCAGTGTGCTGAATTAATTAATTTGGCACGGCCCCTTGTGCATCTCCGTGGTGTGCTCTGAGGAACGAAGAGAAGCTGTGAGCCTGCCCTCTGGTAGCTCACAAGCGTAGTAGGAATGTGACTGTAGCGAACTAGTGATTACAGCACCCATACTACTTGACCTTTGACCCCCTGGGTGGACAGGCCATTCCTCAGACCTGCTCGAGAAGCCTCCTCTGGACAGCAGGTCAGCTTGCACACCTGGAAGCTTCCCTGGAGCTCCCTCTGACCAGGAGCCTATCCCCGACCCCCATTGCACTTGGTCCCAGTTGACTCTGAAGCCCGTGAACTCCCTTGGGGAAGCTCTCCCACCTCGACTGCTCCTCCACACCGGGTCTGGCCCGAACTCAGGATCTCAGCATCCGCCATGTGGCGCACAGTGGGCGCACAGTCCTATCTCGGGCTTCACTTCCCTCTTAGACTAATCCAAAAACGTAACCTTCCCAAGCCCTGAACCTTTCTGGACCCTCCCCTGGAGTCCTGTTTCTGATCCAAGAAATACATCCAGGTCCCCCTGATTTGTGCATGGCAGTGATTAATTAGAAACCTGCTCGCAGTCCAACCTCCACACCTCACCCCTCTAGGTCCCTCCTGTGCCCCTGCTGTTCTCGTTGCCTGGACTGCCCTGCCCCTCCCCTGGCCTGCTGAGACCCTCAAGACCAAGGCCTCCAGGAAGCCTCCCTTAGCCCTCCGCCTGGATGCAGGGCCTTTTCTCTGGGCTTCCTGTGGGCACCTTTTATCCCTGCACTTACCTTAGGGTGTGTGTTTATATGTCTTTCTCCCTCCAAAGGCCAAGAACTACCTCATTCAGCTCTGTTTCCCCAGGGTTAGGAGCACAGGTGTGTAAAAAGTTGTTGAACTCAAGTGAACGAAGTCTGAGCCTGCCTTGATATTTGCCTCTCCTCAACACAGATTCTCGTCTCAGCCGCTTTCTGGAAGGGTATTGCTCTTGCCTCCAGTGATCCCCAGCACAGCATGTGCACGCACACATGCACGCACACATGATGGGGGGGCTCAGCAAAAGCTGTTCTTTGCATTTTTAATATGTTAACCACTCAGTAGCAAAATTTGCCTTCCGAAAGATTAAGCTGTAGAGACTAAGAAGAGAACTATTCTCTCATCATCCTCCAAACCCAAGGCCCCAGGGTCCCCTCAGTCAGCAGGCACTTGCTTTGCTCCTTGGACCTACAAGCTGTAAACAGAAAATTGCTAATAGACATTCAGATGACTCTCAGCCATGAGAGTCCCTCTGAAGGACTGGTTCCCCTAGGAGATACCACAGGCGTGGAATAAACGTGTTCCAGGTTAGGTTAGGTTTTACAGATCTCCTCACTAGAGTTTATCAGGAAGGGTGAGTCAGCCTAGCCAGACTGCCCCAGAACCTTGAGCTGGACAGAGGCAAAGACCGGGACGGGAGGAGGCGGCGGCTCTTTCCTCTTGCTTGGGTTTTGCACATGCTGGGTCTGTCTTTCTGGAATGTCCCATCATACCTGGACTGCCTGGCAGTCTCCCCCTCATCCTTCAGGCACAAAAGTCAGTCAGGCACAAATGGCTCTTTTCACACTTCTCACAGTGTTCCCATCCCATTTGGAACCCACCATTTTCATAGCAACATTTACCTGAAAGGCACAAACCTTATTTTAGGCTTCTTTGTACATGCTGCAGCCCGTGGCACAGAGCTTGTTTGCTGAGCAAATGGATAAGGCTCCTTGCAGAGGGGTTAAGATGAGAATAGAAGCCTTATTCACCCAAAGGCAGTAGTAACCACTTGGAGCGCTAAGAGATGCTTCGGTCCAGGCCTCACTCTTCTCTGTAAAATGGGAGTTGAAGCATCTGTTCTTTCCCCTTGTGATTCCAGAAAGATCAAGAAATAATTCATTTAGTCAGCAAGGATTAAACCAGTGTTGAGCTATTCCCAGGGGTCCCTCAGGAAATAGAACTGCTGGCACCTGCTCCCGTGGAATACACAGTCAGATTTGGGCACACCTTCCCCGCTGGACCTGAGGACACAGGCACGTGAAACCCCTTACACTGGTCCTCTCTGAGCCTGAGTCTCCTCCTCTGTAAAATGGAGATAATACCTACTTCTCAGAATTATCGTAAGGATCAAAGAAATATCGGTAAAATACCAAAGCTAATGGCTGCTGCCACTGCTGCTGCCGTGACTACTGTTATTTTTACTCTTACTGTTATTCCACTTTTTGCAACTTACAAAATGCTTTCATCACCATTAACTCAGTCTTCATGTGGGGCTGACTCAGCATGTGTGACTATTCCCATTTTATAGATGAAGAAACCAAGGCTCTAAAGGAATAAGTGTTTTATTCAATATCAGTCCCCTAGCAAGTGGCAGAGCCAGGACTCCAAAGTAGATCCGGTAACTCCTCCCCTCTCCAGCGCACCACCCCATGGGTGAACAGGACCAGAGAATCCAGCCTGGGAGTTAACGGGATAGATGTGGGGTGGTGGAGTTAAGCAAAAAGGTTGTCATAGATGAGTTTTGAGATGGGCCGGGTGGTAGACATGGCCAGGAGAAGGCGTTCTGGTAAGGGAAGGAACACGGCAGGAGGGCGCTGGCACTGGCCCAGCATGTGGAGAGGCGGTGGAGCCTGCTTGGAGCCTGCAGGCATGGGACTGGCCAGGAAAGGGGCTGAGCTGCCTGCTCAGGGGCCCCTGACACCATCTTGAGCTCAGAGAGCTGAGGTCAAGAGAGTCAGGGGACAGGGCCTCCTGAGGCCAGGTGTAGAATGGCTGAGCAGGCCAGACTGGAAGACTACAGACGGATGGTGTTCCAAGTGAGGCAAGGGTATGGTGCTGTGGTGGTGGGGAGCGACTCCCTTCTCTAAACTCCTGGAGCACCAGTTCAGGCTCAAGAGTGAGCCAGAGCTAGGGGTAAAGCCCAGGGTGTTCATTTATTTACCTGTGTGACCTTGAGCAGGTTACCTAACTTCTTCATACATATTTCATCTATAAAACGGGAATCCAGTTCCCTGCCCTGCCTGCCTCGTAGGTTTATAAGGAGGCTCAAACGAAGTTTGTCTGCCGAAGTTCCTAGAGACTGAGATGCCAGCGGGTAAGGTACTGCATTTGCTGGTCCACTGTGAGAGCACCAGTCCCTGTGGCCACATCCCACATGGGCCCCTCAGGGTCTCTCTGTCCCAGTCTCTGCCTTGGCCTGACAGGACCCTCCAGGCTCCCAGCCTCAGTCCTCAGCCCCCCTGCCAACCTACACACCCTGGGGCCCGCCTTCCCCAGTTCTTCCTAGCTGCTTCCATTTTTCATTCTGTCGGACTCCATCTGCTTGGCCGTTTTTCTCTTCAGATATTATTAGAAATATCCAGAGTTGTAATTGTTTAATAGTTGGCATTTCGCCTGTTTTACTGGGGCCCCAGATCAAGCCCACCCCAGACTCATGCCCTGGGTCTGGCAGAATTGACCAGGGACAGCTGTGCCGTGGAGTCTGCCTGGCATTATAAAGAGCTCTCTCCCAGGTGCATTATTAGAAAAGAAAGGGGAAAAGATGGCCCCAGGCATAATCCAATTCCACATTCTCCATGGGGTTGTTGAACCACAAAGCCCAGCGGTGCGCAGCTCTCAGTGGGCTGGAAAGCGTCCCTGAAAAAGAAGTCAAGATCAGAACCTCACGTACGTGGGAAACCCTGTTCCCCCCAGGCCGCCTGTCTAAGTGATGCCTGGGCACTTCTGCCTCCCAAAATGCCCCATGAAGCCTGAACCCAGTTCATGCTCAGCTTCTTCCCAACCTAGATTCTCAGTTCAGCCAACTTTTGGAAGCATGTGACTCCTTCCAGATGACCGCTGTCTTCCTAGCCCCAACACACATCCACACAATGTTCGCCAAAGTCTAGCCTTTGCCGCTTTATAATTGGTAGCCTCCCCAAATACCCCCACCCCTGGGCTCCTGTTTCTGTCTGGACACTGGAGCTGCCCTCTCAGCCAGGCTTGGAATTCTCCCTCTTTATCCCCAGGATCCTCTAAGGCCTATGGGTTCCCCTTAGAGCCAGGCCTTCCAGAGGACTGGGCCAGTTAGTTTAGAGAAGATCTGGGACGTAGCCCAGGGGAGAGGTGGGATGAGTGTTTTCTCAGGCCCCTTTCGGGATTCTCAGGGAGCTTCTCGGGGCAGGCAGAGTGGCTAGTCTGATGTCCAGGAGGTTGCAGTTTCCATCTGTTTCTGCTGAGGCCAGAACTAGAGAAAATACTTTAGGCAGCAGCATTAGAGATTGAGATGAGAAACCACAGTGCGGACCTGAACTCTGAAGACAGCTATTTGAGACCTTGGTAATCTGATCCCACCCACCACTACTCCTGTTCGTTCCTGTCTCTCTGCCTCTGTCATGATGGCCACTTTTGCCTCTCCAAATCCTGCACAGCCTCCATGACCTGTCATCAGTCCCACTTCTTCCAAAAAGCCTTCCCTCACCTCTGAAGCCACTTCTTTGAAACCCAACCACACAGGTTGTACCACACAGTATAGCAGTTAGGATCTTAGCACCTCAAGACTGGCAGACACATCCCTAAGACTGTCAGCTCTTTCTCAGTTGACTTGGTTTCCAGGCCTTGTCCTCTAAAATGTATCTCTTTGCTTATCATCTCCTGACACTCGGGACCAGACCAGACATGCTCTTCCATCTGCAGACTGACCTTGACATTGCACAGTGCTCTGTCCCCTTCCTGCTTCTGACTGCCATGTTTCCCTAATGCAACCCAAACTGATGCTCACTTTTTTCAGCAGCCATATGTGACAAAGAAAAGTTTAAAGAGAGAAGCACCTCTCCCATCTACGAGTTTTGTGACTTGGGCAGGTCTCTTTTTCTCTTGCCTCAGTTTCCTGTTCAGTATAGTGGAGTTGAGAATAATACTTTCTTCTCAGGATGTTTGTGTGGGTCTTGAGTAATAAAACGTTGGCAATTTTTCCGGTTGTGCCTGGGGTTCTGCTCGTTCCACCCCCTGCTCTTATGCCTGAGTGATGCATCTGAGCCTGATTCTCCCACTCTGTAGTTGGGCACTTGATTTCCTCACGTGGAATGCACAGCCCTTGGTTATATACTTCCTCCTGAAGTGGAGAGGTCAGGTCTCGCCCTAGCAGAGCTGAGCCCCCAGGGAACCTGGTACAGATCTGTCCCACTCCCCCAACCCTGCACCCCATTGGAGGCCATGGTTAGTGGAGATGGTAACCAAGGGGCTCACCCTTCTGTGCCCTCTGTGTCCACACTACTGTTAATTGGCTTCAAGGAAGGGCATTTGTTTGTATTTCCAGACAGTGGCACCAGATCTTGGTTTCCCCCAAATGGGAAAGAATCCAGAGCTTACACCCCAGATCCCCAGGGGCCTACCATGAGCTCTGCCTCTCCTATTTGCATAGGAGACATGCTCAGTCTCCTACCAGTGATGAGTGGCTGGGTAACTAGCCGAGAGCTAAAGTTCCTTTCGAATTCTCCTTCACCAGCCCCCACCCCCTTCACCTCCATTCACCATCCACCCGCCTTTCAGTTTCCCTGGCAACGCTGAGTGCTCATCCTGGAAAACTTTATCCGAAATCTGCTCTGGGCAGCTTTCCAAATCCATGCTAACCTGATTAGGTGTCTCTAGGGGCCTTGCCAGCTAATCAGATTAGGCAGCACTAATGGTAGTGAGGACTTTGAGTGGGCGCAGAGCAGTAAAACATATTGTATACTTAGTGATAATTATCCTGCCTTTTGTGTCATTGATTTATCTGCCTCCCTCCCTGTCCTCCCGTCTTGTGTATTTGGCCATAGCGATCCGGAGGAAGGAGAATGGCTGGTACGACGAAGAACACCCTCTGGTCTTCCTCTTCTTGGGATCATCTGGAATAGGTAATGGGAGCGCATCAGCCAGTGGGGAAGGAGAGCGGGGGAGCGCCTGCCCAAACCTGACAGCCCCAGCTGCTGTGGGCCAGGGTCAGCCGACCCACCTCTGGTTCAACTCCAGCTCCCAAAACAACTGCCTCCAAACTACAGAGCCAGCAGGATGGTCATCCGACATATCAGAAACAGCTGGAATTATGGCCCTCCCTCTGGAAGCTGTGGTGCAGGGCCTAATTCACCTGAAGGGCCAGGCCCTTTGGGGCCTATTAGCCTTGTCCAGCCACTCTGCATCCCTCAAGGCTCCCCTTTGGGAACAGCTGAACTGCCTCCACTGCCCAGCACACCAACCTTATTCAGTACAGCCTGGGATATAACCCTCCAGGAAGCTAAAGAAAGCCCTTGATGGCCAGCACAGTGCTAGGTGCATAGCAAAATTGGTTACAATAAAATGGGTTGGGTATTTTTCTAACCACTCAGGCTCGATTATCTGAATCATTCTCACCCCCTCATTCTCCGCCCTTGCAGACCGCCCCACCTGCACCGCCACCTCCCACCATTGTCTTGAGGGGGATCTTCATGTGTGTGTTTCCTTCTCTTCCCCTCTCAGCATCTTCTTGAGCCTAGCTCTCCTTCAGATGTAGAGTCCCAAAAGGTTACCATGATCTCACTATGATACTGTAGAACTTGACTTCCTATACCAGACAATGACTTCCAGGGGCTTGACCATCATAGCAAATGGCACTTCAGAGCCACTACTTTGGTGTTGTCATTCCTTCTTTATGTTACAGAAAGAGGCTATGAAGCTAAGAAGAGCTGCACTTCATCCCCTCCCTGCCTCTCTTGGGCCTGTGGCTCCTGGGCCAGGCTGGATGACAAGACCATGGGTGTCTAGTGAGATGTAGGGCAGTGAGCCAGGAAGTCAGGGTGCTCTTCCGAGAGGCAAGGTTTGTGCTGGACTTGAAAGAACAAGTTGGCTCTGGATTATAAGAGTCAACCGCCTATTCTTAGGATGCTCCTGTAGACAAAAAGCCTCAATCTCTATCCACAGAAAAATCAAGATGCAGTGTAGACTTTGATTCTGGTCCCAGCTTCACCGTTAATTCCCTCAGAGACTGGGAGAGTCACCGACCCTATCTGAGCCTCAACATTCCCAACCATAAAATATAGTATTTCCAGTGTCCATGCATTTCTAATATTCTTTCATTCCAGGAGATAGTCATCTGGTCCTAACCCAACACCTCTCCTCTCCTTCTTACTAGGAAAAACAGAGCTGGCCAAGCAGACAGCCAAATATATGCACAAAGACGCCAAAAAGGTAAGAGCTGGGACCTAGGCCTGATCTGTAGGCCATGGAGACCTTGCCACTCCTGCCAGCCCTAAAAGTCCTAGGCTCCTTGAATTCAGCAATAGCCAATGGGAAAGGTAGGCCCTGGCCTGGGAAGCAGGCCTCAGTGCTGGCCCCAGCTGGGCCACCAATTGCTCCAGGAATTTGGGCAAGTTATCCAACCTCTTTGTGCCTTGGTTTCTTCATCTGTGAAATATGAAGACAATCCTTGCCTTGCCTCACTCTTGGGGCACTTAGGAGAACCCGGTGAGATTCATCCATACAATATTTTCAAGCATCTACTCTGTGCCAGGTATTGTACTAGATGCTGAAGATACGGTGGTTATTAAGACACTCTCCCTGCCCCGAGGAACTCAGTCTGGAGAGGGTAAACAGCTTTAGAAACATACCATTACTGTCCAGTGCCTTCAAGGCCTTGCTAGAGGGTGTCTTGGAATCTTGGGGCCTGTGGGAGAAAACAAGTTGTAAGAGAGGAAGCCTTGTTGCTCTCTCCATCCTACAGGAGCTTTTCAACATGGTTTCTTATGCCTTAAGCTGTAGGGTGGTCACAGTCCTCTTTCCCCCATGACCTGGAGCCTGAATTCTGCATGGGGAAGTGCTGTCCCTGTGCCCTATTTGTTCAGACTCTGGCTTTCCAAGGCATGCTCGTTTGACTTTGGGCTGACAGGAAATGCTTTCACACAGAGAGAAATGTCAGAGAGAGCAGTCCTTGGAGACTGCAGAAACATTTCAGCTGAAGCCAAACATTCTTCTTTCTACCAGCGTTCCATGTGGAGGCTGAAGTCCCACTGTCCACCACGGGAGACTGCCCACGATCTCAGATGCCCTTGCCTAGTTATGGAAAGCCTCCTCAGCTGAGGCAGTTAGGAGTTTCCCAAGCCTCTGCCAGCCAAATGACCCCAGCAGCAGAGTCCTGGACACCTCCTGTCCTGTTTCTGGCCTAGCTGTCCCTGAGAGCCTGACGGCCACAGAAACCAGGTAGCTGAGGCTCTGTCCTCCTGAGCTGCATCCCTGGCCCCCTTCTGCCTTATAACTGGCTGAAGACTCTTAAGCCTCCTTGGCTCTGCCAGTAGCTGTGCTCTGCCTCAACCAAACCCAGAGCAGAGCCAGCCAGGCAGGCAAGAAGCAGCGCGTGGCATGCTAATATGCTCCAACCGAAATAGCGTTTTTAAGACAATTCATCAGGTTGGCAGCAATTGAAACAATTAGCACTCTGGAAAGGGCCATAAACTAGCAAGACTATTAGGGAAGATGCAGTTACGGGCAGGAACCACCTGATTAGGGATGAAGAATTCTGAGTGGTTTAATTTTAATACTGTCAGAAAGGTTAATATTTAATTACAAATTATAATCTCCTTATCCAAGCTGTCTTAATATGTCTTCATACACAGTAGAAGGAGGAGGAAAGGATCTGCTGACGTGCTGGTATAGAAAGGAGAAGGGCTTGTTAAAAGACTGATGATGCAAGTAATTTCTCAGTTGGAGCATCTAGACGAGAGACAGATTCACGCCAGTGCAGGATGTCCTGAAAGCGTGACGATGGCGCCCTTCAACACGTCTCACCTGGGAGACGGAAGGACCACCATCAGCCCTTGGAGGCAGGGACTGGGTGCTCAAGGCTCCGGAGCCAGCCATTCCTTTGTGCAGGTTCCAGTTCTGCTTTCTACTGGCCCTGGGCAGATGGCTTTCACCCTCCAAGTTTCAGCTCTCTTGCCTCAAAGGGAAGCTCTCCAACCCTGTGTCTGAGGTTGTTGTGAGCATCAAGTGAGATAATCTGAACAAGCCAGCTCAGGCTCTAGCACACAGTAAGTGCCCAATCGATCCTTTGTCTCATACTTCGTCACCTTGTGCTTTCCACAGCAGAACCCCATCGACCATCTTTTCTGATTCTATGAAGAAGATAGCATAGATGCTAAATTGGACCCACTTTGCAAATGAGAAAACTGAGACCCTACAGCATTAAGGGGCTCGTTTAAGGTCACTTGTTAGAGAAACAAGTAAAATCAGAATCCAGTCTCTCAACTCTTCTCTCAATACCGTTGTTCTCAGCTGCAATAGGAGGCTAGATATTGAAGTTGTCAGTTTGTCCCCATGTCACATAGGGAGATGGAGGCTTGAGAAGCCCAGTATAACCATCTATATATTTTATTTTTAAATCATAGTTAGTGCTTCTTTAGAACTCTACCTGTACCAGCCTTGTGGGCCAACTCATTACAGAATCTGTGTTTAGCATAAACATTGTGACAGGCAAGTTTGAGATCTGCCTTCAAAATCTGGCAGTCCTGGGGGCCGGCCTGGTGGCATAGCAGTTAAGTCTGCATGCTCCACTTCAGTGTCCTGGGGTTTGCTGGTTCAGATCCCAGGCACGGACCTATGCACTGCTTGTCAAGCCGTGCTGTGGCAGGCGTCCCACCTATAGAGGAAGATGGGCACAGATGTTAGCTCAGGGCTAATCTTCCTCAAAAAAAAAAGAAAAACGGCTGCCAGGCCTGGACTGTAAGCTGTCTACTGTCTAACAGATTTACCTGATGCCATAGGACCCAGGGAATGATGTAAGGGAGGTGTCGTGTACAGGGCCCAGTGACGGTAGATCTCCCTAAATGAAAGGAGCACTGGCCTGGGAGTCGGTGACTTGAATTTGAGTTCTGGCTCTCTGATCCTTAGTTTTCTCATTTGTAAAGAGTCACATTTCCAGACCAGGCTGCCTCACAAGGCATTGTTTGCACATTTATATAATTTCTTTTGTCAGATCTGTGAGCTTATTTTTTTTCTCTCTTTAGTTTCTACTACTTCTCCCAAATTGAGCAGCTTTGTTAACTTCCATTATTAGGGTTAATAATCCTTGAGAAGGAGCCTTACTGGTGTTCTGTGGTCTCATCCTGGAGGAGGGTGGTGGAGCCCTGAAGACTTGGGGTTGTAGTGGTGGTGTGATGAAGGGATCAAAGCAGGGATCTAAGTCCGCCTGCCTGGGTTCACATCCAACTCTAAACGACCCTGTGGAGTTGGCTGTGATCTCTGTTTACATCTCTTTTCTCCACTGTAAAATGGCTTCGTTAATGTGCCTGTCTCATTGGGTTGATAGGAAGGTTAAATGAGATAATGATATAAAATGCTAAGCACCATTCATGGCACGTGGTGAGCAATCAGTGCATGTTGGATATTACTGTCATTGCTGCCCTGCTTCTAGATAACCCTGAGCTAAGATCATGTGAAACAAAAATTATTCCAGCCAAGAAAATCAAGCCCTGAGACTTGTTCAGAGTTACTCAGCAAATCAGTAGAACAACTAGAACCCAGGTCACTTGACGTAAGTAAGCGCTACAGTCCGTACTCCCCATATCCTGCGACCTTGATTGCTAGCTGGGCACCAGGCTCAGAACCCTTCAGATGAAGACTGCCAAGATCCCAGCTGATTAACAGAGTGGGAAATAGGAGGCAGTAGGGCATAGTGGCTTGGAGCCAGATGGCCCAGCTTGGGTGACCTTGAGCAAGTTACTTTAATCTGTGACTCAGTTTTCTCATCTGTAAGGTGGGGATGATAATAGTACTTACCTCATAGACTTGTACATGTTCTAAGCCCTTTATAGTTTCCTTAGAACATTGCCAGGCACATTGTAGGCCCCCAGGGACTGTCAGCTATCATCAGCAGACACCCATCTCGTGGCTCCCAGCCCCTTGTTCCCTCTGGGCAGCACTCCCACCTTCCCCATGTCCATCCCCCCACCTTTCCTGAAGCCTCTCTCTTGGCTGAGCTGCCGGAGCCCTGTAGCAGTGCTTGCTGGCTCCTGCCCCGTGTGCTCTGATAGCAGTGATCACCCCCATGTCACCTTAATAATTTCCCCAAGCCCTTTCCCACCTCTTGGGTTAGGTCCTCTCCTCAGGCCCCCAGTGAGGCAGAGAGAGGAACCAAGGGCCTGCTACATAGGAAGAGACTACAACTCAAAAAAGGGGAGATAGCATACCCAGGGCCACACAGACAGTGGCAGAACTGGGACTGGAAGCTGAGTCCCCGGCTCCCAGCCCAGGGTTCTTTCTGCCACCCTGTACCTTGGGTGCAGAGTGACAGGACAGAGAAGAAACTAGAAGTACGTCACTGAGTGAATTTCTGACCAGCAGCTGAGCTAGAATGTGACCTGGGTTTCAGACGTATAATATATATGTAATATTTATAACATATATATTTATATAAAAAATAACATATATAATAAGACTCTCAGCGTTACTGCCCCGTCCCCCCAGCTCTCAGGAGAAGCATGTTCGGTGAGTGCATTCTCTTGAATGGAAGCATGTGCTGGTAGGACAGGAGCCTGGGGGATTGTGGGGAACGCTGGTCTGGTTCAAGAGACAGGGCACCTGCGAACGCCCTTATAACCCCCTAAATCGCTAAATTCTTCATGAAAGGAGTGGGCACTCTGCCTGTGTTAACTCACAAACCCCACACTACAAGACGTCCTCTTCCTGGGCCTAATCACCTCACCCCAGGGGCCACTTCCCTGGAAAACACCCCTGGGCTTAACGGTGGACAGGGAGGGGCTGCAGGCTACATTATGGATAGCTCTTAGATGAAGACATGTGAATACGTAGATTTGTTAGTTTAAAAAAGAAGTAAACTAAAACAAAGGGACATGTGCCCACACAGACTCACCAAGTCGAGGACAGCACGTAGCTGTCAGGGTGTTTGGTACTCCCCTCCATCTCATCACTGTCCACGCTGATCGTGACTGACTTTGTCCACGTCTGCCTGCCCCACTCGATGGGTGGGTCCTCGAGGACAGAGACCAGGACTGGTCCACCATTGTAGCTCCAGTGCCCAGCACACACAGGATGCCCTCTGGAAATGTGGGGTGGGTGGATGGATGGGGAGTCGGGGTGGATGATGTGATAATCACCTCAGTAGAACCCAGCCTGAAAAAAGACATTCTGAGCCAGACTTAGAAAGGCAGGGACGTGACTTGGGTTTGTTAAGGTAGCAAATGAGGGAATCGCGTGGGGAAGGAATACACAGAAAAGGAGACAAGGAGCCAGAAAAAAATATATCATGAGAAGGGGATAGAAGACCTTGGGTTAGTGGGGTCTGAAAGCCTAGGGGACCTGTGAGATGCTCTCCTCCTTAACCCTTCCTTCTGCCTTCCTGCCTCTGAATGGACTCCTGCTTGTTTCCACACAGGGCTTCATCAGGCTGGACATGTCTGAGTTCCAGGAGCGGCATGAGGTGAGTGAGAGTCCTCGGTGGAGCCTGGTTTGGGGGGGTCTGTGAACATGGCTCTGCCTGGGTATTTTGATGTGACTTGTCATTTGGGCCTGATATAATTTGGTAGCCCTGGGATTTGTCCTTTGGGGACATACGTGTGCAGCATGGTCACTGATCTGTTTTGCATAGGATTTGCTCTGAGGAATAAACATAGAGAAGATCTAACTGCTCTCCCATCATGGCAGGATTCCTGCCACTCCGGGAGACAGCCCAGCTGTCCTCGCTGAGACAGGCAGTCTTTGCGTATAAAGCCATCTTCCCGTGCATGTCCCATATTGGAAACTGAAAGCATAGAAAGGCCTTCCTCACATGTTTTCTTCCTTCTACCAGGTCGCCAAGTTTATCGGGTCCCCACCAGGCTACATTGGCCACGAGGAGGGTGGCCAGCTGACCAAGAAGCTGAAGCAGTGCCCCAACGCTGTGGTGCTCTTTGATGAGGTGGACAAGGCCCATCCAGATGTGCTCACCATCATGCTGCAGCTGTTTGATGAGGTGAAAGTCAGCTTGGGCCGGGATAGAGTAGGGGACACCTGGAGGTATGGGGAGCTGTGAACAGCAGGGACCAAGGGCCCAGAGGCCTGTCTGATCATTCCTCAACTTGCTGCTCCCGATGTGTGCATTCAGTCCCTTAGCAGATGTGGCTTCTCCCCCTCTCGACCAGGACCAGGCTGGGCACTCGAGGGAAGATCAGCACTGCCAAGAGCTGAAATTTTGTTGCTGCCTAAGCTACCTTCTAGAGAGACAGAGTGGGGCAGAGGCGCCAGGAGAGAGAGAGAGACCTGAATTTTAAGTTCCAGCTCTGCTCCATCTCTAGGCCTCAGGGAGCTCATGTGACAAACAAGGAGGCTGCATCCAAGATAAGCTCTAGGAACCTTTCTGGCTCATGGAGCCCTTTTCTTCTGTGAACTCCAGGCTCATCACAAGCTAGACAGTCCCCCCACTGGTGGAGTGAGCTTAAATGGAGCAGAACTCCCCTTCACTCAGCACATTCCACGTACTGGGCTTGTGCTAAAGACTTTACAGATGTTATCGCTGATCATCACAATAGCCCAGCAAGGTAGAAACTGTCTCATTTTTACAGATGGAGGGACTGAGGTTCAGAGAGGTTATAAATGACTTGCCCAAGGCCACAGAGCTACCATATGGAGGAGCCAAGATCTGTACCCCACCTTACGTGAGCAGGGGATGGAGAGCTTATGATCGTGGGAGGAGGTGCCCTCCGTCTTGTCCAGGGGTCCTGCAGACCCAAGCATGAGGCTCCTCTTCTGCTCCCGTGCAGGGACTATATTAGCCAGCATGTGGGCTGATGGAGTCCAGCCCCCTTTTCCATTGAGCCCCCTCCAGCCCTGGGAAAACACGAAGGGGTTTTGCTTCCCTTGTCATAAGTGCACTAGATGAGGTGCAGGCAGGGACTCCCCCGAACGAAATAGCACACCAGGTACCAAGCCAGGAAGGCCCAGCTCCAAATGTCCCCACAGCTGCCCCCACCTTCCTCGCCTGGCCCAGCATCCCTGCCCCTGCCGCAGTTTTGTTGCTGTCTTCTAGCCCCTCAGCTGCTCCCTGTCCCTGGACTCCTCTCTGAGGGATGCAGGCCAGTCCTTCAAAGGTCACATGCTCAGTTTCCCACACCTGTGCTCTGAGACCTCCCACTCTGTTCCACCCTCATAGTGGGATTCAGGTACAAGCAATGGACGAGACTCAAACCTGGCCTCCGGGAACTGCCTGCCTAGTAGACGGGTGGAAAAGAGGCCCGATAGTAGTTGACATTTTTGCACTTTATGTATGAGGCACTGTTCTAAAAAATTTACAGGTATCAACTTATTTAATCCTCCCAACAACCCTATGAAGATAGTTACTATTACTGCCTCCCTATAACAGATGGGGAAACTGAAGTAAAGTGAGAGAGGTAATACACCCATGGTCACACAGCTAGGAAGAAGGAATCCAGGATTCAAACCCAGGCAGTCCAGTTACAGATCCTCCAGCTTAAATAGTAACTCCATGCAGCTAGGCCCGAAAGAGAGAGGTAGATATGCGGTGAAGAATTCACAGGAAGAGAGAGCCCAGCTCGGGGAGGGTGAGCACTGCAGCCTGTCTGGCCTCTGACACCCCTGGAGACATACCTCTGATGGCCTCCTTGGCCCAGGCAGAGGGAAGGCAACTGCTGACTGAAATGCAACCAGCCCCACCTGGAAGATGCTTACCACCCTAACGGGTAAGCCCATCCACCCCTCCCCAGCTGCTGTCACTCCACTGACTACCTTTTGGGAGTTGATAATAACTCCTTCCTACAGCCCCTGCCAGCCTACTGCAGTTTCTGATATTTATGCTCTTGGCTCTGTGGATGAAAGCTGCCATCTCAGATCGCTCAGCCAGATTTATGCTTGTATGCTCCTTGAGGACAGGGACCTTGCTTACTCCAGCCATTCCCAGAGCCCACAGAGGCAGGGGAACTGCTCTGTTGACTAACTAATTCAGCAGTAATTCAGCAAACCTTCCAAGGATGAGTAACTATTTGCTAGGTGAACAGAATGGAGGAGGGCCGGCCGCAGACACTTAATGTGCGGAAGCACAGGGACATGAGACAGCCTGGTCTATCCAGGGAACCATAGCTGTTCATACGGCTCCACTTGCAGGGAAGGCGAGAACAGAGTGGTGGAGGTGAGTGGGTAAGGTAGACGGGCCAGTTAACATGCCGGGCAAACGAGTGTGGATTTATTTGGTAGATCATAAGGAGCCTTTAAAGACTTTAAACGAGAAAGAAACATGATCAAGTTTTCACTTTATAAAGATCTTGTAGGCAGCGGTGAGAGAATGGACTGGAAGGAAGAAAGGGGAGCTGCAAGGAGACTATTGAAGAATCCAGGCTAGAGCTGGGGAGGCCTGCTCTAAAGCAAGGGCCGCGGGATGGAGACAGCTACCAGAAGGTCAGCTGTGCAGGGCTCGGTGATTGAATGTGAGGAGAGGGAGGGGCCGAGGATGACCAGTGACAGGATTTCAGCCTGGGTGACCAGATGGCTACTTCTGCCATCCACTGAGGCAGAGAACTCAGGAGGACGAGCAGCAGATTGGCAAGGAAGGTGAGGAGCTGAGGGTTGAAACTGTTGAGAAGGAGATGCCTGAAGGACAGCCAGATGGCAGTGTCCAAGACGCTGCTCGTCAGTTGGAGAGTCTGGACTGGAAGTAGAGGTTCAGAGGTGCTTCAGCACAGCGGGGATGGAAGCCGCAGGAAGGGATGAGATCTCTCAGCCAGGGAGAGTATGGTGTGCGGAGAAGAGAGGGCTAAACAGAGCCTTGTGACCTCTCAGGAGAGAGTCAAAGAGGGAATTGCCAGAGAGGCAGGAGGCAAACGAGAGAATGTGGTTCCGTGTGGGGCAGAGGGGACACAGACCAGGCACGGTCCCTGCCTCGGTGTTCATGGTGAGTGCGGGAGACAGGAAGCAAAAAGCAGTTGAGCCCACTATGGTGAGTCCTGCTCTAGGATAAGTAGCGGGAAGTTGTAAGGGCACCTAATCCGGTCTGGGAGCATGAGGGAAGCCCCTCATTCCCACCCAGCCCAGCTCTCCCAAGCTTGGACCCAGAAAAGCAGGAGGCCCAATGCTCTCACCAAAACACCAAGCAGGGCTAATGCTGGTCACTTTGCTGGTGACCTCAGAGCCTACAGCACAGGGCCCAAGTCCCAGGAAGAGACTGGCCCCCAGGGAGCCCACCCTCTTCTCCTCCTTTCAAGGATTCGTACGTGAGATAGTGGGAAAGCAACCCCTATAACCCTGGGGTGAAGATTCGCCCCCTACCCAGGACGTGCGCACTCCAGTTGTCTGGGAGGTGGGACAGTGACAGCTCCCTCTTGGAGGCACATCTTTATTGCCAAAGACCCTGAGGAGAAGGAGCACTGTGGAAGTCACCCTTTGGGTCAGTCATACCCTGCACCTGCTCCCCTCACCCACCTGGGACCCATCCTCATGCCCAGTTAAGAGCAGAGCTTTGATCTCTCAGAATGAAATTGCCGCTGGTTATTGCCCTGGCTAGTACAGCAGTGTGTGCGCTCAGTTCTCAGGGTTGCACTCTGTGAACACAGTGTCATGTGCACACACTTGGGCACATCACACACATATGCAGACCTGGTCCCCAAAACTAGAATTGGCCTGAGTAGAATCTGTCATATTGTAACCCGTAAGCAGGACAGCTAATGGCAAAACTCAGGAACATCCACTTGCACCCTTACCTTCCCCTCTTCCTGCCCCAAGGCATGGATAAGAGAGCGACTAGGACCTGGATCGCGAAGCCACTTTGGAGTAGACCGCCTTGGAACTAACACTTTCTTAGAGGCCTGTGCCAGCAGCCTCTGAGCGAGGCTGAAAAGCACCTGACACCATGCCCAGCATGCAGTAGGTGCTCAGTTAATGAACATTCCTTCCTCTCTTGCTGCTGAGGGCCAGAGCTGGTCTGCCATTGCACTGGCGTTAGAAGCCAGGACTGACCCTGAGGCAAGCCCCCACCGCCAGGGCAAGGGAGAGGCTTGGGGAGGACTGGGTGCCGGCGAGGCGGGCTCAGGCAGGAGCCGACAGGCTGAGGTCACTGACCCAACCCAGAGCCATGGTCTGCAGCTTGGCAGGAGCTGTGCTTTGTCTGCAACCCAGAGGAAATCCCATGCAGGGCTCCCTCTCCCCACACCTGTCCCAGTTGCTTCTCTCCAGTGAGGATCAAAGGAAGCAAACTGAATTTGGCAGAATTCTGAGAAAATTTTACTTTGAAAGTTGCATGAGGCCTTATTTATCCAGCGCTGTAGGTATAACCTCAGGGGCCTGGTGCAGAGGGAAGGGCATGGGCTCTGGAGTCAGATGGTTCTAGCCTCAGCTCTACTATTTTCTAACTGTGAGACCTTGAACAAGTTACTTAACCTCTCTGAGCCTCAGTTTCTTTGTAGGGGTTGTGAGGGTTTAGCCATTCAGCAAGCAGGTACTGAACACCTACGGTGTGCCAGAGACAATTCTAGGACCCAGTGAGAACCCAGAGGACCCAGCCTCTGTTCTTGTGGAGTGACGTTTAGTGCACGGAAAGCAGTAGGCAGGGCACCTGTGGTGGAGGTGGACGTGCCCCATCAGAGTCCCTGTTGTTATTCCATCTGCTCCTCTCATTGAGGCCCTGATTGTCGCTTTTGCTGTGAATGACTGCGGAGTGCTCTCGTACAGTGCTGGCCTTGGGATTTGCTGAGTGGGCGGAGCTCCCTGCCCTTGAACTGGATGGCCACAGACAGCTGTACTTTACTCATTCTTCTGTCTCTTCCCTCTGCTGTTGCTCCTTTTCTCTTTCCATGGTGCATCTGTCTCCAGTATAGGTGCTTTCTTCTATGTCTAGAAAGAGGTGAAGATTCCAAGGAAACTTCTCAAGTTGGTCAAAAGAGGAGCCTTATTTTCTAGCCCTTTCTGTCGGGCCAGAGGACAGCTCCAAAGATGCACAGGTTGTCCCTGTTTCAGTTCATTTATCTAGTCCTCACGTGGCCCTGTGGGATACCCTCCTCTGAACTCCTGCAGCAACCAGGGCTTCCATTTACCATGACACCTAACCCACTGAATTGTCTTTGCTTGTTTCCGGGGCCTCACTCCTGTACACGGGGAGCGTGTCGAAGGCTCAATGAGTCCCCAGTGCCCCAGCACGGAGCCTGGCCAGAATGGGCCTCCAGGAAAGTGTGTTAGATGGATGCCTGTGTAATCAGGCTGAATTCTGGATGCCAAGGGTGATTGGGTGCCCTGAGAGATGCCCAACAGGACGTGCCGTCTCACCTGGAGCCCCTCAGTGGATGAGCAGTTGCAGCCAAGGTGTGAGAACAGTGCTCAGAGAACCCAGAGGAGAGAACAGCTGACTCTGCCAGGGGGAGGGGGAGGCACAGGGGTTCTAGAAAGACCTCCTGGAAGAGATACCCAGCCTTACAGCTCCCTAACCATGCAGTCACTGTTCCTTCCCAGGGCCGGCTGACTGATGGAAAAGGGAAGACCATCGACTGCAAGGATGCCATCTTCATCATGACCTCCAATGTGGCCAGCGATGAGATCGCACAGCACGCACTGCAGCTGAGGCAGGAAGCTTTGGAGATGAGCCATAACCGTATCGCCGAGAACCTTGGTATGGCACAGGGCCTGAGCCCTCTGGGCAACTGGGCAAGTGACCAGGCCTCTGGTACATCTGGTGACAAGGATGGCACTGGGGTCCTGGGCCCAGGTGAAGGTCCTGGTAGGTGTCTTTGTCCTTAGCTGGCGCTGACCAGACACCAAGCACCATACCAGATAGTGGAGGGAGACAGACAGAGAGACTACCACCACTTCCTCAAGAGAGCTCCAAGTCTCTCGGGTGACAGAAGGGCTTCAGACAAAGAAGTGGACAGAGCCACCCCAGGGCGAGGGGCCAAGAAGAGGCCGGGGTCTTAGGGGACTGAAGAAATGCACACTCAACAGATAGAGACACTTTGGTACAACAAGGGGAATGGCAGATCAGAAACTATACAGAGATGGACACAACCTTTTTCAGCTAGAGAGGCTTCCTGTGTTGGTGGGCCCTGGAGAGTGCTGGAAAGGGAGAGCATCAGGCAGGAGGCCATGTCTGTCACCTTTTTGTTTGGGATTGAACCTCCAACCCCCTTCTTCCAAGTCAGAACTCAAGCCTTGGTCCTGACTCTTCTCCTCTCCCCTCCCCTCCCTCACACATCTCCCACCCTCAGGAACTCCAGGCTTTGTAGCACAGGAGAGCTGGAAGGGCCTAAAAACTACCCAGTCCCTTCCTCTCACCGTTCGGGTGAGGAGACCAGGCTGAGGCCCGGAGAGCCTGAGACCTTGACAGGATCACACTGACCATCAGGAGCAGGACCAGGGCTCTTTTCGTGGATGGGGCCCAGGAGCAGGCACAGTTCCCGAAGCTCCCTGGGTGTGGGGAATGGGCAATTTATGATTCTGTCTCCACAGGGGACGTCCAGATTAATGACAAGATCACTATCTCAAAGAACTTCAAGGAGAATGTGATTCGCCCCATCCTAAAAGTAAGAGGTCTTTGTCCTTGCTTGGGCCTTGGGTTGTGGGGGTCCTCTTTGCCATCCTAAAGATATGGAAGCCCCCCACTCTTCCCCATTGGAGTCCAGTAATTTCCTTTACCCACTCCGGGTCGCTGAGCTCACCGCCCCCTAACCTGGCCCTGCAGGCTCATTTCCGCAGGGATGAGTTTCTGGGACGAATCAATGAGATCGTCTACTTCCTCCCCTTCTGCCACTCGGAGCTCATCCAGCTAGTCAACAAAGAACTGAACTTCTGGGCCAAGAGGGTAAGAGTGGGGCCTGCTATGGGTGGGGATGGGACATCTGCCCACTGGAAAGCAGGGAACACTGGGCTTGAAACACCCCCTCCCAAAAGGTGGAGCACAGCGGTGTGGGGCCAGTGGCCATGGGAGCCCATAGTCTCTCACAGGCCCAGGCCTCAGGCCAGAGTGGTGAGAGATGGAAAGCACTGGGCCACATGCAGCCATGCTCCTATCTAACCTGTCTCAGGCCAAGCAAAGGCACAACATCACACTGCTCTGGGACCGCGAGGTGGCAGACGTGTTGGTCGACGGCTACAATGTACACTATGGCGCCCGCTCCATCAAGCATGAGGTGAGCACAGGCGCCTGGGAGAAGTGAGGCACCTCCACACGTCCCTCCCTGTTGCCCCAAGACCCAGTCCTGGGGCTCCCAGCCTGTCTCCCTAGAGTCTGGCTGCTGGAATTGTTCATACCTTCAGAACAAAAACACAATCTGATCAATAAAACCCCTGTCCTGGAGGGTAACCGAGTATGACCTCCCACCAGGATGGGGCACTGAATTGGGAACCTCAGAAACTGACGTCACTGAGTCGTTAGCACAGGCCTACAGATTCTGTGTTGTTAGCCCTTTGCAGATGAGAGAACTGAAGCCAGAGTAAGTACTTGTCCATGAGTAACAGAGTGTGGCCTCTGGGCTCAGGCCACAAGCTGGCCCCGGCCTTGGCAGTGACGACCACTCCACCTACTGCCTGCAGGTAGAGCGCCGTGTGGTGAACCAGCTGGCGGCTGCCTACGAGCAGGACCTTCTGCCGGGGGGCTGTACTCTGCGCATCACTGTGGAGGACTCAGACAAGCAGCTACTCAAGAGCCCTGAACTGCCCTCCCCCAAGGCTGAGAAGCGTCCACCCAAGCTGCGGCTGGAGATCATCGACAAGGACAGCAAGACCCGCAAACTGGACATCCGGGCACCACTACACCCTGAGAAGGTGTGCCACACCCTCTAGCATCTACTTTACCTGCCTCTCCATGCCCTCAACATCCAATAAAGGCCCCTCAGCTGTGGCATGGGAACCGACCTAGCTTCCCCTCATGCCTCTCGCTCTTCTCCACCCAGCCTAAGGCCTCTTACCTCCTCACAGCCCCTGGAGGACCCCTCCTCAGCCCCAAGTCGAAAGCAGGAATTTTGCCCTCCCCTGGCCCCTTCATCGTGGGCCCCAAACCTACTAACAAGTCTCCAGGAGAGGAACTGCCCTCCACCCCTTCAAGGCAGGGAGGGGACGGAGGTCCCTTATCTCTGTCCTTCAGCATGATCCCCAAGCCCCACAGTCTCTGGAACTTTATCATGTTCCCTGGAAGCTCAGAACTATGGCAGCTAAGAACAGATCTGGCTGGAAGAAGATGGGGACCAGGCTGTGACCTGCCACCCTTTGCTGGCCTTCATGCAGCTGAGTCCCCAGAACGTCTCCACGGACAGTGGACGAAGAGTGCAGAGGCCCAGGCACAGAGGTTCTGCAGTTTAGGCCGTGGCTACCCCTTGCCCATGCCCTAAAATTCCAAGGGGAAGGGGCCCATAGAACCCTTCCCCCTTCCACCGCCCTATCATAGCTACTGCTCCTCCTCACCCTTCGTGCTGGGGTCAGGCTAGACCATGTTTCTCCAGCCTCGGAACTAGGCCAGCGTGGGCACCTCCAGGAGGAAGGCTGACTGCTCTACTCTGGGACTAAACAGCAGTACCAGATGACCAAGCAAGCTCAGCTCTGGGGGGCCTCCTTCAGGAGACGGACAACATAGATGTTGGAGAGCTGTAGGGGGAGAGGTCGTGGGATCAGGCTGTGCCCTGTCTGTACTGTCCCAGTTAAGTTAGCCTGGAATAAACAGCACCGTGTGCAGTCTGCGTCTTAGTCACTACGCACAGGGTCTGCACGCCATCCCCCGAGGGTTTTCCGAAGACCAACCATGTTTCACCCTCAGCTTAGCAGGGCACAGCGGGCGTGGTGCATCCTTTGGCACCATCTGCAGTAGCCACAATTGACCACCACCCTGTTATCCTCCCCCTGCAGGGCCGTTGTGGAACCCTCTTTTGGTGTTAGGTAGTCTCTTTCAGGAAGCAGAAAACAGGGGCAGCAATCAAAGTCCCGTGAGTGATGGAGGAATGTCATAACAACACGGTGGGTATCAAGCAGTCAGAAGTCAGGACGTGGGCTCCAGCAGATGCTCCAGCAGTCACCGTCTGGTCCCTCAAGGAGCTGAGTCTGCTGCTCCCTACCTCAGTGACTGCTCTTCTTTTTTATTATTTCTTCTTTTTTTACTTCTTATTTTGAAATAATTTAAGACTTAACAGAAAGTTGCAAAAATAGTAGAGTTCCAGATACCCTTCACCTAGCTTCTCCTAATAATAACATCTTACAAAACCATAGTATAATTATTAAAACCAGGAAATTAACATTGATACAGTACTACTAACTAATCTGTAGACATTCCAGTTTTGCCAGTTTTCCCACTGATGTCCTGTCTCTGGTCCAGGCGCCAATCCAGGATCCCGCATTGCAGTTTGTTGTCATGCTCCCTTTGTCTCCTTCAGCCTGTGACAGTTCCTCCATCTTTCTGTCCCTTTCATGACCTTGACTCTTTTGAAATGTCTAGGCCAGTTATTTTGTTGAATGTCCCTCAATTTGGGTTTGGCTGCGGTTTTCACCTGATTAGATTGAGGGTCTGCGTTTTGGTAAGACTACCCCAGAAGTGATGCCATGCCTTCTCAGTGCCTCAGACCTAGCGGGGGAGATGTTAACTTTGATCACGTGGCTGAAGCGGTGTGTGCCAGGTTTCTCCGCTGTAAAGTTACTGATTTCTCCTTTGAAATTAATAAGAACCTTATGGTGAGATACTTCAAAGCTGTGCAAATGTCTTATTTATCCTTAGAATTTTACCCACTGATATTAGTATCTCTCAATGGTCCTTGCTTACAAGTCTTCGTGTTGTATTTGCCTAGTGATGACTTTCGGTTTCATTATCCATCTGTATTAATTGGTATTCTACTGTAAGGAACAGCTATCTCTTTTCCCCAATTTACTTATTCAGTAATTTATTTATAACAGTATAAACTAATGGAAATTTGTTTTATTCTATGGGTTATAATCTGATACTAATGTAGTTAATATCATTGCTCATATTGACCTAGTTTGGCCATTGGGAATACTTTCAGGTTGGCTCCTGTGTTGTTTCAACATTGCCCCCATCATTTTTTTTTTTTTAGCAGTGCCTTACTTTCTGACACCACAAGATGTTCCAAGTTCACTCACATTTTTCCTGTCCCAGCCCTAACATCAGCCATTTCTCCAAGCAGCTCCTGGTTTCTTTTATTCGAGAATGGTACTTAGAAACCAAGATCTGGGCACTAGGTGTGGATACTGGTACTGGAGTGTCATTGCTTCCGGGCCTCTTCAGCACACAGAGCTGGGAAATATATGTATGTATATGAACACATGCATCACACATCTGCATTTATTGTTATATCTATCCATCTGTATTTTATTAAAAGCCATGAGTTCATATTGATACCGACAATTCCAATCCAATACCACGAGGTTGTAACTGCCATTATTTTGACTTTACTATTCTTTTTCTACTTCTTTGTCTCCTGCTGTCTCTGTTTCTTCTCCTTTCACTCTTTTTAGTGTTCAGACTTCACTTCATATATAGTCCAATATAAATGTCCAATTGAGTCAGTCAGTGACCATCCTATATGGGACATTCCTACTGGATTAAGGTCTTATGCCTGGCTGTCAGTCCCTTGGTTCATTCAACTGTGGCAGGAGCAGCAGGCATGTAACTCAAAACCAGATAACTTTTGTACAAGAAAGCAGAGTGGCCACCTTACTGAGAGGAGGCAAGGGGACAGGCTAGACTCTCAGATTTCGAGGAACTTAAGTATCACTTCTTAGGATTCTTGGCTAGACCTCCTAGGTGATGTTGGACCCCTCTTATACTTCCATAGCACGCTAGGCAATACTCGGCTTGCTTGTATTACTAGTTCTGTATCTGTCTTTGTCACTAGAATGTAGGCTCCAGGAGGGCAGATACCAATTGTTCAGCTCACTGTCCTATTCCTAGAACCTGGCACAGTGCCAGCACCTGACGCATGCTCCTGGTACTTGGTGGGATGGGTGGGCCCTGTGGCAAGCACAGATCTTCACAGTGGGTCCTAGGATAGAACAGTATCATTTGTTCACTGAGCACATGCTTATTTGTCATGTGCTTGTGGCCAGGCAGTAGAACCTGCCAGGACTGGACCCCTGAGCAAACGGGGCAGAGTAAGACCCAGACACCTTATTGAGTATATTGAGTACCCTGGAATGCATGAGACTGGACTTGGAAATGAAAATGTACCATCTGTATTTTTCTTGTTTTTTATTTTTTAATTATTATTTATTTGTTTTATTTTATTTATTTTTAATTTTTGAGGAAGATTAGCCCCGAGCTAACATCCACCGCCAATCCTCCTCTTTTTGCTGAGGAAGATTGGCCCTGAGCTAACATCTGTGCCCATCCTCCTCTATCTTATATGTGGGATGCTGCCACAGCATGACTTGATAGGCAGTGCATAGGTCCACACCTGGGATCTGAACCGGCGAACCCCAGGCCGCCAAAGCAGAACGTGCAAACTTAACTGCTGTGCCACTAAGCCAGCCCCAACACCTGTATTTTTCAAAAAGAAAACTTAAAGATGTGTAGTGATTGTTTTAGAAATTTAGAAAAAATCCATGTTCAAATGATAAGAAAATAGAAAATGGACCAATAAAGATAAAACCCGAAGTAAACAAAGTAGGAAACCAAAAAAAAAAAAAAAAGAGGACAAAGGATGAATAGAAAAATGATTCTTTGAAAACACTAATAACGTAGATAAAACCTCCTCAGCCTAATTAAAGAAAAAAGAGCAAAGAAACACAAGATTAGGAATGAGAAATCAGACATAACTATATATGTGGAAGAATTTAAAGTATTTTTAGGAGAACTCTATGGCGACAAATTTGAAAACAGCAAATAGATAATTTCCTGGCACACAGTGACCCAAGACGTAGTTTGAATAGACCAATAAATTACCAAAGAAGAAACTGCAAAGTTTTTAAAATTTTATCCTTTAAAAGATTGTATCCTTTTATTTAAACTTTTTAATTGAAATTTGTATGGAAAAGTGCACAAATAACAAGTGTACAGTTCAATGAATTGTCACAAAGTGACCACCACCACTGTAGCCATCACCCAGCCCAAGTAACAGATGAGTTGTGATGTTTAATTGTATACACTGCTTCAGACCATGGGAAAAGATAGAAAGATGCTCAGTTGATTTTTAAATGCCAGCATGAGATTCATACTCAGACCTGATGAAGTGCAAAAAGAGTGTCATAGCCTGGTCCCAGCTGTGACTGTAGATGCGGAAGTTCCAAATAAAGTTGAATTGTACACTGTGATCATGTAAGGTTGGTTTCAGCAACACAAGCCTCAGTATCAGGAATTTTATTAATATAATCCAGTATATCAAGAACTTGACTATTTAAATGTCTATAGATTAATATTAATGTTAATTTTCTTATTTTGATAGTATTTTTATATGTTATGTAAGAGGATGACCTTGTTTTTATAAAATATGCATTGAAGTATTTAGAGGTTAAAGATAAAGCGAATTTGCAGATGTTTCAGGAAACTCTATATATACACACGCACATACATATATATGTATATACACCCACAGAATGATAAAAATAAAAGTCAAGTGTTAAAATTTGGGGAATCTGAGTGAAGGGTATACAGAAACTCTTTGTATTGTTTTTGCAACTTTTCTGTAAGTCTAAAATCATTTCAAAGTAAAATTTTTTAAATGAGGGAGATAAAACATTTTATCAGTATATGCTGAAAAAGCATTTGATAAGATTTTACAGCTTTAAGTATGATTTGAAAAATTAAAGCTCTAAGTAAAAAGAAAAGAAACTGTTCATCGAAAACCAGTACCAAACATCCTTTTTCATGGTAAATATTAAAGTCTGAAATAAGACAAGGTTCAACACTGCTTTGAAAATTCCGGTGAAAGCAATTAGGCAAGAAAACTAAATAATTGATATAAATGTTGGAAAATAACAAATTATCTTGTTTTGCTGATATATGACTGTATATTTAGGAAATCCAAGAGGCTATAACCTATTAGCTTTAATAAGGAAATTTGGTGTCTGAATAAAAGATAAATGTGCAAAAATCAATAGCTTTTTTCTATTCTAGCAATAACCAACTAGAAACAATAAGAAAGAAAAAGTATTCCATTCACAATTGCAACAAATAGGTGTATATATTTGCTTATGTACACCTGAAATGCCTCTGGAAGAGAGGGGACTAGGGTAGAGAGGGGATAGCAATGAAAGGGAAAATTCACTGTCTTCATTTTTATACTTTTAAATTTTGAATCATTAATTTGTTACCTATTCAAAATTATAAAATACTTAATAAATTTCACAAAAAAATCATATTTAAGAGCATAAAACAAAATCTAACAAATGAAAAGACATACCAGATTCTCGGAAAGAAAGACAATATCATTAAAATGTCGATTCTTAATATATAATTCAGTGCAAACCTAATTAGACTCAACAACGTTTTTAATAAAATTAACTAAAGTCGTGTTACACTGCGTTGTGCAGAGGTGAAGCCATGTGAAGCTACTGTTTTATGGATCTAGGCTCTCAGGAGATACAGTTACTACTCTCAGTTCCTGCTATCCCATCCTGATAGTGTGTGAACTACAGAATGAGTAAGTTAACTACCATCAACACACACCCGAAATACAATTATGAGACAAAAGAAAGCGAAGGGTTACTGCCTGTAACTGCAGTTTAGAGACCATATGGGTGTGGAGAAGAGGAGAAAGTGATGGAAAATGAAACTCGAGAGGCAAGTTTCCTGATTCCATAGTGCCTTGAATGCCATGCTAAGAGAATGAAATGTGCACATTTGTATTTAAAAAGACCCTTTGAGAAACCAGGAGTGAAGCAAAAAGCCTGCCAACTGGGAGAAAATATTTGCAGTCACATATCCGACAAGGGGTTAATCTCCAAAATATATGAAGAATTCAAACAACAACAACAAAACAAACAACCCGATCAAAACATGGGCAGAGGATCTGAACATTTTTCCAAAGAAGATATACAGATGCCAACAGGCACATGAAGAGATGTTCACCATCACTAATCATCAAGGAAATGCAAATCAAAACTACACTGAGAGATCATCTTACACCCATTAGAATGGCTATAGTCACCAAGACAAAAAATAACAAATGGTGGAGAGGTTGTGGAGAAAAGGGAACCCTCCTACAGTGCTGGTGGGAATGCAGACTGCTGTAGCCGCTATGGAAAACAGTATGGAGGTTTCTCAAAAGATTAAAAATAGAAATACCTTACAACCCAGCTATCCCAGTACTGGGTATTTATCCAAAGAACGTGAAATCAACAATTCAGAGAGACCCATGCACCCCTATGTTCCTTGCAGCATTATTCACAATAGCCAAGACATGGAAGCAACCCAAGTGCCCATGGACTGATGATTGGATAAAGAAGATGCAGTATATATATACAATGGGATACTATTCAGCCATAAAGAAGACAAAATCGTCCTATTTGCAACCACATGGATGGACCTTGAGGTTATTATATTAAGTGAAATATGCCAGACAGAGAAAGAAAAACTGTATGATTTCACTCAGATGTGGAAAATAAAGTAACACATGGACAAAGAGAACCGATTGGTGCTTACCAGAGGGGAAGGGGGTTGGGGGTGGGCATAAGGGATGAGGGGGTACATTTATATGGTGACTGACCATAATGTACAACTGAAATTTCACAATGTTATAAACTAAATTATTTTTAAAACACCCTTTGATTGCATTATGCGGGATAGTTTGGGGTGGCTTCTAACCAATATACAACAGACAGAGTAGTTCCAGGCAAACTCCTTCCCACCTCAAACATAGAAATATTGAATAATATGTAACAACGACAAAAAAAAGTTTGACACACAACTAGGCTTGAAACTAAAAATGGGAAATCCCAAAGCGCCAGAAATGAATGGGAATCCGAAAGTCAGAGGGTGTGTGAGAGTGGAGGTCAAGGAGTTCATAGAGACTTGGGACCAATTTATAGGCCTAATGGCTGAAGGCTAGGGCTTCAACGTTGAGATAGGAGTCTCAAAGGATCACTTCCTTGTGAAGTGAAGTCTAGAAAAACACTACACATTGACCTGGGAATCAAGAGGGAAATACAAAAAAAGGCTACCGTCACTCAGGGATGAAAGAAAGAGTTGCCTATGAAGAAACTAATACTTTTGATGTTTGTGAGAGTGTGGTCCAAATTCACAATACTCAAATGTTACTGGGATGTCAAGATGAAAACAAACCACCATGAAGGAAAAAAGAGGCAGCAGATGCAGCAAATGGGAGAATTTGTGCTCCAAGAATTGTAGTAAAAGAGTCTGAATTTAAAAGAAGTATGTTTACAATGTTCAGAGAATTAGAAGACTAGGAATCATAAGGCAAGAAAGGACAGTATCCAAAAAGAATAGGTGAATTTGAAAAAGAACCTTCATTCTAGGTGATTTCCTCAGACTTATTTTCATGTTTTTTATATTTCAACAATTTTCTCTCTTCTTGTGGTCCTAATTGATTCAGGTGGTACAGACTAGGACCGCTAAGGACTCAAATTCTTTTTTTTTTTTTCTCTTTTTTTTTTTTTTTTATTAATGTTATGATAGATTACAAGCTTGTGAGACTTCAGTTGTACATTTTTGTTAGTCATGTTGTGGGTACACCACTTCCCCCTTCGTACCCTCCCCCCACCCCCCCCTTTTCCCTGGTAACCACCGATCAGATCTCCGGACTCAAATTCTTAAAGAACAAAGATTTGGGTCGCCCACTGGGCAAAGAACCCTAGTGATCAAAGGAGCTGACCTAGGACAGGGGAATATGGAAGGAGTAAGGGAGGAGGGAAGTCACCAGTGTGTCACCCCCAGGGCCATGATCAGTTGCAGAAGTAAGGAATGTAGCCTTGACCACAATCCTGGAAGTGTTTGCCCACCATCCTCTAAAATTGTTCAAATCTGATCCCTCCATGTTGCAGAGGTTTGTTACAGTAATCCCAAGAAGTGTGAGCCTCAGTGATCGTCCACCACCACGTCACATCCTCTTCCCCTTCCCAACCCTTCCACTGTGCCTTTCGGCGCTGCCCTTCTGTAATCAGCAAATTCTTCTCTGTGAGCACCTTCTTGTTGGAATGTTTGCTTCATCTCTTCACCTTAACTGTCCCCTAAAGACATCATTTACTCTGGCTTTTGCCTGAAATGCTGCTTCCCCTCTTACACGGAAGCTGCTTTTATTGTCAGACCCAGGAAGTGAGCCCCCACTGTTCCTCCATGATTAGTTCTCATCCAGCCTCCCAGCTCCTTTTGACTCAGCAGTTTCACTATTCCAGCTCTTCTGTCATTGCCCTCTCTACTGATCGCTCAATGACTGTCTCATACAAGGAAGAATTTAGCCCCCATATCACTCTCTCTCTGCCCCAACACATGCTATCATACTTGGTGGCTTCGACTCCCCATGAATGACTCATCCAACACCCTGCTTTTCTCCTTTAGTGGTCTTGCACCCCTGCCCACCTCAATCACCTATGTTATGGTCACATCCTAAGTTTTATCACCAGTAACTGCACTTCCTCCAAAACCCTCATCCCTCTCTGGCCAGTCTAATATCCAGAGTAAATAAAGAACTTTTACTGCTAAACGATAAAAAGACAACCTAATTTAAAAATGGGAAAGGGGTCGGAGTAGATATTTCTCCAAAGAAGGTATACAAATGGCCAGCAAGCACAACATCGTTAGCCATCAGGGAAATGCAAATCAAAACCATAATGAGATATCCTTACACACCCACTAGAATGGCTGTAATCAAAAAGATAGACAATAACAAATGTTGGTGAGGATGTGAAGAAATTGGGAATGTAAAATGATGCAACCATTTTGGAAAAGAGTCTAGCAGTCCCTCAAAAGATTAAACATAGAGTTACCATATGTCCCAGCAATTCCACTCCTAAGTGTATACCTAAGAGACACGAAAGTGTACACTCGCAAACACTTGTTACACGAATGTTCAAAAAAAAAAAAAGCCAAAAAGTAGAAACAACCCAAGTGTCCATCAAACTGATGAAAGGGTAAACAAAGTTGGTTTATTATTCAGTCATAAAAAGAATGAAGTACTGATTCATTCTACAACATGGATAAACCTTGAAAACATGCTAAATGAAAGAGGCCAGTTACAAAAGAGCACATATTATGGTTCCATTTATATGAAAATATCCAGATAGGCAAATCCGTAGAGACAGAAAGAAGATTAGCGGTTGCCAGGGGCTTGGGGAAGAGGGACTGGGAATGACTGATAATGAGTAGGGGGGTTCTTTTAGGGGTGATGAAAATACCTAGAATTACGTAGTGCTGATGACTGCGCGACTTTAAGCAACCACTGAATTGTACACTTTTAATGGGTGAATTTTATGACGTGAATTATCTCAGTTTTTTATATCAAAAAAATTATATCTCAGCTTAAAGAAAAAATCCTTTACAGTTCTGAGAAAAAAGAACAAAGCTGGAGGTATCACACTTCCTGATTTCAAAATATACCACAAAGCTATAGTAATAAAAACAGCATGGTACTGGCAGAAAAACAGACACACAGGTCAATGGAACAGAATGGAGAGCCCAGAAATAGACCCACACATCTATGGAGAGCTAATTTTCAACAAAGGAGCCAAGAACATAAAATGGAGAAAAGAAAGTCTCTTCAATAAATGGTGTTGGGAAAACCGGATGGCCACATGGATCTTAGTAGGATCTTTTTTAATATCATGCCTCCTCAGGCAAGGGAAACAAAGGAAAAAATAAACAAATGGGACAACATCAGACTAAAAAGCTTCTGCAAAGCAAAGAAATCATCAATCAAACGAAAAGACAGCCCACCAACTGGGAGAGAATATTTGCAAATCATATCTGATAGGGGTTAATATCCCAAATATATAAAGAACTCAGGCAACTCAACAACAAAAACAAACAACCTAATCGAAAAACAGGCAGAGGACGTGAACAGATGTTTTTTCAAAGGAGATATACAGATGGCCAACAGGCACATGAAAAGATGCTCACCATCACTAATTATTAGGGAAATGCAAATCAAAACTACAATGGAATATCACCTTACACCTGTAAGAATGGCTATTAAAAAAGAAATAACAAGTGTTGGAGAGGGTGTGGAGAAAAGGGAACCCTCATACACTGCTGGTGGGAATGTAAACTGGTGCAGCCGCTATGGAATGCAGCATGGAGATTTCTCAAAAAACTAAAAATAGAATACCATATGATCCAGCTATTCCACTTCTGGGTAGTTTATCCAAAGAACATGAAGACACTAATTCAAAAAGTTACATGCACCACTATATTCATTGCTGCATTATTCACAACAGCCAAGACTTGGAAGCAACCTATGTGCCCGTCAACGGATGAATGGACAAAGATATGGTGTGTATATATATATACAATGGAATACTACTCAGCCATTAAAAAAAAAAAGATGAAATCGTGCCATTTGCAACAACATGGATGGATCTTGAGGGTATTATGCTAAGTCAAATAAGTCAGATGGAGAAAGACAATTACCATATGACTCCACTCATATATGGAAGATAAACAAACAAATAAACACAGCGATACAGAGAACAGATTGGTGGTTACCAGAGGAGAAGGGCACAGGGAGAGGGCAAAAGGGGTAAAAGTTTATGGTGATGGATGGCAACTAGACTTTTGGTGGTGAACACAATGCAGTCTATACAGAAGTTGAAATATTATGATGTACACCTGAAATTTATATAATGTTGTAAACCAAAGTGACCTGAATAAAATAAAGAAAAGGAAAAATCCTTTATAAAATAAGATTTTTTTTAATGTATCAAAGTTAAATGTCAAGAGAATGAGAAGACAAGCCACAGACTGGGAGAAAATACTTGCAAAACACGTCTGATAAAGGACTGGTATCCAAAATACACAAAGAACTCTTAAAACTCAACAATAAGAAAATGAACAACCAGATTACAAAATGGGCAAAAGATCTGAATAGACACCTCTCCAAAGAAAATATATAGATGGCAGATAAGCATATGAAAAGATGCTTAACATCATACGTCATTAGGGAATTGCAAATTAAAACAATGAGCCACCACTACACACCTATTAGAAAGGCCAAAATCCGAAACAGTGACGACACAACGTTGGGGAGGATGTGGCCTATAGGAACTCTCATTCATTGCTGGTAGGAATGCAAAATGGCCCAGGCACTTTGGAAGACAGTCTGACTGTTTCTCACAAACCTAACATACTTTTACCATACAATCCTGCAATCGTGCTCGTTGGCATTTACCCAAATGTGTTGAAAATTTATGTCTACACAAAAACCTGCACACAAATGTTTATAGCAGCTTTATTCATAGTTACCAAAACTCAGAAACAACCAAGATATTCTTCAATAGGCAAATGGATAAGCAAACCGAGGTACATCCAGACAATGGAGGAGTATTCAGTGCTAAAAAGACAGGAGCTATCCAGCCACGAAGAGACATGGAGAAACCATAAATTCATATTACGAGTTGAAAGAAGTCAATCTGAAAAGGCCACATACTGTATGATTCCAATATAATATTCTGGAAAAGGCAAATCTACGGAGACTCTAAAAAACATCAGTGGTTGGCAGGAGCTTGAGGGGGTGCAGAGACAAATAGGTAAAGCACAGGGGATTTTTAGGGCAGTGCAGCTATTCTATGATAGATAATGGTGGGTACATGCCATTATACATTTGTCAAAACCCGTGGAATGTACAACACAAAGAGTGAACCCTGATGTACATTATGGACTTTGGTTGATAATGATGTATCAATATTGGTTCATCAGTTGTAACAAATGTGCCACTCTGACGCTGATGTTGATGATGGGGGTTTTCAGGGCAAGGGTGCTGGTGCATGGGAACTCTCTATACTTTCCACTCAATTCTGCTATGAACCTAAAGCTCTAAAAAATAAAGTCTATTAGTTTTAAAAAGTTAAATGAACTACATCCTAATAGAGCTGTGTCAAACAAGCCAAAGTTCATATTTTAACGTGTTAAAATTATGAAACTGTTTTAGGGTCTTCCTCTGCTTGATTTCTGTGGCTTATCTGGGCGTAGTCAGACAGAATAGATGCTTATGAAGTGCTTGCTGGAAGAGCAAATCATTCAAAAAGGTTTCTATGGGATAACTTCATGATTTGGAATTTTATCTTTGATAGTTTCTTCCCATTACAGTAACTCCTCATCCAGCTGGATTTTTCTGACAATTAAATATATAAAATAATTATCATTTCCTGATGACTAAAACATACCAGCTTAACGTCTTCACAATGTGGCAGTTAGCGTCCCCAGAACAGTCTAGGAGGGGGTCAGGCAGAAGCAACACTGCCCTGTATGATGTAGGTCTCGGAAGTGGCGCACCATATTCTCTTCATTAGAAATGAGCCACCTATGGAAAACAGTGTAGAGGTTGCTGAAAAATTAAGAATAGAACTACCATATGATTCCAGCAATTCCCCTTCTGGATATTCATCCCAAGAAAACGAAAAAACTAACTTGAAAAGATGTCTGCACACCCATGTTCATTGTAGCATTATTAACAACAGCCAAGATATGGAACAACCTGAGTGTCCATCAGCGGATGAATGGAAAAAGAAAATGTGAAATATATATATAGCAGAATGTTATTCAGCCATAAAAAAGAAGGAAGTCTTGCCATTTGCAACAATATAGATGGAACTTGAGAGCATTATGCTAAGTCAAATAAGTCAGAAAAAGACAAATACTTTATGATCTCACTTATATGTGAAATCTAAAAAAAAAAACAACCAAGCCTATAGACACAGAGAACAGTTCAATGGTTGCCAGAGGTGGGGGTTGGGGGAGGTGCAAAACGGATGAAGGGGGCCAAAAAGTTCACATTTCCCCTTATAAAATAAGTCATGGGGATGTAATGAAAAAAATTCTAACTATGTGTGCTGATGGATGTTAACTAGACTTATTATGGTGATCATTTTGCAATATATACAAACATTGAATCATTATGTTGCAAACCTGAAACTGATCTAATGTTGTTGTATGTCGATTATAACTCAATACAAAAAATAATTTAAATAAAAACTGGAAAAAAAAGAAGTGAGTCTCTAAGTCCATCTGAAACTTAAGAGGAGGGGGGTTAAGCTCCACCATTTAAAGCATCAAAGAATTTGTTTACATATTTTTAAATTACTGCACATGCCTGGACACATTGTAGTCAAAATTCCAAAAACCAAAGATAAAGAGAAAATTGAAAACAGCCAGAGAAAAAAGACACATACAGAGGAACAAAGCACACTTCTCATCAGAAACTCTGAAAGTGGAAGACAGTAGAGTGACATCTTTAAAGTGCTGGAGGAAGAAACTGTCAACTCGGCATTCTATACCCAGTGAAAATGTTTCAAAAATAAAAGTGAAATATTTTCAGACAAATACAAGCTGAGAGAATTCATTACCATCAGGCCTGCCTTACAAGAAAAGTTAAAGAAAGTTCTTCAGGAAGATGGAATATGATATCAGAGAGAAACTTGGATCTACGTAAAGACATGTAGAGCTCCATAAATGAAGACTCTGAGCTACCACTTCCTGTGGGCAAGGCCTGGCCTTGTTTTAACAATAATGCCTACTCCTTTCCATTTTTGCTGAGAAGGATCACACAGCTTTCGAGGCCCAGAGAAGGGTGTGCACCATGGGCCCCAAACTGCTACGGGCATCTTTGTTTGGGTAGGGTCTCTTCTCTGTGACCCAAGGAACCTTTGGCATGGCCCTTATTAAACCTCACCAAGGGCTCAGATTTTCTTTGAATGATGGCACCACTGAAATCTTACCCCTTCCAGGAAGTCTCCATCAAAGGGTTAGAAGATTCAGTAATGGCAGACCCCTAGGCGAGAGTCTGCCCAGCACTCCCTTCTAATAGCAACACTCTGCCCCAGCCCCTCCCACCATCCCACTGCCTCTCAAGGTTGCTGCCGTGTTAGTGCACTATGACACTACTCTCTGGATGCACTTTATTTGTCCTAATGTGACAACCTGACCCAAGCTAAGCCAATCAGACTCCCCTATCTCCCAGAAATTTTGAAACCAAAAGTGAGAAAGAGCGCTAAGTCTCTCTTTAGAGTGCCTAACTAAGATGTACAGTTCTGGAGCTGTCCATAGCCAAGTTATCTATTCTGAGGGCCAGAATAGTGGAGGAAACTGACCTGCTGTCAGGAATAAAGAACAGAGTGCAGAGAGGAGCAGAGCTAAAGGTCAGAGAGAGTTCCAATGGTATCTGGGTCCCTGGTCTTCCTTTTCCCTGAAGCCCACCTGCTGTCAGGTCCTGCAAGACAACAGATTATCCCTAAAACCAACTCTCCTTTTCCTTTAGCTGGAGTTTCCCATCAGGTGGAATTTCTGTTTCTTGCAACCAAAAGATTCTTATAATTTTGCTCTCTGCCTCACTGAGTATTTCACCTGAAACCCCTGTAAGTGTATATGTAGCCATCTGTCATTTACAGGTGGGATCATTATAAAGGTTGATGTATTAAAATACAAGTGTACAAACCTGAAAAGGTAATGGATAAGTATTCATTGCCCTGAAATAATTGTTTTCTCTACAAAAAGGATTTACTAGAGGGATCTTTATAGTTTGCCTAGTGCTCTAGAAATATTGTTTCGAAACCAGTATGTCCATCACAATAAACTGTGATGCATCCATACAATGGAATACTATATTGGCTAACAAGAAGAACAAGATGAATCTGCATGAGCCAATAGTGAAATAGCATCCAGAATATTATGGGTAAATCTAGTCTGTATATTGTATAGTTTTATCCTCTTCGTGTCTGTGCACTTTCACACACACGTAGGTTTTCCTTTTAATCTCTAAGAGAAATCAAGGAAATGTTCTCAAGGGTTACCTTTCTTTTTTGAGGAAGATCAGCCCTGAGCTAACATTTGCTGCCAATCCTCCTCTTTTTGCTGAGGAAGACTGGCCCTGAGCTAACATCCGTGCCCATCTTCCTCTACTTTATATGTGGGACGCCTACCACAGCATGGCTTGCCAAGCGGTGCCATGTCCTCACCCAGGATCCAAACCGGCGAATGCTGGGCTGCTGAAGCGGAACGTGCGAACTTAACCACTGCACCACCAAGCCGACTCAAGGTTACCTTTAGAGAGAGGGCCTCAGGGAAGAAAGGAGGAAGATTTTTCATTTATCCTTTACTCTCTATATCTTACTTTTTTGAATCGTCTGGCCTAGTGTATGTATTTTTATTTCGAGTTTAGTCAGTGAAATTATAAACTTTTCTAATTCATTTCTGTACTCTATTAAAAATGGAAACAAAAAATGAATAGAGAAAGCAAAACTGAGAAAAACAAATAGAACTAAGTAAACTGAACACCCAATGGCTACAGAGTGGATGTCAAAAGGGAAGAAACAAAATCATAGCCCAGAGGCCCAGGAAGTTTCAGGGCTGTGAAGCCCTAGGTGCTGCGAGAATGTGGGATGAAACATGGAGCTGAAAACAGGGGAGGTGATTGGAAAGTTTATTTTAATAATGCGATAAAACTCCAGGTCTCCTCTTCCATCCTGGTCAGCCAATTACCCCTTCCCCATAGGGACAGGAGACTGCCACATTAGCTGTGGAGGATACCAACCAGAGAGCCTCCAGGCTCAGGACCACCAGGAACAGCAGAAAAAAAAAAAAGGAATAAGGGCTGTGCCCAAAACAGAGAAATTGAGAAGAAGTCTACAGCAGACCCTGGCCCCTTCTGCCATGTAGCTCCAAGGAAAATGGCAGCCAGGCGCATTCCTTTCCTGGGCAGAACCTTGAAAGATTTGTCTCTAGAGATACTAAAGGACCCTAGAGAAAAGATCTAGATATGAAACATTTTGCATTCTCAGAAAAAATTCCTGAGTCCCCATCTAATCACCGTACAGTGAGACTACATTTCACACGCAGAGAGCTCCCAACAAACTTGTCGGTGCTCACTCTTAGATATGAGAGGAAACGAGAGTCACCAGACATGTGAGGAAAGATTGAGCATGAAAGACAAAACACAGCCAAGAAAAAGAAAACTACAAAGAAGCAAAAACAATATAGAAAAAAATAGAGGAAAATTTCCCCAAAAATCTATAGGGTCTAGAGAGAGAAAAAAAAGAAACATACAGCCATGAAACAAAAACAAGACCCTTTTTACAAAAATTAACAGAACAGAAAAAACTTGGAATTTTAAGATTTGTTAGCTGATTTTTTGTAATACACAAAATAATTGGAAGATAAACAAGAAAATCTCTCAAGAAGTAGAACAAAAAAAAGTGTGAGAAAAAGTTAGAAAAAGCAATTAAGGATGCCCAACATCCACCTAATAAGAGTTTCAAAAAGAAAGAAAAGATTAAGTGAGGGAGAGAATATTATCAAATAAATAGCACAAGCAATTTTCCTATCACTAAAGGAGAAGAGTTTTCAGGCTAAAAAGGCCCACCAAGTGCCCAGTGGTTGGGAACAGATTCCCACCCAGACATATCATCATATCAGAACCCTCAGGACATCAAGAAGATTCTAAAGGCTTCCAAGGGAAAAATAAATAAATCACATACAAAGAACAGGGAATCATAGTGACATCCGTCAAAAACAGCATAGGAAGCTGAAAGACAGTGGTGAAATGCCTCCAAATTCTGAGAGGAAATTATTTTCAATTTATAAATCTATACCTAGCCAAATTATTAATCAAATGTGATGGCCCAATAAACATGTTCAGATATGTGGAGTCTCAAAAGATATTCCTATCATGCACTCATTCTCAGGAAGCTGCTTGAGGATGCACTCCATTAAAACAAAGAAATAAAGCAAGAAAGAGGAAGTCACAGAACTGAGTAAAATAGGGGATCCAGCCCAATAGAGAGGCAAAGGAATATCCCACGACAGCAGCTCTGCAGAGCAAGGACTAGTCCAGAACTGTGCAGCAGGACAGAGGTATATTAGTCTAGTTTTTCAATGTAATAAAAGAAAACCTCGCAATCTCAGGGAATATAACAACAAAGATTTTCCATGTTCATGGGTCTGTGTACTGGCTAGGGTTCAGTCAACATAGCTGGGCTCAGCTGGGCTTGGCCCTAGTCTGAGGTTTGGGTTCAGGTCTCCCCGTGTTTTCTCATTCCCCTTGAAGCAACAGCTACCCAAGGCATGTTTTTTTCATGGCAGATTGCAGAAGTTCAAGAAGCAAGCCAAGTTACACAAGCACATTGAAATCCTCGGTTCCTCTCATGCCTATTAACATTCTCGGGCCAGAGCAAGTCACAGGGCCAAGGTCAACATCAATGTGGCAGGAAAATTCACTCCCCCTACTCTAGTGGGAGATTCTGCAAAGATGTGGCAAAAAGCATGGGTGTACAGTTCTATTACAGGAGGGGAAGAACTGGGAACAATAATCCAGTGTAGCCCAGAAAGCTCTCGGGGAGATGTCTCAAGGAACAAAAGAATGCGTCTGATAAAAGACTTGACATGTTTGACTGTGGGAAAGAGTGTCTCTGAGAGTTTCACAATTCCTTAGGAGAATGATAGTGATAGAGACTTAGAAAACTAAGCAAATGGGGGGAAAAGGCAATTATTAATTCTAGGAAAACCAAAAACTCATAGAAGGAAATTAATCGTGATACATATATGATACATAAATGACTCAGACATAAAGTTCAACTAAATATTGACATAACTAAAATTTGTATGCAACTACTGTATACACCTACTAGAATGACGAAAATCCAAAACATTGACAGCACCAACTCACCAAGACATCCAGAGTACCTGATACTTCCTGCTATTTAGGTTTTATCTGCATTTGATCATAATCATAGTGGACCGAGGTGATGTCTCCTGGGATGCTAAGATGATCAAGTCCCTGTGGACTAATTGCGGCACAGAGCAGAGAGCTGACATGGTCCTGAAGCAAGATGTTGAAGGTATACTCCTGCCCCTGCCGGGTTAAACAAAACTATGTCTGGCCTTCTTTGCTTATTGAAATAGAGAAAAAGCTTTTACAGTTAATAACTTTGTTAAAGATGGCAGAGGCTCTGTTGTCTTGCTCTAGTAAAGAAACCATATTTGGAACAGCAGTCATTGCATGTCTTAACCTTTCAATAACCCACTGTCATTCTCCAAGGCCCTTCTGATTTCTGCATGTGGCGGCCAGGTGAGTGAAACGGTAAGAAACAGGAATCAGCTCCTCTGAATTTTCAGGTCTTTGATGGTTGCACTAGTCTTACATTTGCCCAAGCAATGCATTATTACTGCTTCATGTTTCTAATTTTGATAGGAAGCACTAGGCCTTCCACTTAGCTCTTTCAACCATAATAGCTGTATTCCAGGGATAAAAAGACACGTATTCTGCTACTTGCTGACTATACCTAGTCTAACTATACACTCCAGAACTGGAGAAATCATGGGGAAATGAATTTAAAGACTGGACTGAGGTAGACTAGAATCGAAAGTCAGTTTATCACTTGACTCCACAGGCCTCCACTCGAAGCAGTGGACCACTGTGCCAACGACAGCTTGCGAGATTAGCATTGGAGCCAGTGTCAACAGCCCCCAAGGGCACAGTTACTGTATTCAGTCCCGCATCTCTTAATGACGAGGACCTGTTCTGAGAAATGGGTCATTAGGTGATTTCATTGCTGTGCGAACGTCATAGGGTGTACTTACACAAACCTAGATGGGACAGCCTACTGCACACCTAGGCTCTATGGCGTAGCCTATTGCTCCTGGGCTACAAACCCGTACAGCATGTCACTGTACAGAATGCTGTAGGCATCTTACAATGTTAAGCATTTACCATGAATGGAGCTTGCAGGACTGGAAGTTGCTCTGGGGGAGTCAGCGAGTGAACGGTGAGTGAATGTGAAGTCCTCGGACATCCCAGTACACGGCTGTAGGCTTTATGAACGCTGTGCACTTAGGCTACACTAGCTTTATAAAAATTATTTTTCTTTAATAAAAAATTAACATTGTATTACTGTAACTTTTTTACTTTATAAACTCTAATTTTTTAACTTTTTGACGCTTTTGTAATAACACAGCTTAAAACACAAACACGTTGGACAGTTGTACAAAAAAATACTTTTATATCCTTATTCTATAAGCTTTTTTCTATTTAAAGTTTTTTAAGTTTTTACTTTTTAAACTTTTTTGTTAAAAACCAAGACACAAGCACACACATTAGCCTAGGCCCACACAGGGTCAGGATCATCAGTATCACTGTCTTCCACCTCCACATCTTGTCCCTGAAGGTCTTCAGGGGCAATAACACACACGGAGCTGTCATCTCCTGTGATAGCAGTGCCTTCTTCTGGACACCTCCTGAAGGACCTGCCTGAGGCTCTTGTCGAGGAGGTGTCACTCTTTTCGGAAATATGTCCATGTTGGTTGGCTTGTTTGTTTCTTTTTCTCGTCATAGATTTGCTTGTAAGCAGATAACGCACCATGAATATTCCTCTCTATTAATGAAAGCCTTTCAGTGTTGGGGCCGTGTTTTCAAGCTTATCGAAGAGCTTGTTGAGGTCTGCGTGAGCTTCTGCTAAGCCCTTCACTGTGAGTTTTCTTGGAGGTTCTTTTTTCTTCTCCGGCAGTTTCTTTTTCTCTTGCCTCTTCTTCAGCTGTGCGTTCCTATTCCAGTTCCAACAACTCATTAGTCCGTTCCTCAGGCACCATCTCTGGGAGCTCCTCAATGTCATTCTCATGCACACCCAGGTTAAAGTTGTTTGTCACCTCAATCACAGCCTTGTTGATTTTTGCAACCTCCTCATCCTCAGCAAATCCTTTGAAGTCATGGACGAACCTCTTGAGGGTCTTCTTCCAGATGCCATTCATACACTCCTTGGTGACGTGACCCCAAGCCCAGGCAAGGTTCAAGATGCAGTCATAGATGTTGTAAGCCTTCCAGAACTGCATCAGTGTCTTCCTCAGTTGCAGCAATAGCCTGGGCAAAGGTCCTCTCAGGTAGTAGACCTTAAAAGCTGCTATAACTCGATTGGAGCAGAAAGGTGGTGTTGGAGGGAGAAACACTGCTGTTATATTGGGATGTAGGTCACCGGTAAAGGAGGATGTCCAAGAGCATTACCAACAATAAGCAAAATCTTAAAAAGTATGTTATTCTCTAAACAGTACTTCTCCTTTTTGCTGGCACAGCAATTCAGGAGGGCATCTTGGAAGAGGAGCTTGGTCATCCATGACTTCTCATTGCTCCTGTAGTACCCCAGCAGTGTGTGCTAACTGACATGCTTGAAGGCCCTGGGGTTCTCACTGTGCCAGATCACAAAGGGTTTCCATTTGTAGCCTGCAACATTGTCCCCAAGCAAAACCGTTATCCTGTCCTTAAAAGCCTTGAAACTTGGCATTGACTTGGCCTCCTTATGAATGAAAATCCTTTCAGGCATCCGTTTCCAGAATAGGGAGGTCTCATCCATATTGAATATTTGCTCTGGCAAGTAATTTTTCTCGACAATCAGCTTATCTAGAGTTTCCAAAAATTCTTCAGCTGTCCTCACATCAGCACTCACAGACTCACCACTCACCTTCACATTATGTGATGAATAATGATTCTTGAGTTGTTTAAACCACCAGAGCTAGCACTGAAATCAACATCATAGTCCGGTCCAGCCTTTTCTTTCAACATCGCACACAAATTTTTTGCTTTGGCCGTGACCATCGTGGTGCTGAGAGGGACATGCTTCTGTGTCTGGTCTTCAATCCAGGTCATTAGAAGTTTCTCCATGCCTGATACAGGCCCTTCTCGAATGTTTGTTAGTCTTGTTGCCTTCAAAGAAGCAGATCCTTTAACAGCTTCCATCACTTTGTTCTCATTCTTCAAGATCATAGCTATGGTGGAATGGGACATGCCAGGCTGGCAAGCAGCAACCATCGCTGATTTTCCATCTTTGTAGTCCTTAATGACTTTTAATTTCGTTTCCAGGTCAAGCACTCAATGTGGCCTCTTCCTGGTAACATCAGCAGTGGATTTTGTATGCTTAGGGGCCATGATGAACAAAACAACTGAGATTAAATCAATCACAAGAGAAAATGATACAATTGAGAGAGGCAGTAAATACAAGATGTATGAGGCTGCTGCCAGTGTAACATGCCATACTGTTTTACAGTGAACTTTTTTTTATACATAGAAAGAGTACATTCTAAAATGACAATAAAAAGTACAGTAAATACATAAGCCAGTAACATAGTCGTTTATTATCATTATCAAGTCTGATGTACTGTACATAATTATATGTGCTATACCTTTATACGACTGGCAGCGCAGTAGGTCTGTTTACACCAGGATCACACAGACACCTGAGTAACACATTGCGCTACCACATTAAGACAGTAACCATGTCACTAGGTGGTAGGAACTTTTCAGCTCATTATAATTTTATGGGACCATTATCATATACGCGGTCCATTGTTGACCAAAACGTCATTGTGTGTCGCATGACTGTAGTTTCCTAGGACTGCCGTAAGGAAGTACCACAGACTGGACAGGTAAAACAGCAGAAATGTATTCTCTCGTGGTTCTGGAGAACCAAAGTCCAAAGTCAAGGTGTTGGCAGGTTTGGCTCCTCCTGGAGACTCTGAGGGACAATCTGTTCCCTGCCTCTCTCTTAGCTTCTGGTGGTTACCAGCAATCGTTGGCGTTTCTTGGCCTTCAGCTTCATCACTCCAACCTCTGCCTCCATCCCCACATGGTGTTCGCTCTGTGTCTCTATGTCCAAATTTCCCTCTTCTTTTTATTTATTTATTTATTTTGAGGAAGATTGGCCCTGAGCTAACATCTGCCACCAATCATCTTTTTGCTGAGAAAGACCCCCTGAGCTAACATCCATGCTCATCTTCCTCCACTTTATATGTGGGACGCCTGCTACAGCGTGGCTTGCCAAGCGGTGCCATGTCCACAACCAGGATCCGAACCGGCAAACCCCAGGCCACTGAAACAGAATGTGCGAACTTAACCGCTGCGCCACCAGGCCGGCCCCATAGTGTGACCTCATCTTAACTTGATTACATCTGCAAAGAATTTATTTCCAAATAAGGTCATCTATTTCACAGTTACCTGGGACAAGGACTTCAACATATCTTTTGGGGGGACACAATTCAACCCATAACAGTTACCCTGGGAAATGACTCCAGGTCCCATTGGGGCAGCGTATAAGGAATATATAGACAGATGTTTATCTATCTTCCTTAAGTGTACCTGCCTTCATTTCACTCAAGGGGCTCTGAGTCTGTGATCTAACCCAGGCCTGGAAATTGGGTGAGAGACCATAACTCTCTGTCTTGTTGTCTTAAGTTGCCCCCCTGTTTACCAATTCCAGAGGATTTTTGGTTTTACAAATCAGTTAGGACCTTAGTGAACCATCCACATTCTTGAGTCCCAGGGACTCAATGATCTCAGTGATCAACCGCCAAAGATCCCTGCGGGTCCCACCACTCAGAATAGGCGCCAATCCTGGGAACAACGCCCAGCTTGGCCCTGGCGGCCAAGTGCCGCTGGGCTACTTTTACAACCCTGGGCTCCCCTCATGCTCGTGAAAATCAGGGAGCCCATTCCATCTGTAGCATCTTCCCCCAACATCCCCAGCCCACAAAACCCAGTCACTGCAGCACTTTCAAAAGATGACATCACTCTCTCACAAATATATTTCTTAATGCTTTGGTGTAGAGAGTGTCATCTGGGCCCTCACAGGGGACAGAGTTGGGGGTGGATGAATCACACTTATAAACCCGAATCAGCATTCCCATCTCCCTAAGTGTTTCCATTCTTTCTTCTACATTTTACCCAAGGATTCTTGGCATCTCGATTTCATTTAACTTCATCAGTGGATCCAGGTTTCAGTCAACCAACTGAAAAAAGCAATTAAATCTACTATACACTCACCAGGATGGATAAAACTAAAAAGACTGGCATCATTTGATGTTGAAGAGGATGTGGAGCAACCAGAATTCACATACATTATTGGTGGGCGTGTAAAATGGCACAACTACTTCGGGAAAAGTTCTGGCAGTTTCTTATAAAACTAAACAGACGTCTACCCTATGACCCAAAACAATTCCATTTAAAGAGAAATAAAAACATATATTCACAAAAAAGACCTGTACATAAATGTTCATAGCAGCACTATTCATAATAGTCCAAAACTAGAAACAATCCGTATGTCCAACCCATAGCCACAGAATGCCTCAGCAAGCTACAGTATTATAGTAGTTTTCTATCACTGTGTAACAGATAACGCCAGACTTAGCAGCTTAAAACAATATTCATTTCTTAGCTCCCAATTCCGTAAGTCAGAGTCTGGAATGATTCTCACCTGCTCAGGATCTCAGGGTGTCAGCCGGGCCGTGTAGCTCTATGGGGGCTCCAGGAAGAAGCCCCTCCCAAGTTCACGCAGGTTCTCGGCCAGGCCCAGACGGGGACATTCTCAGTGCCCCCCACCCGACGTCAACACGGCCTCTTCTATATTTGAGGTCTGCTGTTTGCATCACTACATACCTTTGTCCAATTTATTATCTAAATCCCTTTGTTTGGAAGTGACAGAAATCCAACTTGAAGTAGATTAAACATAAAGAAGGATTTATTGAATAACAAAATCCAATAAAGGGCTGAACAATGAATTTGCAAAAACACTAAGGATGTCTCAGGAGGAACTGGGACTAGGCTCTTACCTTCTAACAGGAGTCTCTGTATCTTTTGCCTCAACTTCTTATTTATTCGTTCTTCACTGCAGACCACCTTCCTTCTCAGGATGGGGAACACAGCTGCAAACGTTTCCTGAGCTTTATATTTATAGTATTCATCCTTCAAAAGAGAATGACACGTTTCTCAATTCAAACAAGAAAAAATGATGAGGAAGTGTTTTCTTGACCCATCTTCAGACAGGTACCCACACCTGGACCAATTATGGCTGAGGGAAGGATTATGTAAGAACGATGGTTCCCTGGATGGCCATGTGGAGGAGGAGACAGTTCCCAAGAGAAGAGTTGTGCTGGGCTGACCACACCATAGATGTCCACTATGGCAGCCCTTCAGCAGGTCCCTTCCCATGCACAAAAACTTGGATAAGCTTGTCAACGTATGGCGTGGTTGGTAGGATCAATATTTTTTTTCTTCCCTTTTTTTAAAAAGAGTCAACTCACTTCATGTGCCATTCTCTTGCCCAGACAACTAAAGCATTCTAAGGAGAGCTTCCCCATAGATATGTGCCCACGTGCCCACTAGATTGGGAGATCCTTAAAGAAAGCACCCAGGATTAATGTACCCCATGTGTCTAGTGCCCCACAAAGTTCTGTCATAGCTCAGATGCTCAAAAAATATTCGTATAACTGGATTAAGATCTTTCCTCAATTTTCAGAGACCCCTGAGGGCTGAATATTTTGGGCCCCAGAAAGGCCTAATGCTAGAAAGCTAAAAACGGAAATAAAAATCAGTGGGAGACTGGGGAGCCTAAGGTACTAGTGGGAAGAAGATAACGGTCAACAAGAGTTGTCCCCAAATCAGAGAGGTGAACGAGAGACTATAGGTTCTGATAGACAGGTTAGGAGAATATACAGTTAATGTGTTTACCTCCAACCCTCCCTGGACCAGAGAGTCATCGCAGGACAAAATAGAATTTGGAAGAAGTCTGCTTAGGGAGTTGGTAGATAAACAGGGGTGAGGGGAGTTCTAGGGCACTTAGCAGAACCTGACAATGTGTTGAGTTTTCACTGACAGAGAAGCTCCATCCCTTATTAGAAGTTAGACTTGAACGTCTGATCAAGCTTGGTTTCCAATTAGAGTTGTACCATGAGGACATTGCTTCAGAGGATGAGAAGATGCATTTCAATGGTAGGGAGGAGCCACTGCTCCATGCTCTCCCCCGACAGGAGAGAAGGACTGAGAAGGAGTGCACTGGATCAATAAATCAATCAGCACGGTGGCCACACTCTGAGCCCAGGAGATCCGTGCTCTGGGTTCTGAGGGGAGGCAAGATCCGTGGCTGCTCGGAGAAGTGGGAATAAGGTTTTGATACCTGGGCGTTCCCAGGCTACCATTCTCCAAGAGACCATAGGCAGCAACTGTTCTCCGGGGCACCGGTGCTTCCTGTTCCGTTCTCATGGTTCTCCCATTGTCCCGGCTCACAGAGTAAGTCAGTGTCAGAGCTGGGACCAGAGCAGGAGAAAAAGGATGGTCCCCACTGTACCCCCTCCCCAGGTTCCCTTTTGCATGCTGCTCGCTCTGTGGGGATCCTCCCACCCCAATACACACCCACTGATTTTACTTTTATTCTTCCCACAGGACCCCTCCTTGGGCCTCAGTCTCTTGATCTACAAAAATCAAGGGGTCAGGCTGGGCAACTCTGCAGGGCCCTGACGTCTTCTGAAATCTTGAGGGTGGAGGTGATGCTGCGGTGCAAAGATAGGGGTCAGTGTCTAGATTACATGTCCAGGTATCAGGTGTAACAGCCCAGGGGAGCCCGGCCAGAGTGTGGTCTGGCTCTGTCAGGCCCACAGGACTCAGTCGCTTGGTGAGAGGGAGAAGGGGTGGTGGTGGTAGTTAATTTATTTAATGTTTACTATGTGCCAGGCACTATTCAAACACTTTATATATTTTGATTCACCTAATCCTTAAAATAAACCAATTTACAGGTGAGGACACTGAGGCAGAGAGTGCCTGAGTAACTTCCCCTAAGTCACACGGCTCGTTTGTGGCAGTGCCAGGGCTGGAACCCAACACTAGGGATCTGTCGTCACTCATGGAAGTGAAGACATCAAGCTCAGCCAGGGGGCCTCCCAGCAACATTGCTGTGACAGTGTTTCGTGCCAGAGCATTTTTAGTTCCCCCAGGAGGGCACGCATTTGGGGGAGCGCGCTCAGTCAGGATGAGCTCTCTGGTGGGAGGCCCCTGCAGAGTCCAGCCCACTCTGCCTGTCTCTTTCTGCTTTTATGGTGAGTTCTCAAGGAGCCGTTTTGCCTACTCCCATCTCTCCCTCTCTCTCACACACACACACACACACACACTCACACATGCACGCACATGCCCAGCCTGGCCTCCAAAGTCTCCCCATCTCCACCATCTGAAAGACCTGAGCCCAATAGCGGACAAGGTTCAGAGCGTTTTCTTGGAATGTGTCTCTGCTTCTACGTCAATCAGCAGATGCCAATGGCTGCCTGGAGGGAGAGCAAGCTCAAACTCCCCAGTCCTGAGTCACGGGAAGGCCAGCTCCTGCCCCGCCAACCCTGTAACGTGCACGTTACAATAAAACTTTAATCATCACTACCACTGATTGTCCGTAAAGGTGTCAAACATTCACAGATTGTATTGGTCAGAAGCCTTGGTTGCAATGGTCCGAAGCCCAGCTTGAAGTCGTTTAGGCAGAAAGAGGGATTTATTGGCTCAAGAACAAACCATAGAAATGACTGGGACGGATCCTGGTCTCTGAGACAACTGGAACAGGGCCTCTTGGCCTCCCTCACATCTCTGCCTGTTCCTGCACGCAAACTTCAGTTGCTCTGTTGCTTCATCTTGGTCACTGGGGAAGGGATCTGGCCACCTGCAAATTCCTCAGATGGGGAAGGACTTTCTTCTAGGCAGAAGGTTGGCCCAGAGGGAGGAAGGCTCCTGTCGCTGTGGAGTGAGGGGAGGAAGAGAGGAGAATGGTCCTGTTTCAGAGAGTGGAGGGTGGGAGTGGGGGTGAGGACTCCTCCTTGGGAAACAAGAGCAGGATAGCCCAACACAAAGATTTCAGGTTAGCCTTCACTAATTCATTCAACAAACAGATCTGGGAAGACCTATCATGTGCAGAGTGATGTGCTAGACACGGTGGTAGGGCTGGGAAGAAGGTGACCAATGAGAGGACGGAGTTCTGCCCTGAGACCTTCCACTTCATTGCAAATGCTTCAGCAAGGTGATATGAGTAACCAAATGAGAGGAGTTACTACAGGACACCCACCCTAGTCTAGGGGTATCAGGGAAGGCTTCCAGGAAGCAGCGATGTCCAAGTTGAGACCTGATGCATAAACAGGAGTCAACCAGGTCTGTTGGTGGTGGTAGTGGGGGGGTGGGGGGGTTGGAATGAACATTTCAGCCAGACAGAACAGCTCTGAACTAAAAGATCCATGTGTCAGGGCTGCAAAGAAAGCCAAGGTGGGGAGGAGGCAGGCTGGAGCACTGGCACGGAGGACAATGTGGCCAGAGTGAGGGCTTGGATTTGACCTGAGGGCAATGGGGAGCCATGGGAGGACTAAGGAGAGTGGCGGTACTGTCCCATTTCCCAATTCTGAGATCCTACGGGCTCCTTGCTGAGGATATGTCAGCGGGAAGAGGCACACTTCACACACCAGTGGGGAGAACTTTTTGAAGAAGTTCTGCTGTCAGTTTTAGAAGTTTAGACCTAAAAAGTAATTTGTGAAAACATCTCAAAGAAACCCCCCGGCATGGAGTAGTTACAGAAATTGGGGATAGGTGGTCCTTGTGTGAAGCAAACAATGGGTGACCAGGGAAGTGGGTGACCTGAGGGTGGGCATGCTCCCCACTGTGCTGGTAAATTGGGGGCAGGTATTCTGGGAGCCCATCTCTCAGCCCCCCAGGACTTCAGGTGGTAATAGGGGCGGGCCCCTCCCCTGGCTTCCTGCTGGGTCTCCGCTCCCCCATCTGCAGGACCTGCCAAGATCTGGGTGGAGGAGGCTTGGGGCTGGGTGAGGAAGCTCCTGATCCACCTCAGGTGAGCTGAAGGGCAGAAGAGTTCTCTGTTCTGTTCTCCTGGAAAGGATGTGGAGTCCTGTTGTCCCACTGTGTGGAGGCCGGTGGCTGAGTTGCGGAGTGCTGCATCTGTGGCCAGGTCCAGACTGAGTCCAGGTAGTTTTCCTGGAAAAGAAAAGGCCTCTGGAGGAGAGAGGTGAGAAGCTGAGGGAGAGTGAAGGGTCACTCAATTATTCCTCAGTCCTGACATTCATCACACACACTCTCTGTGCCGAGGGTGCTGAGGACCAGAGGGTCACACCCAGTGGCTCTGGGGAGGGGGACTGAGCTGGGGAACCTTGGGGAGGGGAGAGGCAGGCCAGGCCCTGAAGGCACAGGGCAGGGTCGTGTGGCCTTCAGAACAAGTCAGGATAGAGGGACCTTGGCTCCTGTGACCGCCCCCTTGGCAGCCTCGCAGGTGCCTCCACCACACTCCTTTTGGGCACTCGGGCTGTGGACCCTGGATCGCAGCTTTCCAAAGGTTCTTTCTCTCTGCCTCTCAGCCTCTGTTCCTCCGCTGTGTCTATCCCTGGCCTTGTCTTTCTGAGACTTTCCATCCATGTGTGTCTGTCTCACTATCACTGCCCTGTTTCGTCTCATCTCTCTCCTGATCTCCATCACAATCCTTGTTTCTGTCCATGTCTCACCCCATGTCTGTCTCACTCTCTTGCTCCGTCCCCTGTCTGTCTTTCTCATCCTTGTCTCCTCTGTCTCTGCCTTGTCCCTATCTCCATCCCTGCGTTTCTCTTGCACGTTTCACCGTTGTCTCCATTGCTGTCCCTCTCTCCCTCTTGCCCTCATCTCCATCCATCTCTCTTGTCCATGTCTCATCCTTGTCTCCATCTGTGTACTTGAAACGCTCTTGTCCCTTTCTCCATCACTGTTTCTGTCCCTTCCTCTCCCTGTCTCCGTCTCTGTCTCCTCTCTTTATCCATCCTAGGCTCCGTCTCTTTCTGGTCCTGGTCTCCATCCCCCCTCCTGGGTCGCCTCCGTGGTCCCCGCAGGCATGGGACCTCGCTGGGGGCGGGGCCGAGGGGCTGGATCAGAATAACTCAGTTATCAGGGAGAATTGAATTAACTTCTTCCCACGAGCGCCGCCGGGCCTGTCTCCCCTCCCTTCTTTGAGGCCGCAGGTGGGGAGGCCCGGGAAAGGGGTCGGGACCTTCCGGCCTGGCACGTTGCGTAGAGACGGAAGGTCTGCTCGAACTGGGACCAGGTGGGAACTCTAGGGATGGGGCGCTCAGCCCCCGCCTGCACCTTCGCAGCCCTAAGAGGGCAGCGGGGACCCTTTGGAGTGGGGGTCGGGGGTGGGTGGGGGCGGGGCCTGGCAGCCCAGGCCCCGCCCCGCTGAGCTCGCCCCGCCCCGCCCCCTCCGCGGGGTCCTGCGCGTTTAAAGGCGCGCGGGCCGGGCTGGGCTGCACTTGCGTTGCACCCGGGCGGAGGGCGGCCGCGACGGGGCGGGCAGACTAGCGGGCGCTCAGAGCTGGCCTCGGGTCCTCGGCGCCTGGCGCTCGAACCTCCATCCCGACCCTGACCCGGCCCAGGACCCTGACCTCCACCCGGCCCGGCCAGGCCCCTGCTCCCGCCCCCCCGGGCCGATGGACTACTCCTACCTCAATTCGTACGACTCGTGCGTGGCGGCCATGGAGGCGTCCGCCTACGGCGACTTCGGCGCCTGCAGCCAGCCCGGCGGCTTCCAATACAGCCCCCTGCGGCCCGCCTTCCCCGCGGCCGGGCCACCCTGCCCCGCGCTCGGCTCCTCCAACTGCGCGCTTGGCGCTCTCCGCGACCACCAGCCTGCGCCCTACTCAGCAGGTGAGCCCAGCCCCGGCCCAACCCTCCCTCCAAATTCTGCGGAACCCTCAGCCCCTGCCCTACTCGGCAAGTGAGTGACACTGTCCCCCACAGCCGCCACCATCCCTGCCCATCCCCCAGACCCTCCAACGCCTCGCGGGACCCCCCAGTGCCCCTTGTAAGACGGGGTTCCCCTAGGCAGAGTTGAGCCCCACCCGCTCATCCTTCCCATTCCTCTTTCTCGCTGCCATATCCCTATCCCGTGCTCTTCGGGTCAAGGAAAGAGATCCCCAGTCCAGCCTCAGGCCCCTCACCAGGCCCTCCCCTCCCCACCTGCAAAGACTGACCACCAAATCTCCCCATCCCCTGTGTCCTTGGGAGACGCTCCCGGCTCAGTCCAATCAGACCCCCGTCCTTATCATCCCCATCCCACTTCATGCCCCACTCGAACAAGGACCCCTGTGACAGCTGAGCTGCCCAGATGGGAACCTTACTAGAGCACCAGCACCATCAGGCCCCTCCTGCCAGGTTGTGGACCCATCCACCGGTGCCCAAACCCTCTTTCACCACTGAAACCCATTCCGTAGCTGGAAAAAAAGGGTGCCCAGGTTATTAAGCCGCTTTCATTTCCCCGTTCCCCCCGGATACTCTCCCAGCTAGAGTTCTGCAGAACCCAGAAGCAGTTCCTATGACCCTCCCCAGCCCCTTGATCCAAGTCCCCATCTGAACCCTCAACCTCATGGAGCCTCTCAGTCATCCCCATCCCTCCAATTAGAGTCCAGGCTGCCCCACCCAATCTCCTTATCTCCTTCCTTCCTGGGAACACAGGGGAACCCAAGTAGAAGATTGGCACCTGAGGGGTGGGGAGGGGTGGTAAGATAGGGACCTAAATTTGGAGAAATGAGAACCAGGGAGATGGAGGCGGAAATTGGACCAGAGATGGAGAGATCAGGTACTCTGGACTAGATGTGCATGAGGCTTGGGGAGATGGAGACAGGAAATGGGGAGATGGGCCCCAGAGAGATGGAATTCTGAGATGGGGACAGGTACAGAGAGATGTGAGCAGAGACGGGAAGACTGGGGGTCTTCCAAGAAGAAATGGGGACCCAGGGTTAGGGAGATGGAGAGAAGAACCAGCTGATGGGGACAGGAATTAAGGACGATGGGGACCAAGGAAGATTAGAAACAGAGATGAGGAAGTTAGGAAGGGGTGTTGGAAGCAAGGCTTAGGGGAGATAGAGAAGTAGGGAGATAGGACAAAGATGAAGGATATTGAGGACCCCTGGAGAATATGGAGACCTAAACAGGGGTTGGAGACAGAGATGGGGAGTTAGCGTCAGAAACATTTTCTATAGGGAGGTGGGACTGGGATGGGGTAGATGGGAGACAGGGAGGGGGAGGGGGAGGGGGAGGGGTGGGGCTGGCTTTGGGGGAGCTGGAACACAGAGAAAGGTGCCTGGGAGGGGGAAGAAGGGCAAAGAGAAGATGGAGGAAACTGGGTGGAGAGAAATAAAAACCCTTCCCAATGGCACAAAGAGAATGGTCCAGAAGGGAAAAGTTGAAGAGAGATGCAGATGGAGAGAGATGAGGAAGAAGAGAGGAGCACACCTGGAGGAGAATGGGATGTGAGATGGGGCTGAGGAATCGAGGCCTGGGGAGGACAGAGATGGTGGGGTAGAGAGGGCCAAATCCATACACAGCAGAGATCCTCGTAGGGCTGAAGGTAGACTCAGGCAGGGGAGTCTCAGTCGCCCAGCCGAGGTCCAGGACTGGTTACTGGGGAGACTCCCAAGGCCCATGAGACCTGACAGACAGCCGAGGCTCCAGTGGACAGAGCAGGACATGAAGTCAAGCCGGCAGACTGACTGAAGAGACAAACCGAGGGGACTGTGGAGGCGCAGCGTGGTCTGGCGGGAGGTGGAGGGAACACAGCGGAGGCCTGAGGACAGGTCAGCATCTTGACCGAGGATCAGATTCTGGTTCCCTCGCTGCTGTTCTTGGGCCCCAGGTCTCCCTGCGCCCCGTCCGCCTTCACCTCTGCCGGCTCTGTGGAGCCATAATGAAGACGGTCCATCTGAGGATGAGAGGACCAAGTCGAGGGGCCAGGCCAGGGGCAGGGGACAGTGAGTGATCCCCTCAGGGGCAGGACACAGCGGGCTGAGCTCGGCGCCTCACGCCCCCACCCTCGTTGCTCCTCCCTCCCGCACACACCCCTAGTGCCCTACAAGTTCTTCCCGGAGCCGTCGGGCCTGCACGAGAAGCGCAAGCAGCGGCGCATCCGCACCACGTTCACTAGCGCGCAGCTCAAGGAGCTAGAGCGCGTCTTCGCCGAGACCCACTACCCCGACATATACACGCGCGAGGAGCTGGCGCTCAAGATCGACCTCACGGAGGCTCGCGTGCAGGTGCGTGTTTGCGCGTGTGTGTACGGGAGTGTGTGCGCGCGGGGAGGGGGAGGGAGAGTAGTGCCGGACACCTGGAGGGCCGCGGGACAGAGGGGCCTCAGGGCGGCGGGCAGGCAGGCACAACCTGGAGGCAGAGAGCTAGGACCAGGGGCCAGGGCGCACTCGGGTCTACGGGCAGGAAAGGACGAGGAGCCTGGAGAGGCGGCGGCGCCAGAACTTGGCAGACCTGAGGCCCTCGGGAGAACTGAGCTGTTCAGCCCCACGATTTCCCCTCAGTCTCCCAGGTAGGGCTGGGGCATGCAGAGTGATGCTTGGGAAGCTAGGAGGGAGAATAAGTGGGTAGACGGGGAACCCCAGGCCTCAGGACTGAGCCAGGCCGAGGAGTCGGAGAAAGCCAGTCAGCGCCTCCAGGTCCCCTCCCCAGTGCTGCAGCCGTGAAACCCCTGAGCCTGGAAAGTCCGGGCCGAGGCAGGCGCAGAGCCGAGGAGAGCCGGGCCAGGGCGGACCCTGTTGTCTATCTTGCAAATCCCCAGTACAGACGTTCAGCTGCCTGCCTTTACCGGAGACCTTGGACGAAAGGTTTCCCTCGTGCCCTAACCCACTCTCCACCGCCGGAGGACACTCCAGGAGGAACTCCCGGGGTTGCTTGTACGCGGGAATCGGGTGGCAGGGCTTTGGGTGATGAGAGCAAAGGCGGAGTCCCTTCCAGGAGACCGGGAGCACTGGGGGGCAGCGAGGACCGCGGGTGAGCAGATCCCGGAGGAAGGGGCAAGTGGAGGAGAGGAGGAGAGAGTAGCGGAGAGACGAGAAGGGCACCGAGCCGAGTGCTGGAGGGCCGAGCGGCCAACGCTCGGAAGGCTGGAAGTAATCCTGATCCGGCCCCTTCCGGACGGAGGTCTCCCTCGCGCCCTGCTGCCCCGGGCTGACCGGCCCTTGTGCCCGCAGGTCTGGTTCCAGAACCGCCGGGCCAAGTTCCGCAAACAGGAGCGCGCGGCCAGCGCGAAGGGTGCGGCGGGCGCGGCGGGCGCCAAAAAGGGCGAGGCGCGCTGCTCGTCGGAGGACGACGACTCCAAGGAGTCCACGTGCAGCCCCACGCCCGACAGCACCGCGTCGCTGCCGCCGCCGCCCGCGCCCAGCCTGGCCAGCCCGCGCCTAAGCCCCAGCCCGCTGCCCGCCGCCCTGGGCTCCGGGCCCGGGCCCGGGCCGGGGCCACAGCCGCTCAAGGGCCCGTTGTGGGCCGGCGTGGCGGGCGGAGGGGGCGGCGGGCCCGGCGCGGGCGCGGCCGAGCTGCTTAAAGCCTGGCAGCCGGCGGAACCCGGGCCTGGGCCCTTCTCGGGGGTTCTGTCCTCCTTCCACCGGAAGCCCGGCCCCGCCCTTAAGACCAATCTCTTCTAGCCGCCGGACTCTGGAGGCTCCAGGCGTGTCCCCAGAAACGACCCCCGCCTCTCGAGGACCTGACAGTCCCTCCCCAGCCGGGCCGCCTGCCTAGAAGTCCCCGTCCCTCCCCACTTCCCGCCGCGTCTGACCCCTAGGTGTGCCCTCCCCAGCTTTGGAGACCAGGTCAGGGCCACACTCGTCCTCACGCACCCCCACCCGGCAGAGTGGGATGCTCTTCATTGGGACCCCCTCCAGGAGAGCCCGAAGCCCCTTCTAGCTTGGCTTTCTTTGGAACCGGGATCAAATAACGCCTGTCCGTAACACAGTGCTCGAACGTGAGTCCTCAAGGAGGAACAGCTGGGCCCCCTCCCCTGGCTCTGCAGCTGGCTGGGTCACCCCTCACCTTGGTGACTAGTCGGCTGCCCCACCCCTCAGGCCCATCCGCACTGACCCCACCCTTGCAAAGGCCAGTGGTCGCTGGGATAATCAGCAGCCTGAGGGTACCACGGCCAATTTGTCCCTCACTTATCCCCTCCCATTCCCAGCGGGTCTGGTGCAGAGGGTAGGCCCGTGTGGAGTGGAGGAGCTGCCAGGGAACCGGGTCAGAGGGGTTTCCTCTTTCCTGATTTTTGGTTGTTGTTCTTTTCCTTTGAAAAACTTGTAATTTATTGAGGTGAGTTTTGCTCAATCCAAATAAAACTTAATTTATTGAAGACATCATGCGGGCAATCCTGAGCAACCAGGATGGGGATAGGCTGCCTGCAAGAGCCGGGTCCCCCTTGCAACCAGCGAGGAACCGCGGCTGCCGCGCATTCCCAGCGCCGGGCGGGGTGGACCAGGAGACAGAACTAAGCAAACCGTTTCCGGCAGAGATCCTCCCCCCCAACCCCTAACCGGCCCCGATAATATTAAAGTGCCCGCCCTCCCTAAACCCACAGAGAAGCTTAAATAAACCCAGCCCAGTCCTCGGGCTATTCCTTCATTTCCGGACGGACAACCCCTGAGTGAGCCTCGGGGAAAGGTCCTAGCTCAGCCCCTCCCGCTGTGGTTCAAGCCGGTGGAGGGCAGCAGAAACAGCGGTGAAAGTGGGGGCCCAGACGTACCCAAATGGACCCCACGGGCACCCCTGGCGCTGGGAAGAGGGGTCCAGAAAGGGAGGACAGCACTAGAATAACCAAGGTCCGTGGTAACCACGGCAACTGACCTCCAGAACCCTGGGTCTAAGAGGCGAGGGGCAAGATGTCCTAACTAGGGCATTCCAAATGATTGGGCAGTGGGGAACGCAGATCCCCAATAAATAGTCAGAGAGGTACTGCCCTGCCCCTCATAACTTTTCAACTCCGGGGCTATGGCTGGGTCTTCGCGGGGCGTAGGGGCGCTGAGTTCACAGCTTCGCTGAGCCACGGCCATCACTTGCTGAGCTGCAGCGTGTCCAGAAGGAGGCGCTTGTGAGCCGGGTCCTGCACCCCAGCCTCCTCCAGATCCTCCTCAGTGATGTCGCTGTAGGGGTAAGAGAGGCTGGGAATGGGCGAGGTGGGAGGGGGCCCGTAGTTCTGCCCCCCGGGGCCAGACCCACCCCATCCGCCTCCAGCCCCGCCCCCACCTGAGAAACTCCAGGTCGTCCCAGCCATTGTGCACCAGGCCCTCCTCATAGCGCTCCAAGCCGATGGCCCGCAACCAGGCGCCCATGCCCGCCTCGCCCAGCCCGCCGGCCCGCCCGCCCTGCGGGCATGGAGCCTGAGGGAATAGGGTATGTCACGGGGAGCACTGAGGGTGCCCCCACACACAGAAGCACCTGCCGACAGCCACATTTACCACATGCTCTGCGGGGGAGGGAGACAAGGACTGGGGCTGATTCATGTGTCCCCCAACTTCCCAGTGCCCAACGCAGGGCAGAGGGGACACCACTGAGTGTTGAATGGCGGAGTAAAAGGATATCACAGTCCATGGGCAAGCACACACCTCAGGTACACACAGCCAGCCACCCCTGGTCCACACACCTCCTCTGCCAGATCCTCCTGGATGCTCTCTCGGATCCGGGGTGGTGGGAAACTGAGAGGCCGGCCATAGTCCGAGGGCAGTCCCCGGGGTGGCTGCAGCTCCAGAGGGCCTGGCAGGAGCACTGAGCGGCCAGACCCAGCGGGAGCGTAGTCCACCTCACTCAGTGTCTTGGCCATCTGCAGCACTGAGCAGGAGCGATCATCCCCACTGGCTACCTCCCCCAGGAAAGTGCTGGTGGGCGAGGGGCCTGGGGGGAGTGGGGGTCTCGGATGGGCCTTGGGAGGTGGTGGAACACGGGCCTCACCCCCACTGCGGCCCCGGACCACTGGCCCTGGCAAAGGATCCAGGCTGGGGGGCAGGAAGATGGCTGAGTCCGGCAGTGGTGGGGGTGGAAAGTCTGGAGGAGGCAGTGTGCCCCCAGACTCCTCATCTGATGAGCTCCCCTCTCCCACACGGGGGGGCCGGTGGCGCCCAAGCTGTGGAGCAGGCACTGTGATGGCCACTTTGTTCTTGGTGGCAGGTGGGACAGGGGCCCTGGCAGATGAGGGTGGCTCCAGGGGCAGCAGCTGGTGTGGGACTCCTTCAAGGACATAGTAGGCAGGGTTATTGAAGCTGTTCTTGGGTGGGGGGGCCGCCACCCCTTCTGGCTCTGGAGCCCCCTCCGGCTTCAACCTGGGTTTGGGAACGGGATAACTAAGTCAGGACCCAGAAACCCAAAGCACAGGCAGTCGGTGCGCTGGAAGGAGAACTGGACTGGGAGTCAGGAGATGTGGGCCCCTGGTCCTGGACTTGCGCAAAGTAAGCACATCACTTTCCCCCTCTGGCCCTCGGTGTCCTCATCTCTCGAATCCGGGGAATGGGGGAGTTGAACGGATAGCCCCTCAACTTCCTTGCCTCACTTGCTAAGATTCTCCGATCTTATGACTCTCTGTAACTGTGAAGCCTGAGTTTAAAGGTGAAAACAAGTGCCAGAGGCAGGGCAATAAGGCCTTTAATGAGAACGACCATCCGCGCGATCTCGAAAGCCTCCAGAGGCATCGAGGCCCAGCTACTGCGGAATCTTCCTCAGGGATTCAGGTTAGGTTTACTCAAGCCTGGGGATAAAACCGAGGTAACTGCTCACAGCTGAAGATGAGTGAAATGCCCCACACAGCACTGAGGAGTCTTCATTCAGTTCCAGCGACAACTGGAGATAATTAGAAAGCGAGCCCCTCTTTCCCAAAGTATGAGGCACAGAACACTAGTTCCCCAGGATATTAATAGTTATTGTGTGGAAGAGAAGTTTCCTGGCCCATTAAGTTTGGGAAACTATATTCAACTGAGTTGAAAAACGGTTTCCTTCCTGTCCACAGGCCCAGAGCTTTTGCTAATATTGAAGTGCACTGGGAATATCTAAGAAAAGAATGTAGCCAGAACTATTTCCCAAACTCCCTTGGCCACAAAGCCATTTCCAGTGGGGCATCTTGTAGGACAGTGTTCCATCGCACCCAGGGGACTCGCGTGCTGAGGCGAGTGCCTTCTCCAGATGGAAGGCTCTGGCTAAGTCTGTTTACATGGAGGGAGCTGCTGCAGAAACTATTTCTATTTTTTAAGGCAGAATTGAGAGGAAAGGCTGACTGTGCTCCCTTTGACTCAGGGAACCACACCTAAGGGAGGCCTGGCTGGCCAGAGTGGCCACGGGCACAGGTTCCCGGCACATCCAGCCCTTCGGGGGCAGAGCACCCAAGCAGCAGAGGATCCCCAGGCTGGCCCTGAAAGCCAAGCACAGCGATGGGTAAAGTGGGGGTATGACAGGTTCCTTCTCTTACCTAGGGGTCAAGGGCTCCTCCCGGGGAGCAGCTCGAGGTGGGGCTGGGGGTCTCCCAGTTGGTGGTGGTTTCTCTGTTTCTTCAAATAATTTGGACAGCGGGCAGGAGGCCTCTGCAGGGGCTGGCTTGCGGCTCCCTGACCTGCCAGGGTGCACACAGGAGGAGAAATGAAGTAGGGGTCAACCAAAAGCCCCCAGGAACCCCTTCACCTGACTCCCAACACGGCTCCAGCTCACCTGGGCTCCTGGCTGCCTCGGGACACAGAGGGGGCTTTGCTCTTTGCTCCCGCCTCATCCTTATCAATGCTGATCCACTCTGGGGGAGGAAGGGAAAGGAGTCTCACAGGGGACCTGGGCTCCTGGATCCCACAGACACCACTGGGCCTGCCAGCCCCTTCCCAGATATTCCTCAGGGCAGGCCCCCTCCCAGCCCTGGCTGCAGAACTTCCAAATATTCCAAGAGATTCTAACTTGCCCTCCCTGCACCCCCGGTCCTCCCCTTTGTGACCTGCCCACGCCACCCCCTCTCATGCCCTACACTCCTCCCAGTGGAGCCCCCACCGTAGAGTCGCTCACGGGTGCCCAGGCGCTCTGTGGGCACCCGCACCTTCATGGAGCCGCGGATGTTGCCTGTCTCCTCGCCGCGGTGGGACAGGAAGGTCAGGAACTGCTGAGCTGTGCTGCCAATCATGGACTTGAGCGCCACCACACACTCCCCTGAAGGGCAGACAGGCGGACCAGCAGATTACCAAACCTTTCTTGGGTGCTGTCTGGCTTCCTGTGTCCCTGGCACCCCTCACTCCTCACCATAGGATTCATAGCCGTCCATGGACTTGACTGTGAGCAGGAGGTGCTGGTCCTGCAGGTACTCAATGTCAGCCAGAATCGGCTTGAGCTGGGGAGCGGAGTGGCCCAGTCAAGAACAAAGCCTCATCCACCCCCTCCTGCCCCTGACACCACACCCCCACCCTGAGGCTTGTCCATGCTCACTCTCACTCAACGTTTTTTTTTTTTGAGGAAGATTAACCCTGAGCTAACATCTGCCACCAATCCTCCCCTTTTTGCTGAGGAAGATTGGCCCTGGGCTAATATCTGTGCCCATCTTCCTCTATTTTATATGTGGAAGGCCTGCCACAGCATGGCTTGATAAGTGGTGCCAGGTCCATGCCAAGGATCCAAACCTGTGAACCCCCGGCCACTGAAGCAGAACATGTGAACTTAACCACTAAGCCACCAGGCCAGCCCCTCCCACTCAACTCTTAGGGAAAGATCCCAAATCCTTAATGTAGAAGACACAGCCCTGCATGGGCCTTCATAGCACTTAGCATTGTAACTAATTAATTTTATGCATCCTCAGTGGCCAACACAGGACCTGACATTTAGCAAAGGCTCAAGAAGTATTTACTGAATGAATGAATGAATGAACAAACTGTAACTTGGTCCCACACCCCCAAATAAAGCACATGCCCTCACCCTCACTCATGCCCAGCCCCCTCACATACACTCACATACACTCACTCCCAGGCAGGCTCGCAAACGCCTCTGCCACATCTCTCTGCGCCCTCACCCGCAAGCCCAGGCCCTGCCGGCAGCCTTACCGTGGGCAGCTGGCGCGAGGACCACTGCACCTTGAGGAAGTTGATGTTGTCACTGCTCTGGGCATCATTCTCGAAGCTCTTCTTGTACTCTGGGGTTGGGGTGGGGGTGGGGGACACCCAACTGAGTGCCACCTCCCGGTTTCCCTTCCCCCTAACTAGGGGGCTGACTGTTCTGGGCACCTCTGGCCTCCCATCCCCCTTGGCCCACACCCAGTCCTGGGGCCCCGCCTCTGACCCTCCAGGCAGGTGGAGTAGAACTCAATGAAGAACTTCGTGCGGCTGGCCGTCTTCACAATGGCCTCGATGCTCTCAAACTCGATGTAGGCCTGGTCCGAAGTCTTTGAAAGCCCTGGGGGGGCAAAGGGAGGAAGGCAGACAGGAGGGCTGAGAGGGTGACAGGAGGAGCAGGACAGAAAGACTGAGCCCTGGGACAGGAAGTCAGGGGCTGTGGCAGAGCAGGAAGGTAGGCCAGGAGGGGCCTCCCCAGTCCCAAGCTACAATAAGGAGACCCCAAAGCCCAGACCTGGCTTGGGGCAGACAGAATGAGAGACCATCTAAGGAGGGGCTGGGGACCAGAGTGCCCACCAACAATCCACCACACTGCCACTCAGGGGTACACACGTGGCCCAGGCAGACACATACATGTTGACACTTACACGCACACACACACGGACATGCACCTCTCAAGATGACCCAGGCACACAGACACTCTCACACATCACTTATTCGGAAACATTCCTGCACATACGTGTACATACCCAAACACACACACAGTTAGCTATGTTCAAACCCCTGCACATCCCCAGGCCACCACCTGTGCCCACCCAGACGTATGCCAGACCCATAAGCTCATCCAGAATAGTCACCTTTCTTAGAGATGAACTGAGAGGTAACTCCCACCTCAAATGTCCCAAACACGGGAGAGTGGTCGCTGGTGACGATGTCATCAGTGCAACCTGGGGAGGGGGGCAGGAATGGGGGCTCAGGGGCAAGCTCTTTACTCCCTGCTCCCACTTCCCAAAGCTGGGGCAGAGTCAGGGCAGCACCACCCAGGACTGCCCGTCACCCTGTCCAGGAGGCTCTGACCATAGGAATTGCAGATGATGTGGGTCTCAGGGTAGGATTTCCAGAGAATCCGGTCACACCACGAAGGCACGTTGGTCCGGACCTGGGGCGGGGATGGAGCATGGTCAGAGCTAATAGCTGGGGTTGCTCAGATGAGCCCTACCCCAGAGCTGATGAGGCCCTACGCTCCCACCACACTGGGCTCCAGTGCCCACCTCCCTCCCTGGCTCCTCACAGCACCCAGGATCACCCCCAAGGCCTCAGAGTGGCCAGAGAAGCTGGAGCAGTAACTGCAGAGGCCCAGACCCTTGACCCTACACACACTGGATTCAGTGAAGCCCTGGGGGTCTCCCGAGGCCCACCTGTTCTCTTCACTCACCCCAGTTGGCTTCTGCTTATGCCAGGCATACGTGTCCCGGGAACCCCGCTCGTAGCGGTAGGTGGGTGGGAAGGAGATCTCCTCCTCACCTAGGGAAGGCAGAGGACAGGGAGTCAGGGCCCTGAACACCAGGGATACCACAAGGACCCCAGCCCTCCGAGACCTCCCACTGGGCCCACACTCACTGAATCGAAGGAAGACCTTGTGCTTTTCCCGCTCCAAGTTGAGCTGGTCCACCCTGAGCAGGGGCTCAAACTCCTTCCTGCTAATGTAGTTCAGGATCTCCTGGGGTGGGGACACAAAGGTTGGAGACTTTCCCTCTGAGCCAGGGCCAGAGGTGGAAGCCCATCTGGCCCCCAGCCCAGCCTCTGTACCAGCCACCCACCAGGCCCTGTTTGCACCTGGATATCCATGTCCAGACGGTAGTTGAGGTCCCCAAACCAGAAGAGGTGAGTGAAACGCAGAGAGATGTCAAAGGCACTGAGCTGCCGGTCGCCCAGCGAGAGCAGCCGCAGGATGTCCAGGTAGTTCTGGTTCCGCCTATGGTGGGCATAGGGGGAGGTCCCCAGGGTCAGGAGTCAATGACAGGTGTAAAGGTAAGAAGTCTCTGGGGTCAGGGATAGGGCAGGGATCAGGGTCCCTGGGGAGAGAAGAAGGATCTGGGGACAAGATCAAGGTCAAGGACAGACAAAGGGCTCTTGAGTTGGAATAAAGGAGGAGGGGATCCCTGAGCACTGAGATGTAGGAGGGTCATGGACTGGGATATGGGAAAGGGAAGAGGTCTCAGGTGAAGTGGGATGAGGGCAAAGAGACCCTCACCGGGCGGTCTTCTCATTTCCCGAGGTGAGGTGGCAATTCACAAAGCCAAATGAGGTGCCATTGAACATGAAGGAGACGCCCACGGCCCCCTTGTTTCCTGTCAGGGCAAGCAAGAGAGGAAGGCCTGAGTCACCCTCAGAGGGCTCCCAACTCTCCCCTCTGCCCGTCAAAGCAGCAGTGGGAAGATCCCTCTAACCCCCCAGATGCCAGGAAGCAGGCAGGCCTCTGAATACACACCCACATAACACCGCCACCCAACAACACACCCCCATAGTTCCCTGGGGGGCTACGTGGGGCACACGTGGTCCATCTGGATGGCCTCAGTCTGTCTGCAAGTGTGAGCAGAGCCCCTGGAGGTCACAGGGGATCCCAAGAGTGAAGCTGAAAGGATGAGCGGAATCTATCCTGGGGGAGCACTGGCCAAGAGACCAGGAGCCTAGGGCACTATGCCAGGCTCCACCACTTACTAGCTAAGTGACCTCAGACAGATCACTTAACCACTCTGGGCCTGAGTTTTCTCATCTATGAAAGGTAGGTAATTATCCTGGCCCTGCCTTCCTGGTGGGGCTGGAAGAGATTTAGAATATGAACATGCTTTACAAAGTTTAAAGGGTTCTATATATGGAAAAGCTGAGACCACCCAAAAGAGGGAGACCCTAGACTGGAAAGGAAGCAGGTGTGGTAAGAGGGACCCAGCCTGCCCTGCTCACCCAGGGTGTTGGCAATGCCAGTCTTCACACTGGACGTACTGACGTGGCTGATGCGGTTCTCATGCTCAGGCTTGACGAGCACAGCCACCTTGATGTTCCACAATGACTGCATGGCAATCTGAGTAGAGGGTGTGGGGTCACCCCTGCTCCGGGCTGGGGCCACTGTCTGCATTCCCCCCAGCCCATACTGTAGACTGTTCTGGCACTCCCAGGAGAGGAAGGCCCGCTACCCCTTTTTCCTGAGGGACCCTCCCAAAGCATGAAGGATTCAGGTTAGCTCTCCTAAAGGATATGGCCAGGCACCAGATGGAGAGCCAGTCAAGCGGTAGTCTCCAGGGTCGCCCATGAGGTCAAGCAGGGTAGTCTGGGTTGGTGTGTGCAGAGACGGGACTGGACAAGATGACCCCTCCTCACCGGGCGGTAATCCAGATCTGTGAGCTCCTTGAGGCCCCCGCGTAGCAGGTCCAGCCACTCACGGTCGCCCACCGAGTTCTCCTGGGTCCCAAAAACATAGATGTCATGGGGTATGGTCACCGTGACCTCGTCCAGGGTCTTCCCTAGACCCTTTGACGTGAACCAAGATGTCACATTTTTCGGAGGCGGCACACTTCCTGGAGGTGGAGGGGATGGGGCATGGTCAGGGCCTTGCCCTGGGGCCATTCCTCTCTCCCACCCCAGCCCGTGCCCACCCCAGGCCTGACCCATGTTCCAGGTGCCTATGAAGACAGAGATCATGTCGGGCTCGTCCTGCTTGGAGTGCTTGTTCTTCATGAGCTGCAACAGCTGGCAGAAGGCCTCCCGCTTCTAAGGGGACAGCGGCCAGTCAGGGAAACCCCCCTTCCACAGGGATATCCTGCTAGGTGGCAGGGACCGTGAGGGGAGGGTCATGCCTGTCTGGTTCACCACTATATCCCCACTACCTAAGCATATAACAGGGGCTCAATAAATGTTCATTGACTGAATATCTGAATCTACCCTTAGGCACCCCCACTCTCAATATACATACTCTCTGCCCTGTCAGACCCACTCCTGCCAGGAGGGATGACATGCCTACATCCTGTGTTCCCTCCCTTCTCTGAAGCCCCCAATGGCCTAGGCCAACCCGCTGCTCACCCGGGCACTGACGAAGATGAAGTCCTTGCGCTGTGTCCGGTCCTTCTCCTTCTCAAACACGACACCCAGCTTGTTCTGGACCCGCTGGGACTTAATGAGCTGACGGACTAGAGGATGGATGGATCACACCAGCCCATACCAAGACCCAGGGCTGCCCTGCCTCCCCACCCCCAGGTCAGGCCCTGGCTCACTGCGGTCGTGCGTGAAGGTTGTCCAGTCCTCCTGCGAGTCCCGCTGTCTCCGCAGCAGCACCAGCCGCCCGCCCTCCACATCCACGCTCAGCGTGAACTTCTGTGACTTTCCAATCTTGGTCAGGTCACCCAGGGTCACATCCAGCTTCACCTGCAGGCCAGGAGGTGGGGAGGCTGCTGAAAAGACCTGAGGGCAGGCAGCACCCCGTTCACCTCCATTCACCCTTTGCCCCATGAGGCCCCACCTGGCACCCCCGGCCACGTACCTCAAAGGCCTGCACGGGGATGGTCTTGGCCTTACGGATGGACGGCTGCAGCGGAGCGGGGGGCGTGGTGGAGCTCATGTCCTGCAAGGCCTTCAGGGCCTGCAGGGGCAAGGGCAGGCAAGGTTAGGGGACATGCTGAGGGCTGGAGCTGGGAGGGGCACGGTTGATGTTGGGGTCAGTGGACTGGTGGGTCAGGGGTCAGACCACCTTCTTCTGGATGCCTGACAGGAAGTCCTTCAGCACTGACAGCTTCAGCACCAGGCTCTCTAGTTCCTGCTCCCCAGTCTGTGGTGGGGTCTGCTGGGGGGAAAGAATGAGGCTTGTACATGAGGCCACCAGGCAGGAGGCCTCCCCCACCCCCCAGAGGTCTCCCCAGAATCCCACCTGCTGCTGCAAAAGGCGAGTCACCATGGGTGAGCTCTGCTGGTCAAACACCTTGGACAGGATCTCCAGGCCCGACAGAACCTTGTCCACCTCACTAGGGGAGACATCAGGTCAGAAGAACTCCCCACCCCGACCCAAGTACAGGGAAGGGGGGCTGAGTGTGTAGCTTCAGCCTCCATCATGAGGATACAAGGGTTCAGGTGAGGAAAAGTCAGGAGGCAACAGCTGGTTCCCTGTTCGGGGCCAGAGGTCAGAGGTCAGGACATTTGTGCAACAAGGGAGCAGGTGAGGACAGGTGAGAGGTAAGGGTGCAGTGCATGGTGTTGGATGTCCCAGGTAGGTACCTGTGCAGCCTCCGGCATGAGGTGGCGAGAGTGCGGGTGAGGTGGGGCAGGTTGCTGGCTCCACCCCGCACAGCCTCCAGGTCCAGCCCGTAGCTACCCTTCAGGTACTCGTGCGAGACAGTGCTCAGCCCATTCGGAGCACTTCAGGGAGGGGTTAAGAAGTCAGTACAGGCCCGGCTGATCCTGTCCCAGCACCCCCACCCCATCCCTAGAGGAGATGGTACAGGTGACAGTCAGAGCGCTGTGGATCAGGGTATCTGCTGCTGGAGCTGAGACGGAATGGGGGTCCCTGGGGGTGGCATCAGGGCTTAGAAGGTCTCCCCGCCTTTGGTGAGGGCACAGTTCTCAGAGGAGAAAGGGACTTCCTGCTCAGGGGAGGGGGTTGGGAGGTCTCACCTCTCAGCAGCTGGAGTTGTGGGGGTCTCAGGGGCTGGCGGGGGGCTGCTGGGCCCCATGGGGGCAGAAATGCTGGTGGAACCAGAGCGCGGGGGCAGCGGGGGCTTCTCATCCTCCCCATCTGTGGACAGGGGTCAGTGGTACAGCAGTTTGAGCATCCCACCCTCAGTGAAGCACGGGGGCACGCCATGCCATGGAAGGGGGTAAAGGGCCCTGGCATTGTGGTTTGGGGCAGGGGGCTCTAGAGGATGCGGGTTGAGAAGACGGGATGGGAAAAAGCAAGTAGTGTCCAGGGATGAGGGCAGAGAAGGCATGTGCACACTGCACCCCGGGCCGCACCTGAGGCATCGCGGTCATCCGGCAGGTCCGGCTCTCGCTCCCGCTCCACAGGCAGCAGCAGGGCGCACACAAGGCCCTGGTTGGGCTGGGCATACAGGCCAATGAGCTCGCCCAGGGTCTGGAAGCGGCGCACAGGCACACCCTGTGAGGTCTGCGGGCCAGCAGGGGTGGGAGGAGGGTCAGCCAGCTGGTCCCAAGCCACAGGCTGGAATCAAGGTCGGAGGTGAGGGTCCAAGCTCCTACCTGCACAGCCAGGAAGTCGTCTCCATCAGGTAGAATTCGATATGTGTGCACGTGCTTCTGATACCTGACAGCAAGGCAGTGGGTCAGAACCTGTCACCCCCAGGCTGCGATCTAAGCCCCAAGGCACCCCTCCTCCTGCCCCAGCCCCTTCACTTTGGTTTCCCTAAATCCATTTGCCCAGGCTGCACAGGGTTAATGACAGGGCCAGTCTACTTCTTTCCTGCCGGTGTCACCAACCAGAGCAGGAATGAGCAGACCCCTCTCACCCTCCACCCAGTCCTACATAGCCTCCGCATCCGCCACAGGGCCCGGGAAGCAACAGGCCGTTCTTTTGTGGCCTCCACAGCTGTCTAAACAGCCTCGCTGGGCTGTGGTACCAGTTTGGGTCCCTGCCAGAGTGAGAGTCCTCAGAAGCCTGGGTAACCTGTGTGTGTGCGCATAGGCTGCGTCCTAACACACGTGTGTGCCTGCTGTCCGTGTTCACGTTGGTGGCCGGCTCTGCTGGAGTCAGGTGTGTGAGGGGCAGTTTCGCTGGGGAGGGTAGGGGTACCACCCAAGGGCTCTCTCCTCCCTTCCCCAGACACCAGAAAATTGAGATGACCTGAGGGGGCCTCCTATGGGACACCCACGCCTCTTGGAGCCCCAAGCTGAGGAGGGGCAAGAGGGGTGTTGACAGATGGCAGCAACAGCTGAGCAGGTGACAGCTGAGCCAGGCTTGGCTGGCAAAGGCCACACTCAGGGGTGGAGGACGCCCTCTGCAGCCGCACCTCAGGGTAGGCCCAAGGGAGTCACTGGGCCCATGTGTGTGTGTTGGGCAGGAGCGGGGTGTTGGCACCAGAGGACCAAATGCCTATTTGAAGAGACCCTATACCTTGGCCACAGAGCCATCCCCTCCCCTCATGTAGGCCCCCTTTGGGGGTTCTCCTGGCTACCAACTGGGCACAAGTCATATGGGTGTGTGTGTGTGACTGGGTGTGTTTGTGGACTGTGAGTCTGTGTTTATAAGAATAATAACCTCCCATTAACTGATCCCTGTCTCTGTGACAGGCCAGGTACTCAGCATCCTACAGACGTAATCTCATTTAACCCTCACAGTTTGAGGCAGATATTATGCCCATTCTCCAAAAGAGGAAACTGAGGCTCAAAGAAGAAAAGTGATTTGCCTAAGGTCATGGAGCAAGAGGCAGAGCTGGAATTTAAAGCCAGGGCAGAGGCCAGGGCCTGTATCCTGACCTGCTGGTTGGATTGCCTGCGCCTGTTGGGCAGGGGTGTGTCCTAAATGTTTCCTGTGCACATGTGGGTGTGTTTTCAGGTAAGCAAGTAGGTTTCTGATCCCCCACCCCCAGGCCCCTGAGATGCAGGGAGCAGCGACAGTCAGCTGGTAAAGCTGAAGCCCCTACACACAGACAGACCCTCACCCCACCCAGCCCCTCCCTGGCAATGGAGCCAGGATTTTTCCCTCTTAGGACAATAATGTCCTCACCCAGACACAGGCCCAGCTGTCCCCCTCCCACTCAACAGCTGACCCAGCACCTGCCTCCCTCCCCTCCCTCATTAGGGGGTATGCCTCAGAGGGTGCTGGGAGGCAGGACTCTAGGATATTCATCTGCCTAGACTGTCCCCTCTCTAGTCGCCTTTTCTGGGCCTCAGATGTGGGGCATAAGCTGAGACTTAGAGAGCCCCTTCCTTTCCAGGTCCACTGCCTAGGCCGGGGTTTCTCAACCTCAGCACCACTGACATTTTGGACCACATAATTCTTTGTCGTGAGGGACTGTCCTGTGCATTGTATGATGTTTAGCAGCATCCCTGGCTTCCACCCAGTAGCCAGTAAGCCAGATGCCAGTAGCACCATCCCAGTTGTGACAACCAAAAATGTCTCCAGACGTTGCCAAATGTCCCCTGAGGGGTAAAATCAACCACAATTGAGAAACACTGGCCGAGGCCAATGTACCCCCAAAGATGTGAGGAGAATCGAGGGCAAAGGGACAGGGATGGAGATGTGAGGGTTCACCCCGCTAAAGAGGTACACAGCTAGACCTAAAGAAAGCAGCCCCTGCTACTTCCCACTCACTATCTCCCACTCTGGCGGCCTGCAGGAGCCCACCCAGTGCTGGACCTTAGGGCTCTGGGGACAGCTCAGGGAGAAGACTCCAAAACTGAAAGTGCAACTCACCCAACCCCACACACGGCTGATGGGTACAGGCACAGGACTAGGCCCACTCAGAGCTGTCAAGTCTAGCCCCATACTCAGCACCCAAGGCTCAAGGCAAGGGCAGCCGGGATACCCAGGGCTCAGCGCAGAACCAGGGTGCACAGTGCACTCACTGATTCATGAAATAATAACATGGCCCCATACAGCCTCACTCCCTTCTTCTCAACACCACCCTGCCCCCCAGCCCCGGCCATATACAGCCAGGCGGGCCCCAACCTCAGTCCTGAAGGCACAGAAAAGCCCCCTAAGGAAGCTGCTGGGCATCCTCACACACCCCCATCGGGCCCTCTGGCCCCAATGCCCACTTAGAAACCCAATCGCTATATAAACAGAACTGGACACAGCCGTGGAATGTACATCCTCATCCCTCTGGCCCCTTCTCCCTGGAGGGTGGCTGAGGGGGTCTGCCAGAGACTCCCTGCATTTTTCCCCATCACAGATACCCTGGGCGGCAGGACCCCACATACTCTGCCCTCAAAGCCCCAGAAAGTGCCCCGAGGCACACAGCAAGAAGGAAGTACCCCCACCATCCTTCCTCAGCTCCAGCATAAGGCCAAGGCCCCCACTCTGGGGGGCGCTGGCGTCCCACTGTTCCAGGCCCTCCCCATACACTCAAGGAACCCCGGGCCGTGTCCCTGCCCGCCGGGAGCCCCAGCCCCACTCACAAGACGCAGAGCGCGAAGGCTCCCGCCACGCTCTCGCTGTCTCGGACCAGGAAGCTGCCATCGCGGCCTGCCCGGGCCAGCAGCTCCTCTGCGGCAGCGCGGCTCAGGTCGCGGTGGTACCAGGCGGGGGCTGGGCTGCCCAGGGCGCCCCCCGGCCCGGCGACCCCCGGGACCAGTGCCCCGCACGCCGAAGCCATGGCCCGCGCAGGGCTCAGCGCCGCCCGTGCCCACTGCCCCGCGCCATCCGCCCCGGGACGCTCGGGGCTGAGGCTGGGGCCGGGGCCGGGCCCGAGCCCGGGTTGCGGGCCTGAGGATCCACGGGCCGGACGGAGCCGGGGATCGGCGCTCCTCGCTCCGCCGCGCAAGCCGCCTCGTTCGCCGCGCAGCCGCCGCCGCCTGCAGTGCCGGCCTCAACTTGAAGAGAAAGAAAAGTTTGTTCAGAGGCGGCGGGGGAGGGGCAGGAGCAGAGCGCAGAGCAGGCGGCCGGCCCCTTCCCCTCCGCTCGGCCCACGGCCGGGACCGCCTCTGCCCCAACCCCTTCCCCGTGGGGATGATGTCCTCCGCATTGCCGAAGGGCCCGGGACCTTCCAAACTCCAGGATTAACCGGCCTCCAAAACCCCACAGTGATCCTGCCCCGCCATCACCACCTCGAGGTGATCCAGCCCCCAACCTCCACCCCCGCCCCCCATCGAAGGCCAAATCTCTCCATCCTGCGCCCCGGGACTTCGGGATCCCGTCCCCCTCCCGGGAGAATTTACCCCCTTCAACACTCGCAACGATGAACCCCCCCCCCCAAACTCCCATAAATGTCTGATTCCACCAGAAATCCTTTCCACTTGGCCCCCCTAAAGCCTGGCAAGGATCGAGTTCCTCAAATCCACGAAGGATCCCATGATGAACCCCCCCCCCCCCCGCGAATTCCTCTCCTCATCATCCAAGCGACCCGGACCTCCAACTCCCGTGAAATCCAGTTGCCTCTTAGACCTGAACCCCCAAACTCCACTGGGTCCAGCCCCCGACAAATGCCACGGGGGTATCCCCTCCACAGAGATTGGATTCCCCCACAAACCCCCAGACGAGGTCCAGTGCCCTCGAACCCCCACGCACTGTCCCTGGCAGCCCCTCGGAGCCCGGGCAGAGCCCTTCCCCCTCTCGGCCAAGTTCCCTGGCACCATCCCCCATACTCGTAGGCCAGGGCCTTGAGGGGTTCAGCAATCCGAGACCAGGCCTCCCCTTGCCCATCTAGAAAAAAGTTCCCTCAAACCCTCGGGCCCCCGATCTCTCCCCAGAGCCGCGGCCGCTGCGCGCAGACCCCCACCTCCTGGGCTGCTCCGGTGCCCCCTTCCCCCGGGAAGCAGCCCTGAACTCTCAGCGGCCACTTAAGATGGCCATCCTCTGCCGCCGCACCCCCCTCGCCTTCCGCCCCGCCCGCCGCTCCGCCCCCGCGGCTCTCCGTGGAGCCGGGGGTTGCACCCGCGCCTCGCCTCACCCGGCCCCCCGCCTCGATCCCGGACCGGCCGACCGGCCGAGAGACCTCGGACAAGTCACCGCACCTCTCCGAGCCTCGCCTTCCCGCTCCAGAAAATGGGGATAATGTTATGTGCTTAAGCACAATGGGACTGTGCTTGTAAAGCTCTCGGCACAGGGCCTGGCATCCAGTAGGCGCTCCTGAACGGCGGCTATTTTTGTTATTAATTAAGGAGTAACGAAGGTGACAGCTGTGTAAACTGTAAAGCGCGGCGGCGGAACGAACCGGTATTATTAGCACCCGCCCCCGCCCCAGCTACTCCCTCCAGGTCAACAAACTTGAGCCTTTGTGGGCGGGACGCCGAGCCCGGAGCCCCCTGGATCGGGCGCGCGCCGAGGAGCAGGACTGGACCGCCGGGAAGGGGGCGGGGCCCAGAGGGGGGTCCAGCCCGCCCCTTCCCAAAAAAAGACCTAGCCGGTGGCGGCGTCTCCTGGGAGTCCGCTTCCTGCCCCGCCCCTCCGCCCCCCTGGCTCCTTAAAGGCGCAGGCCTCCAGCCCTACTCCCACTGCTGCCAACTGCTGGGCTGCTGTTGGAGGATCTCCTTTAATCTGGGAGGGAACTTTCACTTCGCTGAATTGAACCTGTGTCTGGGTCAGTCCTGGCGAGCTTCTTCCTCTATTTCAAACATGCATTGGCTTAACTCAGCTGAAGCAAAGCCTAGGATGTGGAGAGGGCTCTGTGGGGCCTTCCAGACTAGATAAATATAATGACTAAGAGCCCCTTCCACACACCCAACAGTGTCTCCAGGTCCCTGCAGAAACCGCATAACTCGTCCTCCAGTCTGCACCTGACTTCCCCCATCAGTCTCCTCTTGGTGTGAGGAAAGGTGAGTGTGGCATGAATGGGCACTGCGGTGCCACGAGGAGAGACCTGGACTAGGAGTCTTCACACCTGGGTTCTAGTCCTGGAAAGATGACCCACGCACTTGGTGTTCCTTCCCGAACGTGGAGACAAAGACTCACCCAGGGGAAGTGGAGAAGCAGGAGACCCAGAGGTCAACTCAGGCCCAGCTCCTGGGGGCTGTGCGAAGACGGAACAACCCTCCAGGATAGGCACATCTACCAGTGCCAGGAGGGGACAAAGGTGCCAGAGGAGAGGCTGGGCTCCTGCCCCTGGGAAGCCCATAGAAGTTCCCACCCCTCTTCCAGCTGCATCTCCAACACAGCAGTGCTGGACCAGTTCAAGGCTCTTGAGTACTTCCTTTCCAGGAACCTCCCAGACTGCTCTCCCTAATTGGCTCTCTTCCTCCTCTGAGGGTCCGGAGCCCCAACTCTGCCCCTTCAATCCACATGGTGTGTGAATTTTTTTCGCTCCCCGCCCCCTGCCCCGGCAATCCAGAGCCTTCCCTGGACTCCCATCCCCAGGTTCTCCACTGCAGAGCTGAGCCCAGAGCCAGGCAGACAAGGCTGGGGGTAGGGGAGGTACAGTAGAAATAATGAAGCCCTGGACCTGGCTCATCTGGGGCTACCAGAGCAGCAGAATCCCTGAGCACTATTATGTGCAGGCACTGGGCTCACACACTTTCTAGGCAACAGCTCCTTTATATTTCACAACCCTGAGGGAAGGAAGGATTATTGTCCCCATTTGATTAAGGAGGAAACTAAGGTTTGGGCAGTCAAGCAACTATTTCACTTTCACACACACAGTAGCAGAGCTGAGACTGAAATCAAGATCTCATTTCTCTAATGTGAAGGAATCCAAAAGCTATGGAATCTGTCCTCTACCCACCCACAAACTCACAACCAAAATAATTCATCAGACGTGGTTGTGTTGTTCTTTTTATTGGAACTGGCTGTCAGAGAACCCCCGAACCCCGCCATGGAGCAGGAACTGGATGACAGAGGGATGGGTAGTGGATGAAGGCATGCTTAGGAGCTGAGCTGAGCCTAGCCTGGTCATCAAAGCTGGGGACAGGCAGAGGGGATGTCTGTGGAGGGCTGGGCTCAGCCAAGGAGCCAGAGCTGCGGCATCAGGGCCAGGCTGAGCAGGAGAGGCCCCATCCCATGGGACATGGCCCCAGCAGTCATGGCCAAGGCATAGAACCTCGCCACCTCCTCGTTGGGGTTGCCCTGGGCCGGGTCGAACCACATCTGGATGCAGCGGCCACTCCCTCGGCTGTAGTTGCTGACCTTGTAGGAGTGACTCCAGAGTTCCTCACACAGGGCAGCAGGCGTGGGGAAGTAGGACTCAAATGTGCGGCAGGTGGCCTCAGCTGGACACTTGTTAGACCCTGCAGGGGGACAGAGGGTGGGTGCAGACATTCAGCCCCTGGGCCCAAAGCTCATTTCTGGCCACTCCCAGAAATCCACACCCAACCCCAAATCCTCAAACGCCCCCCCTCCCTGTTTTCCAAACCCCGCCTCCATCTCCCCACCGCCAAACCCCCACCTGAGGTCCAGTCCCAGCCCTTGTGCCAGTTGCTCTTGCAAGTGTAGGAGGTGCGGCAGGCCTCCCACCAGCTCTCACAGTCCTCTTTGCACAGGGGCACGTCCAGGAAACGCTCTTTGCGCCAGCTCTGGTCCACCTGGATGGGAGGTGGGGAGGGAGGGCTCCTCTCAGCCAGGGATGTTGGCATGTGCAGCCTTAACTGAGCTGGAAGGCAGCCTGCTGGGCTGGGGTGAGGGAGACACGCGTACCTGCTGGATCCAGGGCCCCAGGTTGGGGGAGCACTCATAGAGGCAGGTGTCCTGGATGAAGTGGCGCTTGCAGGCGGGCTCCATCTTGCCGCAGTGGTCCCAGTTAAAGTTGTACAGGAGGGAGGTGTCCTTGTGCAGCTCCCGGCTGGTGTTGACCGAGCAGCAGGCGTTCTTTTTCCAGGGACTGCACTGGGAGGGCAAGACGCAGGACTAGGTCCTCCCCCACCACAGCCTTCTGCCACCTCTAGCCTCCCCCCATTTGGTTCTTGCTCTCCTGCCCAAGGTAGGTTGTCCTAGGAACACTTGCTGTGAGCACCCCTCTGTCCTTGGCCTCCAGGAACTCCTGTCTGGGGAGAGACTCAATTACCACAGTGTGAACAGAGGGTTGTGGGAGCCTAGGAGGAAACCCTGTCTTGGGGGAACAGTAGCCATCATTTATTCAGCCCTTAGCATTTTATAAAAATTTCTTTAATTTGTTTATTCATTAAAAAAATAATTATTGAGTACCAATTCTATGTCAATCACTGTCCTAGATGCTGAGATTACAGCAGAGAACAAAACAGACAGAAATATGTGTTCATGGGACTTACATTCTGATCAGGAGAGACAGACAGTAAGAAACTAAAAGAGAAAAAATATGGTGTGTCAGGACATGATCAGCTATATGGAAAAAATTACAGCCAGGAATGGGAATGTGGAGTATGGGATGATGGTTGACATTTTAAATAGGGTGGTTGTGAAAAGCCTCACTGGAAGGTGACATTTTGAGCAAAAGAGAAAAGAAACAAGCTATGCAATACTGCATGTTGAAGAGCTTTATTCTCAGCAGTTATTAGGATCTGTGTCCCCAGTACTGGGTCAGTGCCAGACACATAGCAGGCCCACAAAAATGTTTGCTGAGAAAAGTAAATGAGGGGCTGGCCCCGTGGCCAAGTGGTTAAGTTTGTGCACTCCGCTTCAGCGGCCAAGGGTTTCATGGTTCCAATCTTGGGCGTGGACATGGCACCGCTCATCAGGTCATGCTGAGGCGGCATCCCACATGCCACAATTAGAAGGACCCACAACAAAAATATACAACTATGTACTGGGGGGGCTTTGGAGAGAAAAAGAAGGAAAAAAAAGTAAATGAAAGACCTACTTAATGATTTCCTAAAGCTAAATCAAACTCCATCTTACCAATAGACATACCAAATTTTAGCAAGTTTTTAATATAGAATGGGTTTTCCAAGACTGCAAATACCATGAAAAGGAGGATAGTACTAAGTTTTTTGTTTTGTTTTATTGGAGTTCTTCACTATTTTAGAAAATTCTATCCTCCATGGCAACACTGCTTAGAGTATCTTATAGCATTTAAATTGTCAGTCGATTACACCTGTATCCATCGTCATTTGTGGCTGCCCCATTCATAGTGATTTTGTGAATAAAGCAAACATGCTATTTCCTAATGATTTCTAATGTGGTCATACCAGAGAACTGACATGTTGAAATGTATATGATTTTATTATAAATTACTTTCTTTTTGCTTCTCCTTTGTATTACAGATAGAGAGTTATGTTGATGTTTTTAAATTAAATGCACATATAGGTTCTATTAGCTTTGAATTTCATTCCAGGATAGAAAAGAGAGTCTGAACAATATTTTCATGAAAAGGAGACATTCAGTCTATGAGGGTTGCAACCAACTGGCGTACCTTTTTACAGAATGTATGAATGGACAGCTCCCACACCCTGTATCACAGTCAGAAGGGCCTTCTCCTCTTCTGCCCTCGGCCCTCCATGGGACTGCACAGAGTGAAGGCAGGAAGAGCGATCCTCCCCCACGGTCTCTCACCTTCCAAACCCCTGGAGGACCCACCCAGTCCTACCCCTTCCCCACCACAAGGGGTGGTCATGTCCCATTCCTCTGTGTCCATGTGCTTCTCTGGGCCTCAGTTTCCTCAACTGTGTCATGTGGAGGAGAGTATCATCTACCTACATCAAAGGACCACTGGAAATACGAAATCGCATACAGAAAACACATGACACCTAGTAGCTGCTCAGGAAATGATTGTTCCATGTTATTGGTGACCTGGTATCCTTTTCTGAGGAGGCCACGTCTAAAATCACCTCCACCACTCCCCCCCACCTTCATCTTCTCCCACAGCAATAAGGATTGGGGGTGTCTGACCCCTCAACTCTTCCCTCACTGCCCTGACTTCCTCTTCCCTGTCAGAACCGGCCCCCAACTGGAACCCCGTTCCATCCTCACCTGGTCGTGCAGCTTGTCCTCAGGGCCCGGCTTTGCCTTGTGGTGCTTGGCGTCCATGCAGACGTTGAGCAGGTCTGTCCTGTCCCGGGCGCTGGATGTGGAGGCTGTCCAGGCCAGAAGCAGCAGAAGTGGTATCAATTTCCAGGCCATGTCTTTCTGTCCCTGCAGAGGGAGCTGTGGTTAGGGACACCAAGGCCTGAGGAAAGAGAGCTCCATGCAGGGTAACTGCTTCACCCCCTGCCTCAGTCTCCCCATCTCCTCAGTGAAGGATGGGGCAGACCCTCTTCCTTCTCTGCTGGGGTCCTGAGGCTCCCTGAGGCCGAGGCAGAGAAAGTTGGCAAAGGGGGCTCCCTCACCCCAGGCTTGGAGGGCTCAGAAGGGATCTGGGGTTAGTAGATGGGCGCTGGGGGAGTCTTCCCAAGTCGGAGGAGATGCCTGTGCTCTCACCTTTTCTCTGGACTTGGCTTAAGATCTCCCTGTTTCTGGACTTTACCTGAGAAAAGTAATGAAATAGTTCACGTCGATGCCCGGCTCCCCGGAAAAGGGCCAGAGATACACAGTGCCCTCATCCTTGTCCAGCAAGTGCTCTGCCATTACATCCCGGATCCCCTGGGCTCCCATGCCAGCTTAGAACCCCTGTTAACCTGGGGAAGGCAGTGACCCAGCTCCGCTGAGTTCTCCAGAGCAGTGTGAGAATCAAGTGACAGAACACACAGGCTGGTGTTTGGTTAAATGATACAGAAGCGGAGAGTGGTGATTTTTAACAGCTTTGCTTGCTCAGGCTTTTTCTTTCCCTGTTCTCTGAAAGCCATTTCCTGTTCTCTAATAGCCATTTCCCTTCGTGACTCTGGCCTCCTCAGCTCTCTCTAGGCTAATGCACCAGATCGCTACCTTACCCCTCAAAAAACAAATGCAAGGACCCTTGGGCCTGAGGGATAACATAAAAATCCCCCATGTTGGAGCAGCCAACCAGACAAGCACTTAGAGTCATGGGAGGGACCGGCAAAAGTGACGGCCCCCTTCTCTGTTCATGGCTGCTCCTCACCCCTCAACCCTACTTATTAAAGATCTGTTCCTTTGGGCTCTGTCACTGAAGTACCTACAAGTTGAGAACAGAGACCCCTTCCTCTCCCTCACCATCCCCACGTGCAGTTAATCCACAAGACCTTGCAAGGGTCCCTCCGAAAACCTTTCTGGAATTCAATTCCCTTGGCTCTGTTTAGGGTCAGGTCTTCCCTCCTCCAATTTCTTCCCCTTCACGTCACCTTCCCCACAGAAGCCAGAGTGATCTTTCTAAAGAAAGATAGGCCCCTCCCCTACACACAAACCCACCAGTGCCCCTGTCACCCCTCCCTCCTTAGGGCGTCTTGCCTGAGCCTCCTTTGCTGCTGGGAGCACGCAGCTGCGTCTGGATTGGCCTCTCTCCAGGCTGGCAACTGCTCCAGGCCCCTGGACTGTCCCCAGCGGTCTCTGACCTCAGTGCAGGGTAGACTGTAAGAGTTCTGGTAAGCACAGAATGTAATTCTCCTCCTTGGCTCTCCTCCTGTTCTTCCTTCTTTTCCAGACCCCACCCTCTCCGAGGCTCCATTAGTCTGTCAATTTATTCAACTCCTGTTTTCATTTATCTCTTGGTTAATTTACTCATTCCAGGATCCACACATTCAACATTCATCAAAATCTAGAGAATTGCTCATCTCTAAGGGGGATCTGAATTTTTGAGGTACCCCAAGTGGTTATTAAGATAAAGCTAGCTTGAGGGACATGAGGCTTTGTGGAGAAGAACCCAGGTTTTAGGAACCCAATGATAGCTCCATTCCTCATACAGCCTTGGGAAATGTCACTGAACCTTGCTGAGCTTTAGTTTGCTCACCAGAAACATTGTTGAGAATTATATATGGAAAAGCCTCGCACATACTGATAAGTTTAAATGACAGCTATCAGGTTAATTTATGAGCAGCCAGGTGGGCACAGAAGTCAAGAGTTACAGAGAAAAATTGTCTCAAATCTGATAAATGATGATATCTCACCATCAAGCATTTCTGTAAACGTAGTTAACTGATTTTTGATGGCCATTTTAAAAATTGTGGTAAAATACACACTATATAGAAATTTACTGTCTTAACTATTTTTACATGTACAGTTCAGTAATGTTGAGTATATTCATTTTGTTGTGCAACCAGTCTCCAGAACTTTTTCATCCTGTAAAACTGAAACTCTATTCCTGTTAGGTAACATTACCCCATTTCCTCCTCCCCTTGGCCCCTGGCAACCATCATTCCTCTTTCTGTCTCTATGAATTTAACTCCTCTAGGTACCGAATATCAGTGGGATCATATAGTATTTGTCTTTTTGTGACTTATTTCACTTAGCATAATGTCCTCAAGATTCACCCATGTGTCAGAATTTCATTCCTTTCTATAACTGAGTAATATTCCCTTGTATGTGTATACCACGTATTATTTATCTGTGCATCCATCGATGGACACTTGGGTGGCTTCTGCCTCTTGGCTATTGTGAAGAATGCTGCTATGAACATGGGAGAACAAATACCTCTTCGGGACCCTGCTTTCAATTCTTTTGGATATATACCCAGAAGTGGAATACTTGAATCATGTGGTACTTCTGTTTTTAATTTTTGAGGAACTGCCATACTGTTTTCCATAGCAGCTGTATAATTTTACCTTCCCATCAACAGTGTACAAGGGTTCCAATTTCTCCACATCCTTGCCAACATTTGTTATTTTCTGGATTTTGGGTTTTTTTGGGGTTTTTTTTGTGTGTATGCTGAGGAAGATTCACCCTGAGCTAACATCTGTTGCCAATCCTCCTCTTTTTGCTGAGGAAGATTCGCCCTGAGCTGCTACTATCTGTTGCCAATCTTCCTCTATTTTGTATGTGAGCTGCCGCCAATAGCATGGCCACTGATAGATAAGTGGTGTGGGTCTGTGCCTGGGAACCGAACCTCGTCCACCAATGTGGAGCACACGGAACTTAACCACTAGGCCACCAGGGCTGGCCTTTTTTTTAATAGAAGCCATCCTAGTGGGTGTGAGGTGATATCTCATTGTGGTTTGGTTTGCATTTTCCTAATGATTCATGATGTTGAGCATCTTTCATAGGCTTGTTGGTCATTTGTATATCTTCTTTGGAGAAATGTCTATTCAAGTAGTTTGCCCACTTTTTAACCAGGTTATATGTTTTTTTGTTGCTGAGTTGTAGAAGTTCCTTATATATTATGGATTAACCCGTTATCAGATATACGATTTACAAATATTTCCTCCCATTCTGTAGGTTGCCTTTTCACTCTGTTAACTGTCCTTTGATGCACAGAAGTTTTTGATTTTGTTGTATTCCAATTTATCTATTTCTTCTTTTGTTGCCTGTGCTTTTGCTGTCATATCCAAGAAATCATTGCCTAATACAATGTCAGGAAGCTCTTCCCCTGTGATTTCTTAAGGAGTTCTATAGTTTTAGCTCTTAAATCTAGGTCTTTGATCCATTTTGAGTTAATTTTTGTATATGGTATAAAATAAGGGTCCAATTTTATATTTTTGATTGTGAACATCCACTTGTGTCCCAGCACCATATTTTGAAAAAATTATTCTTCCCCCTATTGAGTTGTCTTGGCACTCTTGTCAACAGTCCGGACTCTAGGTTCTATTCCATTGATCTATACATCTATCCTTGTGCTACTACCACACTGTCTGGATTATTGTAGCTTTGTAGTAAATTTTGAAATTGGGAAGTGTGAGTCCTCCAATTTTGTTGTTTTTTGAGATTGTTTTGGCTGTTATGGGTCTCCTGCATGTCCATATGGATTTTAGGACCAGATTGTCAATTTCTCCAAAAGAGCCAGCTGGGATTTTGATAAAGACTGAGTTGAATCTGTAGATCAATTTGGGGAGTATTTCCCTCTTAACAATATTAAGTCTTCTGATTGATGACCATGGGAATTCTTTCCATTTATTGAGATTTTAAATTTCTTTTGAGGATGTTTTGTAGTTTTCAGTGTACAAGTCTTTTACTTCATTTTTTAAATTTATTCCTATGTATTTTATTATTTTTATGCTATTATGAATGCAATTGTATTTTTTTTTTTTTTTGAGGAAGATTAGTCCCCAGCTAAATACTGCCAGTCCTCCTCTTTTTGCTGAGGAAGGCTGCCGAGAAGCGGAACGTGCAAACTTAACCGCTGCGCCACCGGGCCGGCCCCGCAATTGTATTCTTAAATTCATTTTCGTATTGTTCATTGCTAGTGTATAGAAGTACAAGTGATTTTTGCACATTGATCTGGTATCCTACGAACTTGCTGAACTCATTTATGAGTGGTTATAATGTTTTTGTGGATTCCTTAGGATTTGCTGTATACAATGTCATATCATCTGTGAATAGAATTAGTTTTACTTCTTGCTTTCCAGTCTGGATGCCTTTTTTCCCCTTGATTAATAGCCCTAGCTACAATCTTGGTGCTATGTTGAATAGACATGATGAGCATGGATATACTTGTCTTATTCCTGATATTAGGAGGAAAGCCTTTTGATGTTGAACGTGATGTTAGTTGTGAGTTTTTCATAGATGCCCTGTGTCAGGTTGGGGAAATTCCCTTCTATACCTAGTTTGTTCAGTGTTTTGTTTTGTTTTGCTTTTACAGTGAAAACATTTTGGGTTTTGTCAAATGGTGTTTCTGCATCAAGTGAGATGATTATGTGGGTTTTGTCCTTTATTCTAGTAATATGGCATATTAAATCAATTTATTTTTGGATGTTAAATCAACTTTCATTCTTGGCATTAATCATACTTGGTGATGGTGTATAATCCTTTCTATATGTTGCTGGATTCAGTTTGCTAGTGTTTTGTTGAGGATATTTGTATCTTTATTCGTAGAGATATTGGCCTGTAGTTTTTTCTTTGTCTGATATCTTTGTCTTTGTCAGATTTTGTATCAGGGTGATACTGATCTCATAAAATGAGTTTGGAAGTGTTCCCTCCTCTTCTTTGAAAGAGTTTGTGAAGGATTGGTATTAATTAATCTTTTTTGTGCGTGAGGAAGATTCGCCCTGAGCTAACATCTGTGCCAATCTTCCTCTACTTTGCATGTGGGATGCATCTACAGCATGGCTGATGAGTGCTGTAGGTCCATGCCTGGGATCCAAACCTGCAAACCTGAGCCACTGAAGTGGAGAACGCAGAGCTTCAACCACTTGGCCACAGGGCTGGCCCCCTTAATTAGTCTTTAAACATTTGATATAATGCACCACTAAGGCCATCTGGGCTTGAGCTTTTCTTTGTGGGAAGTTTTAAAATTACTAATTCAGTCTCTTTACTTGTTATAGGTATACTTAGATTTTTTACTTCTTCTCATGTCATCTTTGGTAGTTTGTATCTTTCTAGGAAGTTGTCTATTTCATTTATTTTTTCTAATTTATTTGCATACAATTGTTCATAGTATTCTCCTACAATGCTTTATATTTCTATAAGGACAATAGTGACATCTCCTCCTTTATTCCTGATTTTAGTAATTTGATTCTCTCTTTTTATCTTGATCAATCTAGCTAAAGGTTTATCAGTTTGTTAATATTCTCAAAGAATCAACTCTTGGTTTTGTTGATTTTTCTCTTGTTTTACCATCCTCTATTCCATTTGTTTTTGCTTTAGTCTTTATTATTTCCTTCTTTCTGCTATCTTTAGGTTTATTTTGCTCTTTTTCTCTTTTTTTTAAGATAGTAGGTTAGATTATTGATTTAAAAATCTTTCTTTCTTCCTTTTTTTGCTCAGGGTGAATGTTCCTAACATCTGTGCCAGTCTTCCTCTATTTTGTATGTGGGTCACTGCCAAAACGTGGCCACTGACAAGTGGTGTAGGTCCATGCCTGGGAACCGAACCTGGGCCACCAAAGTAGAGCGCACCGAACTTAACCACTAGGCCATGGGGCTGGCCTCTTCTATTTTTAATATGGGCATTTACGGCCCTAAATTTCCCTCTAAGCACTGCTTTAGCTACATCTCATAAGTTTTGATATTTTGCATTTTTATTTCATTTATCTTAAAATATTTTCTAATGTCTCTTGTGATGTATTCTTTGACTCATTGATTATTTAGGAGTTTGTTGTTTAATTTACATATATTTGTGCATTTCCTAAATCTTTCTCTTATTGATTTCCAATTCCATTCCACTGTAGTCAGAGAACATACTTTGTATTATTTCAATTACTTTAAATGTATTCGTGCCTTTTTTATTGGCTAACATATGATGTTCCACAGGCGCTTGAGAAGAATGTATATTCTTATGTTGTTTGTTGGCATATTCTATAGGTATCTGCTAGGTCTTCCCTGTTGATCTTCTGCCTAGTTATTCTATTCATTATTGGTAGGAGGTATTGAAATCTCCAACTGTTACTGTTGAATTGTGTAGTTCTCTCTTCAATCCTGTCAGTTTTTACTTTGTGTATTTTGGGACTCTGTTATTTGGTGCATTTGTGTTTGTAATTGTTATGTGTTCCTGATGGATTGACACTTTACCACTGTGAGATGCCTTTCTTTGCTTCTTGTTTGTTTGTTGGTTTGATTTGGTTTGGTTCTGGTTTTTGTAAGGAGGATTGTCCCTGAGCTAACATCTGTGCCAAACTTCCTCTATTTTATGTGAGACGCCACCACAGCGTGGCTTGACAAGCAGTGCTATGTCCACACTCAGGATCCAAACTTGTGAACCTCAGGCCACCAAAGCTTAGCATGCAAAGTTAATCACTACACCACTGGGATGGCCCCCTTTCTTTGCTTCTTAGCAATTTTTGTTTTAAATTCTTTTTGTCTGATATCATCATAGCTGCTCCAGATATCCTTTGGTTATTTGTTGGGTGATATATCTTTTTCCATCCTTTTAAGTTCAACTTTTTGTGTCTATGAATCTAAAGTGTGGCCAATGTAGGCAGCATATAGTTGGATAATGATTTTTTTTATCTGCCAACCTCTGCCTTTTTATTGGAGTATTTAATCTTTTTATATACAATGTAATTACTAATGCTATGGGTTTTACATCTGCAATTTTATTTGGTTTTTGTTTGGTTTATTATTTATTTATTTTTTGTTGAGGTAACATTGGTTTATGACATTATATAATTATTTGTTTTATATATGTCTTTTGTCTTTTTTGTTCCTCCATCACTACCTTATTTTTGTGTTTAATAGATATTTTCAAGTGTATTGTTTTAATTCCTCTGTTGTTTCTTTTGCTATATTCTTTGATTTTTTTCTTAGTAGTTGCTCTGGGATTACAATTAATATCACAATTTATAACAGTCTAGTTCAGATAATATCAACTAAGTTTCAAGAGTGTTCAAAACTTTGCTCCAATATAACTTCATTTCCTCCTCCACTGCTTTGTACTATTATCATCACACAAATTACATTTTATACATTATAAGCATATCAACACAGTTTTATAATTATTACTTTATGCAGCTGTCTTTTTCCATTAGATAGGATAAGAAAAGAGTTACAACATAAATACGTTTATACCATATTTTATATTTTTCTATGTGGTAACTTTTATTGGTGCTCTTCATTTCTTCCTGTGGATTCAAGTTACTGTCAGTGTCCATTCATTTCAGCCCAAAGGACAAACTTTAGTATTTCTTATAAGGAAAGTCTGCTGGTGACACATTCTCTCAGTTTTGATTTACTTGCATAATCTTAATTTCTCCTTCATTTTTGAAGGATAGTTTTTCTGGTTATAAAATTCTAGGTTGACAGTCTTTTCCTTTCAGCATTTTGAATACAGTAGTCCTCCTTTATCCACAGTTTCTCTTTCTGTGGTTTCAGTTACCTGCAGTCAACTGTAGTCCGAAAGTATTAAATGAAAAAATTCCAGAAATAAACAATTAGCAAGGTTTTTTAATTTTAATTTTTTTGGTGAGGAAGATTGGCCCTGAGCTAACATCTGTTGCCAGTTTTCCTCTTCTTTTTTTTTCTCCCCAAGGGATCCCAGTACATAGTTGCATATCCTGGTTGTAGGCTCTTCTAGTTCTTCTATGTGGGACACTGCCTCAGTATGGCTTGATGAGCCATACTGATCCATGCCCAGGATCTGAACCAGTGAACTCCGGGCTGCAGAAGCAGAGTGAGTGAACTTAACCACTTGGCCATGGGGCTGGCCCCAATTTGTAAGTTTTAAATTGTGTGCTGTTCTGAGTAGTGTGATGAAATCTCGAACTGTCCCGCTCTGCCCTGCCCAGGACATGAATCATCTCTTTGTCCAGTGTATCCACACTGTATGTGCTACCCTCCTGTTAGCCCCTTAGTCAGGAAAAAAACGTAGTAAATGTAGGGTTCAGTACTATCCATGGTTTCAGGCATCCACTGGAGGTCTTGGAATGTATCCGCCATGGATCAGAGGAGACCAATGTAAGCCACCCCACTGCCTCCTGGCCTTCATCGTTTCTAATGAGATACTAGCAGTTAATCTTATTGAGGATCCTTTATAAATGAATCTTTTTTGTGTTGCTGCTTTCAAGATTCTCTCTTTGTCTTTCAGTAGTTTGACTCTGGTATATTTAAATGTGAATTTCTTTGAGTTTATCTTACTTGAACATCACTGACCTGCTTAGATGTGTAGATTAATGTTTTTTATAAAATTTGAGAGGCATTGACCATGATTTCTCCAAATATTATTTATGCCTTTACTCTCTCTGCTCCTTCTAGGAGTCCTGTTGTGCACATTTCAGTGTGCTTTATGGTATTTCCACAGGTCCCTGAGGCTCTGTTCATTTTTCTTCATTCTTTTTGTATTTAAAAATGGATGATTTCTATTTTCTGTCTTCAAGTTTGTAGATTCTTTCTTCTGCCACTTCAGATCTGCTGCTGAGCACATCTAGTAAATATTTTTTAATTCACCTTTATTTTTTTAGAGAAGCTTAAGGTTCACAATAAAATTGAGGGGGAGGTACAGAGATTTTCCATATGCTCCCTACCCCACCCTGCCATATGCATAGCTTGCTCCATTATAAACATCCTACACTGATGCATCTTAATCACCCAAAGTCCGTAGTTTACATTAGGGTTCATTCTTGGTGTTGCACATTCTTTAAGTTTGGACAAATGTATAATGGCGTGTATTCCTATCATCCAGACTATTTTCACTCTAAAAATACTCTGTGCTCTGCCTATTCGTCCTTCCTTCCTCCCAACCCCTAGCAACCACTGATCTCCATAGTTTTTGCCTTTTCCAGAATGTCATATAGCTGGAATCATACAGTAGGTAGCCTTTTCATGTTGGCTTCTTCACTTAGTAGTACGCATTTAAGGTTCCTCCATGTCTTTTCATGGCTTGGTAGTTCATTTCCTTTTAATGCTAAATAATATTCCATTGTCTGGATGTACTACATTTTATTTATCCATTCACCTACTGAAGGATATCTTGGTTGCTTCCAAGGTTTGGCAGTTATAAATAAAGCTTCTATAAATATCCATGTGCAGATTTTTGTGTGGACATAAGTTTTCAACATATTTGGCTAAATACTAAGGAGCATGATTGCTGGATTGTATGGTAAGAGTATGTTTAGTTTTGCAAGACACTGCCAAACTGTCGTCCAAAGTGGCTGTACCATTTTGCATTCCCACCAGCAATAAATGAAAGTTCCTGTTACTCCACATCCTCTCCAGCGTTTGTGTTCCAGATTCTGGCCATTCTAATAGGTGTGTAGTGTTATCTCATTATTGTTTTAACTTGCAATTTCCCTGATGATATATGATGTGGAGCATCTTTTTATATGCTTATTTGCCATCTGTTTATCTTCTTTAGTGAGGTGTCTGTTAATTAAAGTTTCGGCCCATTTTTAAATCAGGTTGTTTTCTTATTGAGTTTTAAAAGTTCTTTGCATATTTTGGATAGCAGTCCTTTATCAGATATGTGTTTTGCAAATACTTTCTCCAAGTCTGTGGCTTGTCTTTTCATTCTCTTGACAATATCTTTCACAGACAGAAATTTTTAATTTTAATTAAGGCTAGCGTATCAATTTTTTCTTTCATGGATCATGCTTTAGTTTTGTATCTTAAAAATCATCACCAAACCCAAGATCACCTAGATTTTCTCTTACGTTACAGGAGTTTTATAGTTTTGCATCTGCAATCCATATGGGTCTGTGATTCATTTTAAGTTACTTTTTGTGAAGGGTGTAAGGTCTATGTCTAGATTCATCCTTTTGCTTGTTGCTGTCTACTTGTTCCAGCAACATTCGTTGAAAAGACTGTCTTTGCTCCATTGTATGGCCTTTGCTCCTTTGTCAAAGATCAGTTAGGTATATTTATGTGGGTCGATTTGCAGGCTCTCTATTCTGCTTCATTGATCTATTTGTCGGTTCTTTTGCCCGTACCACACTGTCTTGATTCGTGTAGCTTTATATTAAGTCTTGGAGTCAGCCAGTGTCAGTCTTCCAACTTTGTTCTTCTCAATAGTTTGTTGGCTATTCTGATTCTTTTGCTTCTCCATATAAATTTTAGAATCAGTTTGTCAGTATCTACAAAGTAGCTTGCTGGATTTTGATTGAGACTGCATTGGATCTTTAGATCATGTTGGAATAACTGACATCATGACAATGTAGAGTTTTCCTATCCATGGACGTGAAATAGCTCTCTACTTATTTAGTTCTTCTTTGATTTCATTCATCATAATGTTATTGTTTTTCTTATATAGATCTTGCACACAGTTTGTTAGATTTATACCTCAGTATTTCATTTTTCTGGATGCTATTATAAATGATATATTTTTTTAAATTTCAAATTCCATTTGTTTATTGCTAGTATGTGGGGAGGGAATTGACTTTTTTATATTAACCTTTATCCTTCAACCTTGCTATAATCACTTATTAGTTCCAGGAGTTTTTTGGTCAATTCTTTCGGATTTTCTTTATAGACAAACATGTTGTCTCTGAACAAAGACAGTTTTCTTTCTTTCTTTCCAATCTGTATACCTTTTGTTTCCTTTTCCTGTCCTATTGCATTAGTTAGAACTTCTAGTATACAGTTGAAAAGGAGTGGTGAGTGGACATCCTTGCCTTGTTCCAGATCTTAGTGGGAAAGCTTCAAGTTTCTCACCATTAAGTATGGTGGTAGCTCTCGCTTCTTTTTGTAGAATTCTTTATCAAGTTGAGGAAGTTTTAGTAAATTTTTAATTTCAATTATTGTAATGTTCTACCCCAAATTTCTATTTCATTTTTAAAATAATTTCTATCTCTTTATTAATATTCTCTCTTTGGTGAGGTTTCATTTTCATATTTTCCTTGAGTTCTTTAGACATAGTTTCCTCTAGTTCTTATTTATAATAGCTGATTTATTTATTTACTTACTTACTTATTTTCGGTCAGGAAGATTGTCCCTGAGCAAACGTCTGTGCTAATCTCCTCTATTTTGTATGTGGGATACAGCCGCAGTGTGGCTTGATGAGTGATGTGTAGGTCCGTGCCCGGGATGTGAACCTGCAAACCCCAGGCTGCCCAAGTGGAGCATGCAAACTTAACCACTACACCACTGGGCTGGCGTTATAATAGCTGATTTAAAGTCTTTGTCTAATAGGTCCAACATCTGGGCTTCCTCAGGGACACTTTCTATTGACTGCTTTTTTTCCCCTGTGTATGGGCCACACTTTCTTGTTTCTTTGCACGTCTCATATTTTTTGTTGAAAACTGGATATTTCACATAATATAATGTGGCAACTCTGGAAATCGGATCTCCCCAACCAGGGCTTAATGCCATCCCTGTTTATTTGTTTATCGACTTTCATGGACTAATTCTGTAAAGTCTCTTGTCTTTGTCATGGTAGTCACTGAAGTTTCTGCCCAGTTAGTTTAGTGGTCAGCTCGTGATTAGATAGAAACTTCCTTAAATGCCTTGAAGCAATAAGCCTCCTACTCTTTGCCAAGGGACTCTGTATGTTGGTTCAAGCAAGCTTTCAATGCTCTGGCAGGTTATTCTGCCTTATCCTTCACTTCCTGCTTGAGCAGGGGCTCAAGGTCACCAGAGATGAGCGATCAGAGCCTTCTCAGGGACTTCCTGGGTGTACTCTCAGTTCTGCAAATGTGAGTGGATTTCTAGTTCTCCAGGAATGTGTCAGAGATTTTCAAAGCCGTCTATTGACGTCTCATTCACTGCTATTCCTCTTAAGTTTTTTGGCCAGCCTGTTGTTTGCCTCAACTGGTATTCCTGCCTCAGGCAGCTGGGGTGTCAAAAATTTGCTGTTGATGGTTTAGACAAACTCCTAGGGATAAGGTTTCTCATTGTGTGAGCGCTGTGTCAGGTCAAATAAAGACTAGCCTTATGAATGGGGCTCTCAATTGGAGCTTCCAGGTAGATAACATAGTGACAATTCTCTAGGGAGAGGGCTTTGGGGGGAGTTCCATACCCACTCTGCCCCCTCTAGTGGCTGCTCGGCCGCTGGTTTTCTTAGCTACTGTAGGTGTGAGACTACTGATTTGGGAGGCCACCATGGAGCTGAGGAGAGGAGGACGGGGGGAAAAAGTAAGTCAAAATGCCACAAAGCTCACTGTTCCTACTGAGATTCAGCCATTTTCCTTGAACAAATTCTCCTTAGATTTGTTGAAAGCTTTGGTTATCATTTCCAGAGTTCTGGAAAAGTTGATTTTGACAATTTTTGCCAGTGTTACTGCTTTTGTGGAGTGGGTTTTCAGATGTCCTTACTCTGCCATTCCAGAAGTGCTTCTTCGATTACTTCTATTTTAAGAAGTATAAAGCTTTAATCAATATTGGTCGCTCATAAGAAAAATGGCCTTTGAGTATACAGTCTACCTTTAACATGAAGAAATAAAGTTTTTTGTTTGTTTGTTTCCTGTGTATATTCCCATTAGAGCAGAGTGTAGATGCTTACCCAGCCTAAATGTGAACTTTAACTTCTCAAAAAGCATGCTAAGTTTTTTGACTTTGTACTGATTCATATCATGCTCTCAGGTCATGTTGTAACACAAAATAATAGGAATCCTCAATTCTAGAGAAGCTAAAATTCTTAATGACGAGATTGTTATAAAATATAGTTTTCTTATTGATAACACAACCAAGACTAAGGCTGTTTCCTGACAACACTTTTTTTCTGTTTCCCTTGTCCTAGATCAGGCCATAAATTCAGAAGAATAAAACTATCAAGGCAACTTTTACACCAAAATCAACTTGACACTTCCCAGACAGCTGCTAGAATACACAAAAAACTTGCTCACTCACAGCATGGCACTCATAAGTAAAGAAGGATACAAGGAGAGATGCTAAAAATAATTAGGTATAATTGGTATGCTCCATGTTTTTAAAATTAGCTTATCAGCATTATAAGAGCTGCCCTGTTCATCGCGTCCCACGTTGCAGAGGAAGAAGTCACAGCAAAGAGAGGAGCTCATTCTTTCTAGATGACTTTTATACAAGGTAAATGCTTGTAACTGTGAATTTTCAGTGATTGCGGCTGCGCCCAAATGAGTAAAGGCATACTCACATTCACATGCAAGTGTGCGAATGATGACTGTCAACAAATTTATTTCCAAGATGATTTTATGCCTTTGTTTAAAATGACCTTTTATTATTGATAGTAATTTTAGTGTCCATCTTACAAAATAGAATGTATGTCCCTCAAGACTTCTAAATACATACACTGTCCGTATCACTCACACAGCTCAGGCAAATAAACAGGACAAAGGGAATTATCAAAAATAATTTGGTGGAGAAGACAAAATCTCCTTCCCCAGGTTCTGAATGTTCTCCTCAAAGTAGCCGTTACCTGAGACGCGGTGAAAGACAGCAGTCACCAGTAGCTTCACCCTCTGCTCCATGACACCCCAGTGAAAATTCTTCTCTCTTTCATTCTGCTATTGGACATTCATAGGTTTACTAGATCATTTGGTCCCGTCAACAAAGAGTTCCTCTTCTCTCCTTTGTTTTCCTAAAGACTCTGCTGTAATTGACTGACAGGAAAATAGACTCATGGACCTGACATCACCACCATAACTAACACTTAGATGATTCAACCTGTCAGAGCCCTGAGGCTTGAGAGTTCCAGAAAAATTCCTGCCCTGGAGCATAGGACTTCTAAGGAGGGAGATGCTAGGCCACGAACAGGTAATAAGAACTAATTTTAAAGGAATGAGTGAAGTTGATGAAGGAGCTGTGATTGTGGTTATTGTGTAGCTATTTTTGGTAATGTGCTTCATGTTCTTTTTTTGATTAGTCATATGCTGCAGCCCTTTTCCTCTCCCCTGGCTCTGGTCTCTAGCCCTCAATTTAGTAGACCATACTTGTGCCAACTGGAACAAACACTCTCTCTAAAAACGTCTTTGGTCAATGGGCCACTCTCCTAAATATCTCTATTGGTGTTGTCTACATCTACACCCAAAACAGACTCCCTCCTTGATTGCCGTGTTGTTCCAACTCAAAGTTTGGCTCAGATGATAGATTTTGATGGAGCCAGATGCTAAATTCCTTAGAATATGCCCCTTCATGGGCACACCCCACAAAATCAGAATCACAGGGGCCAGCCCAGTGGTGTAATGGTTGAGTTCACGTGCTCTACTTCAGCAGCCTGGGGTTTGCAGGTTTGGATCCCCGGTGCAGACCTAGCACCGCTTATCAAGCCACACTGTGGCGGCATCCCACATAAAATAGAGGAAGATTGGCACAGATGTTGGCTCAGGGCCAATCTTCCTCACACACACACACACACACACACACAGAAAAATCAGAATCAGATTACCTATATGCTCCAATTGCAAAGGAGAGTATTCTATAGGCAATCATTCATTCATTCATTTTACATATCATAAAATTTACCTACTTAAAGTTTACAATGATTTTGCCAAGTGGTGCAACCTCACCGTAAATGAGTCTTAGAACATTTTCCTCCCCGCTCATGCCCATTTATAGTTAATCTCTGTTCCTAAATCCAGACCCAGGCAACCACTAATCTACTTTCTGTCTCTATAAATTTACTTTTTCTGGACTTCATACAAGTGGGCTTTCACTTTAGTATAATGTTTCACTTAGCATAATGTTTTTAAGGTTCATCCATGACAGGGCATGTGTTACTTTTTATTGCTGAATAATATTCCATTGTATGGATACAACACATTTTCTCTGTCCATTCACCAGTTGATGGACATTTAGGTTATTACCAGTTTGGGGCTATTTTGAATAATGTTGCTATGAATATTCACATGGGAGTCTTCATATGGATGTATATTTTCATTTCTCTTGAGTAGATACTTAGAAGTGGAATTGCTGTGTTGTAAGACAGTTTTACAGTTAACGTTTTTGGGGGGTTTTTTTGAGGAAGATTAGCCCTGAGCTAACATCTGCCGTCAACCCTCCTCTTTTTGCTGAGGAAAACTGGCCCTGAGCTAACATCCATGCCCATCTTCCTCTATTTTATGTGGGATGCCTACCATAGCATGGCCCTGACAAGCAGTGCACAGGTCCAAACCCAGGATCTGAACCGGTGAACCCTGGGCCGCCCAAGCGGAACGTGCAAACTTAACCACTGCGCCACTGGGGCGGCCCCTACAATTAACTATTTGATAAATTGCCGCACTGTTTTCCAAAGGGCAGTACCATTTCACATTTCCATCAGCAATGTATGAGGGTTCCAATTTCTCCACATCCTTGCCAAAGTGTGTTCTTGTCTGTCTTATTATAGCCATTCTAGTGGATATGAAATAGTATCTTATTGTGGTTTTAATTTGCATTTTCCTTATGATTAATGATGTTGAACATCTTTTCATGTACTTATTAGTCATTTGTGTACCTTCTTTGATGAAATGTCTGTTCATTTCTTTTGCCCATTATTAGATTGGGTTGTATGTTTTCTTTTTTTTTTTAAACATTGGCACCTGAGATAACATCTGTTGACAATCATTTTTTTCTTTTCTTTTCTTCTTCTTCTCCCCAAAGCCCCCAGTACATAGTTGTATATTCTAGTTGTAGGTCCTTCTGGCCCTGCTATGTGGAATACCGCCTCAGCATGGCTTGATGAGCAGTGCCATGTCCACACCCAGGATCCGAACAAGCAAAACCCTGGGCCACCCAGTGGAGCACACGAACTTAACCAGTCGGCCAAGGGGCCAGCCCCTGTATGTTTTCTTATTACTGAGTTGTAAGCATTCTTTGTACATTATGGATAAAATCCTTATTATCAGGTATATGTTTTGCAAATATGTCCTCCAGTCTGAACTTGTCTTTTAATTTTCTTAATGGTGTCATTTGAAGTGCAAAAGTTCTGAATTTTAATAATATCCAATTTATTAGTATTTTCAGTGATGGACTGTGTTCCATCCATAAATGATGGATGGAAGCTTTAATCTAAGAAATCTTTGCCTAACACAGGGTCTGGAAGATGGTCGCCTGTTTTCTTCTAAAAATTTTATTGTTTTAGCTGCTACATTTAAGTCTGTGATCCATCTTGAATTAATTTTGTATATGGTATGAGTTGAAGGTCTAAGTTCATCTTTTTGCCTGTGGGTAATCAGGTGTCCCAGCTCATTTGTTGAACAGACTATCCCTTCCCCAGTGACTTGTCTTAACACCTTTGTCAAAAATCAACTAAGTATCAATATAAGGATTCATTTCTGAACTCTCAGTTCTGTTCCATTGACCTATATGGCTAACCTTATGCCAGTATTACTGCTCTAGGACATCTTAATATAGAAAATTATTAGGACTTTCCACAAGCTAACGACTCCTCAGAACTTGAGGATGACAACCGCAGAAAGTGGGATTCAGACAAGTATGTTTATAAATCATTCAGAAACAGCACAATAGGCCTTTGATAAGGTACGTTGGATCGAGATGGTACTAATCATAAATTTCACTGTAATTCTAATATATCTGTCAACAAGTCATGTTTGTAAATGGTGGCACCGCTTCTGTAGAGGATATGATACATCAACTGGCCTTGTTCACAAGGCTACTAGGATGGTGGCCAGCGGATCGCTCCACTTACATGTTGACAGAATTCTTTGCATAGGTTCAAGGTTTTCCTTCTTACCAGGATCTAACTAAAAAATTTAATTTGCAACCATGACCATGCTAGAAATATAAACTGACCGTAACGTAACAAAGTCTTTGTAGTAGTCATCAGATCTGTTGACAAACATTCTGATTCCCCTCTCCTTCCAGGCACATGTTAGGATTGTATTTTCCTGGCCTCCTTGAAGTTAGTCATGGTCATGCCGTGATTTGGCCAATGAAATAAATGTTGGGTGGAAGTTTTTAGAGCCTGTATGGAGTTCACCAGGTTCCCTATTCCTGTCTCGTGGAAGTGTGTGATGAGATGGGGCCTCCATCAACTCGGGTGCCTGGGTGACAGGCAGAATCCCCCTGATAACCTACTGTTTAAACACTGGAGCTTGAACAGGAATAAAAGTTAGTTGTGCCAGAGAGATACTAGGGATGTTACTGTAACATCACCTGGCTTATTGCAACTGCAACTCGCTATACTCAATGTGGGAACACTGCCTAAAATCTTGTCAAATCGTGAGTTTGGGACCTGTTCTAGGAATCTAGGTTTGGGTTCCAGTCCCAGCTCTGCCAGACCAGCTGAGGCCCAGCCTCTCTGGTCAGGCATGGGATCCATCATGCCTTCAAGGTACACATATTTACCTGCTCCGCAAGGGGAAAGAGCTTGTTCTCAAGACCCAGACTACCTAGGCTGGAATCCCAGCTCTTAGGCAAGTGAAAGCTTTAGCTATGTTGCTTAATTTATGCACCTGTTTCCACGGATATAAAGTGCAGACAACAGTATCTACACCCTATAGGAATAAACATAACATAAATATAAGATAACCGTAAAGCATTTAGGACAGTGTCTGACAAATAGTGCTTTGTGGGTTTTAGTGGGGTACGGCTCTTGCTGGCCCCCTTCACCTCTTCCCAGGCATCCGTTCAGAACATACTGGGCATTCCCGTTTCCCTCTCTTCTATTGGAGAGCTGAGCACAGGGCAGAATAGTCAACCCTGGGAGGCTTGGGTCCAATTCAAATGACAAAATCCTGGGCCTGGCTCTGGATTAGAGCTGTAGTGAAAAATGAAATTGAGAGCTATGAATATGTCCTAGGTTACAAGCACAGTTAAGCATCTGGAAAGTCCATAGCAAGTATCAGTGCTGGGTGTTGATCAAGTATAACTGGCTCAGTCAAAGAGAACTGGGAAGCAAAAGTCAACACTCCCGTTCTCACCCAAGTAATTCACACAACATGTCTGGAGTGTCTGGTTTATTCAAACTGTCGGTCAGAGGCCCCACCATGGAGCAGAAACCAAATAGCTGGGAGCTGTGGGGCTAGACAAGGCAGGGATGTCTAGGTATCAGAAGGTGAAAGGAGCTCAGCTGAGCAGCCAGAGCAGCGTTAGGGCCAGGCAGAGCAGGAGAGAGCAGGCCCCACTGAGCCCAGCCCTATTCATGGCCTCGGCATAGAACCTCGCCACCTCCTCATTGGGGTTGCCCTGGGCTGGGTCGAACCACATCTGGATGCAGCGGCCACTCCCTCGGCTGTAGTTGCTGACCTTGTAGGAGTGACTCCAGATTTCATTACACAGAGCTTCAGGGGTGGGGAAGTAGAAATCGAAGGGGTGGCAGGCAGCTTCCACTGGGCACTGGTTAAACCCTGTAGGGAGGACAGAAGATCTTTAGCTACTGGGCCTGGAACTATCTCTGCTTCTGCCAGCCCCATAACCTCGAATCTCCATACACCAGTTCCACACCCCCACCTCTTTACCTCCAAATCCCTCCCACCGCTCCCGCCCCGGCCCCCACCTGAGGTCCAGTTCCAGCCCTTGTGCCAGTTGGTCTTGCAGGTGTAGGAGGTGCGACAATCTTCCCACCAGCGCTGACAGTCCTCTTTGCACAGGGGCACATCCAGGATCCGCTCTTTGCGCCAGCTCTGGTCCACCTGGGAGATGTCAATAGAGAAACAGGGCTCAGGTTCAAGATCCTCAGCAGCCCTGATCAGGCCCAGAGTCGGAGAGGTAGCCTGAGGAGATGTCTGGGAAGCTCAGCTCCTCTGTAAAGTTGGGGGTGCAGAGGAGGACACGCGTACCTGCTGGATCCAGGGCCCCAGGTTGGGGGAGCACTCGTAGAGACAGGTGTCCTGGATGAAGTGGCGCTTGCAGACGGCCTCCATTGTGCCGCAGTGGTCCCAGTTGAATCCATACAGGTAGGAGATGTCCTTATGGGCTTCCTGGCTGGTGTTGAGGAAGCAGCAGGAATTCTCTTTCCAGGGACTGCACTGAGTGGGGAAGATGCGGGGAGTGACTGCCACGCCCGCCACAGCCAGAATATTCCCACAGGCAGCCTCTCCTCTTTTAGTCCTTCATCCACCAGTGTAGTCAGTCTTTCAGGGAAATACTTGCTGTTGGGGCTTCCTCTTTGGGGGAGGCATGGTGTTTATACATTCATAATTCAAATCTTTATTGAGCTCCTACTCACTCTAAGCAGGCACTTCTCTAGGGACTGGAGGCACAGCGATGAACACTTCTCACAGGGTAATTGCTTTGGAAAAAAATAAAGCCGGGGAAAGGGATGGAGAATTGCAGATTTCTAGAATGGTCAGATTAAGCCTCATTGAGAAGGTGACAAAGACTTGGAGGTGAGGAAGCCAAGTTAAATAAATTGTACCCCCAGAATAGTTCTAATTCCATAAATACTCAATACATTCTTGTTGAAGGAATGAAAACCCACAGCCTAGAATTGAGTATAAAAGCAAAATATTAAAATGTGCACTTTTTTAAAAATGTAGACTGAAGAAGTTCAAGTCAAGGCTGCTGGAAGTATCCAAGGTGTATCCATTTGTCAGTCTGCACTGGCAGCTGGGGGCTCTGATTCAAAACAAGCACAAACCGGACTGTGATCATTATCTGCTCATGAGGTCAAAACGAATATTTACATATTGGACTGCGTATTACAAATGACTTTCCTTTTGCTTGTTTTTTTTACAGTTATGGTATCAAATTGATTTTTTGAGTGTTTAGATAGGCTCAGGATGTTAAAGGGGTTGTGGTAAGACAATTGTCATAGGCAGGAGACCTCACATCCAGTAGGGTGGAGAGCCCCAGCAGAAGTGTTTGCTAGATGCGTGAATCAAGGTGCCTTGCACCCAGCCTCACGACTGGTAAGATCCAGTCATTTTTTGAGCTGTTTGGTGTAGGCAGAAAAGAAACCACTGGGGCACCATGTACTTTCTCCTATCAGATCCTAGGATGGGTCAGTTCTAGTCTAAACTCTGAAATCAAAGTCACCCCCTGGGGTGGGTCTCTCCAGCGTGATTTCTGGGCCTGCTTCCTGATTTGTGTAACACGGAAACCCAACAGCCAAGAAGCTGAGCTGTTGGCGTGGTTCTGACAACACCGGGTACACACAATGTGTTAAACTAACAGTCGCCCGTATCAGTGCAAACTGAAGGTCTCCTCAGGCAGCCTCTACCATGGAACGGGTTTGACGCTTTTATCTCCTGCTTTCCTCTTCCTAAGTCAGCTCCTCCCCACCCTAGATGACCCCTTGGCCTACCTGCTCGTGCAGCGTGTCCTCCGGGCCTGGCTTTTGTTTGTGATGCTTGGCGTCCATGCAGACATTGAGAAGGTCAGTCCTGGGCAGGGCTGCCCGCAAGGCAGCCACCCACACCAGAAGGAGCAGCAGCTGTGTTGTCATGGGCAGGGCCATGGCAGTCCCTGAGGAAGAGCTGTGGTCAGTGGCACCAAGGAATGTGGAGGTGGGGCCTCAAGGTGAAGAACAGCCCTAGGTGGGTGGGGCCTCGAGGAAGCCCAGGGAGGGTCGCCCCACCCCGACGCGTCCATGTCTGGGCCTCAGGGAGGGCTGGGATCAGACACCACCTTCTGAGACAACCCTTGGGTGGGGCCACACTGACCTCCAGGAGGTCGTGAGGATCAAGTGATACAACTAAGGGATGGGGTTTGGGCAAAATGTGGAACTAGCCCGGACCACGGGTCCATAATCCCGTGTTCAAAATCCTTGGAGACGAATGTTTCAGAGTTTACAATTTTTAAGATTTTATAAAAAGTAATACAAAATAAGGTAATACAATTTACATGCACTCAACGATCAAGCACACGTTCTGTGGTGAAATAGTGACACTGGTGAATAAAAACTACAATAACCTCGCACTAATTTTCAGGGCGGGTTTTGACACCAAATGATTTGGTGCAAAAGCTTACAACAGTATCTTAGTTTTGGAGCTGCAGATAAGCTGCCTATGTTAAAAACAGAAACAAAAAACCTTGGTTCCAGCCCTTTCCAGCCTCATCATTTGGCCTTTCCCAGAGACCCTGTGACCTGGGGGATGTCACAGGGCACAGAGGCTTGGGGCTGGGGGTGGGTGTGGGTGGCCAGACAACCCATGGGGCCTTGGGAGGATCCTGAGCCCCCTGCCACAGAACTGGCCTCCCCTTGGCCTTCATTGCACCTCAATTCTCTGACCTCGGACCCTTGAGCTTTGGGAGGTGGCTGGTCCTTCACCCCACTCGCGGGTCACCAGGTGCCTGCTCTCCTAAAACGCTCGGCTCCTAAAGCTTATGCACCCTGCCTGCTCACAAAGTTGCTCTGCCTCCACATTGCCCCCGTGGCCTGCAGAACTCGGGCATCTTGCCTGGACCTCCTGGATGGGGCCTGAGCTGGGTGGCCTCCGGGCTGACTCCGCCCAGCAGGGCTCAGGGAAAACTGGAAGTGAATTCCCAACTAGTTCCCCTCCTCCTCCTTGCCCCCAACCCTTCCACAACCCAATATTCTGCTACTTCGTTTATTCCAGTGTTCATTCATTCTCTCGCCTGCTAATTCATTCATCCCAGGACTCAGTCATCCCTCCATTGTCCCACTCACTCGCTGAGCTCCGAGAGCACAGGACAAATCTGTACCCTCAGGGAATGCCAGGTGATTCTTCGGATCAGGCTCCTGGGGCTACGGTCTAGCAGATCAGAGAACAGGGTTCCGGATCAGCCGGTCCAGGATCCCAGCCCTCACACTTCACCTCCTGCCTGACCTTGGGAGTGACAAATAAAAATGGCAAGTAATAGGATATATTGGAGTACATGAGGAAGCCATTTTGTTCAAACCTAATTTGGCCTGACCTTGTCTTTCCAAAAGGGCCTGACGGAGGCCGTTGAGCATGCATTGTATATCTGCTTTAGAGATTCCCTATGGCAAGAGCAAAGGCACTTTAGATAAAGGTGCAACTTCTCTCCCCCTCCCAACGTTGGCACCTCCTTAAAGATTAAGCATCTTTCTTTAGGCTGGGAACCAATTGCAGCGCTCATCTGTGATTATTTTCATCGACAGGAGAAAATGACTCATATTATCTTGAGGCTTAGTTTCTATGTCTGAGGATTAAATGTAGGGGGGAAAACCCCAACAAATGATAGCCAGCTGGGCACAGATTGAGGAATCAGGGTGGTATGGTTTGAGGGATGTGCCCCAAGTCCCACGGCAGGGACCACCCAAGTCTGACTTGAGACCCTGAAGTCCGGAGCTCCTTCAGCTTTTGTCCCCTGCACCTCACTGTGCTGAGGCTCTCGTGGGGGCAGCTGATGTGGAATGCTGGGAGAGAACAACTGGAGGAGTACTGGGGGGCTAGAAGGCCATTCCCCAGGGTCCTCTGGCTCCCACCTGGTTGATCAGTTTTTCTAGCTGTGGCTGCTTTCTAGAACCAAAGCCCGCTCCTCTCCATGTGACCTACTCATTATGCAAGCCCCTCCCCTCCCCTCCTTCCTAGTCTCAGCTTCGGAGCTTGGTCCAGCTATGAACACCCCCTGCCAGCAACAACCATCACCCTCAACACACACCCCCTGCCCCAGGGCCCCAGACCTGAAGCACTGAGATCTCAGTGCTGTGCTGAAAGGCCAGAGCGCCGGCTTCTAGGTTAGGGATGGACACTAACTTGTAGTTTCACCTTTGGCAGCCCCTGCTCTGCTCTGGGCCTCAGTCTCCACTTCTGGATTCTCTGTGCTTGAGGCAAAGCAGTGTTCCCCGTTCAGCCAATCCTGTACCACACCCTGGGAGTACCACAGGGTGTGTGCCTCTGATAGGGAGCAGGGAGTGGCCTACCTGGGCAAGGAGGCTCTCTGTCTGGCTCAGGCTTCTCCTCTGCTCTACAGTCCACCTCCCCTTACGCCAGGGGACAGCTGCGGTTTAGTGGCCTAGGAGACGGCAGGAAGGCAGGCAGCGGGAATGTGGCCCAGGAGTGGAGCCTGGGATCGGGCGAAGGCCACTCAGCAGTTAATTATTGTACGCGGGCACCAGCCAGGCCTCCATGGGAGAGGGCAGAGGGTGCGGATTATAGTAACAGGCCTGACGCCAGTCCCCGAACCCCACTTAGCCCGTTTTCTCCTCAAAACTCAAGTCTGATATAACCTTGCAGCCTGAGTTGCCAGGATCCTTTAAAATAATCGGATCCACTTCCAACCCCTCTGTCCTGTTATACAAGTGAGGAGAATGAGACTCAGAATCCGGACAGAGCCAAGTGCAGAGCAGAGGCTGGAGCACAGGCTTCTGAGCTCCCTGCCAGCTGTAGAGAGCAAGGAGCTCCCATGTCCCCAACTTAGAGAGTCACCAACTCCTCCAGCCTCATCAGGCCCAGGCATCAGCCACCTCCAGCTGCAAAATCACAGTCATTGGAATGACCTGAGCCTCAGTTGCTCCAAGGCCCCAGTTCCCCCCAACCCCCCACTCACTCACCCACCCACCCAGGTATCCTTTCTATAGCATCTAAGAGTCTGGTCTAATTTAGACTCCTCCCACCATTCCCACGCCAGCCAAGGACAGAAGCCTTCCTTTTTTCACCCTCTAAGGCCATGATGGTACCACTGGTGGGGATAGGGAAGGGAGAGGGGCAGATTTGGGCAGGAGGAAATGTTGAGCTCCTTTTTGTCAAAGTGCCATGTGCAACCCAAGGGGAGCTGGCTGTAGAGGCAAAAGCCCAGGGGAAGGGTTCAGATTGGATGCAGATGTGAGAGCCATCAGCCTGTGGACGACAGTGGAAGTTTAGGGAAGATGGGGCCCCAATATGCTGGGGAAGGCCACAGATCTGGGCCCGTGGAGCAGGAGGGGGACCAGAGCCAGAGGAGGCATCTCCGAAGGAGCATCAGCCAAGAAGAAAGGTCCTAAAGGGCCTGCAAAGAAATTATTTCCCAGGAGACCCCCAGCTCGTGCCCTGTTTCCCTCTCCCTCAGAGTGAGCCTTACCTGACTCCTGTGACAACCTGGGAGGGTTAAGCCAGCTAAAGACCTCAGCAGGTAGAGGGCCGCTGGAACCCTCAAACCTCCTTTCTGGCTTTCCAAGCCCAGCTCAGCCTTCTCCTGACTGGAGAAGAAGAACCAGGTGTCTAGGAATGCCTCAAAGTGGAATCTCCTCTAGATAGGACTTGCCTCTGCCTCTTATCCTCCACACCTGCCCTGGGGGCTGATCATTAACTGGGTTTTATGGCCCCTCCACTGCAGGAGGGAGGTTTGGCCCCTGTACCCTGAGGCTTCAGAAGTAGTAACCAGCAACAGGGAGGTGAGTTGGAGGTGGGGTTCTGATCCCTGAGGAGTCCCTGCCCTTGTTGAGCATCCTGCCCTGCTCTGAATCTGGGGTCTGGGTGCTAGGGCCATCTGGCCAGCAGAAAGGGACAGGGTCAAGCTGCCACCTGGGAACTGATCAAGAGAGTATCTACCTGTACCAGAAGCTTAATACCAGCAAGGTTAGCCATTGGGATCCTTGCAGACCCCAATCTGAAGTCTGCCCCATGGTCAAACAAAGATAACAGGAAGGTGAGCTGCACAGCCGGGGGCTCTGGGCTGCAGGGAGTGGATGTGGAAGAAACTGGAGCCTTTTGTGAGTGCCAGCCCATCCACATGCACTCACTTGTCACCCATCCTCACGGGGAAACTGCAGTTCCCAGCAGCAAGGAAGGCCCAGGATTCAGATCAGAGTCTGATTTCAAGCCTGGCTTCTTTCCCAAAGAAAGGAGAGCTCTGTGAGGGGCCCTCAGGGCATCAGCCTGAGGATGGCAGAGCCATTGTTGCTTTGCTCCCGCCTCTCTTTCTGCCCTTCCTCTCTTGACTGCTGTCTTAGCCCCCTAGAAATTCTGCGTGCACTTCTATTGCCTGCCAAACCCTCTCCACGGAATGCCATTCCTTCTGCCGTTTTCTGCTTGGCAAGCATTACTCCTCTGGAAGCCTTCCCTAACCTCTCTGGGCTTCCCCAGAACTCTGCCCCACTCTGTGCTTCCCTGTAGCAAAGCCTCAGCTTATTGTTCTAAGAGTCATTGGTTCTCAGGTCTGTCTGCCCTGCCAGACCGTGCTCAACTCCCTTGCTGTCGGCAGGCCGAGCTCAGCAGACTGGGTGCTCAGAAAGCATCTGCTGGCTGAGAAAATTAGTGCATGGATTCCTTAACTTCCTGAGCACCTCCTCTGAGTCACACACTGAGCCAGGCCCCGGGGATCTGGGACAAAATGACATAGACATATTCCCTGTTTTCAGGTGTGTATGTTTTGTTAGGGAAAAGCCAGACAACAAACTCAGTAGATAGATTTGTGTTCAAGGGCGCTGGAGGGATGTGAGAAGAAAGTGCCAGGATGACTTCTTTTGGTTGGGTGGTCAGAAGTCATTTTAGGGGGGGAGTTGTAGATTGAAATCTCAGTAGCTACAAGGAGCCAGCCTGCAGAGGATAAAAGAACATTCGAGGAACACCGAGAGGGAATTGCTGGAGTAAAGGCCCTAGAGTGAAAGTGTGACTGGAGCTCATATATGAGGGTGTGGAGGGGGATGATTGGACAGGAGACCTAAGGGGGGAGCGGGGCAGGGCCTTCTACTGCACTGAAGAAGTTTGGTTTTTCCAACACATACCATGGGAAAGCATGAAAGGGTTGGTGAGGGGCTGTCATATAACAAGACATTTTTGCTGTTTGTTTTTACTTTATAAAAATCTCCATCAGAGAGTGAAACTCGTGGGTGAGAGTTTGACGACAAATGGGATATCTACAGTTCTCAAGTATCTGCCTACAGCATCCTTATCAATTACAAAGGGAAAAAAGTAATGGTGAAACCTGGCGGACCCAATCTTAACCAAAAGATCAGTTAACATCCTCAGGAATGGACAAACCCGACACTACGTGCCTCCCGTTATGATGCATCAAGAAGGACGCAGTATTGCCTTTGAGATATTCGTATCAAAATGCATAACCTCAATCTAATGATGAGGAAACAGAGACCCATAATGAGGGATATTCCACAAAATAACTGGCCCAAGCTTTTAAAAAATGTCAAGGTCATAAATGAACCTCCCTCCCTCACGTATCCATCAGTTAGGTGACTGTATTAAATGTGATATACATCCAATAAACATATATTGGAATATTGCTTAACAATTAAAAAGAATGAACAGGGGCTGGCCTCGTGGCCAAGTGGTTAAGTTCCTACACTCCGCTTTGGCAGCCCAGCTTTTGCAGGTTCAGATCCTGGGCACGGACGTGACAATGCTCATCAGGCCATGCTGAAGTGGCGTCCCACACAGCACAACTAGAATATACAACTGCATAGTCGGGGGGGCTTTGGGGAGAAGAAGAAGGAAAACAAAGATTGGCAACAGATGTTAGCTCAGGTGCCAATCTTTAAAAAAAAAAAGAATGAACTAGATCTTAATAGATTAATGTGGAAAGATCTCAGAAACTGTGTTCTTATGATAAGACACGTGGCAAATGAAAACTGCACTGAGATGCCCTTTTTCCCACATGTCAGTTTAGCAGAAAATCAAAAGTATGACGCCATCCTGTGTGGACAGGCTGTGAAGAAACACGCACTCTCGCATTGCTGGTGGGGCCGCATTGAAGCCACCTCTGAAACTATCACAATTATAAATCCATATACTCCTTGACTCGGCAATCTGTCTTCCGGAATTCAAGTATAACATTCTTGTACTACGTACAAGATTATTCGTTGCAGCATTATTTGTCATTTATAAAAGGGAAACAATGCAAGTGTTCATCACTGGGATCCCCCCACCAATATCTCAACCCCAGCCCACATCTAGTAAGGGAAGGAAGGGGAAAGAAACTTTCTTTCCCATCAGGAGCCCAATAACTCATCCACCAATCTCTGCACACCTTCCTTCCACCAATCCTCTGGTCCCCTGTGGTGGGGAAGTGATGAAATTGGCATGAGGGGGAAGCCTGGTGGAGAAGTAAGAGCCCCAGACTAAGGGACCAACTTCCAACCCCTACTTGCTGGTGAACTTCAAGCTAGTCCCAGTCCCTCTGGGCCTCTCAACAGGAATGATGAAGCAATGAGGCATGTCCCCCCAGTCCAATCATTCCTGAATTATTTACAAGACACAAGACACACGTGGATCTGTCTATTAGAATAGGCTGTCAGAGGAACCCCATAGGACCCATCTTGGATCAGGAATGACCAGGGCATGGTGAGGCCCCCTCATCTGCAAGAGGTGAGCTGGGCTGAGCTAAAGTCAACCAGGTTGGGTACAAGCAAGGAAGATGTCCATGTGTCAGCAGTGGGAGCGGCTCAGCCAAGGAGCCAGAGTTGCAGGATCAGGGCCAGGCTGAGCAGGAGAGGCCCCATCCCATGGGACATGGCCCCAGCAGTCATAGCCATGGCATAGAACCTCGCCACCTCCTCGTTGGGGTTGCCCTGGGCTGGGTCGAACCACATCTGGATGCAGCGGCCACTCCCTCGGCTGTAGTTGCTGACCTTGTAGGAGTGACTCCAGAGTTCCTCACACAGGGCAGCAGGCGTGGGGAAGTAGGACTCAAATGTGCGGCAGGTGGCCTCAGCTGGACACTTGTTAGACCCTGCAGGGGGAGAGAGTGTGGGCACAGACATTCGGCTCCTGGGCCCAAAGCTCATTTCTGGCCACTCCCAGAAATCCACACCCAACCCCAAATCCTCAAACGCCCCCCCCCCTCCCGTTTTCCAAACCCCGCCTCCATCTCCCCACTCCCAAATGCCCACCTGAGGTCCAGTCCCAGCCCTTGTGCCAGTTGCTCTTGCAAGTGTAGGAGGTGCGGCAGGCCTCCCACCAGCTCTCACAGTCCTCTTTGCACAGGGGCACGTCCAGGAAACGCTCTTTGCGCCAGCTCTGGTCCACCTGGATGGGAGGTGGGGAGGGAGGGCTCCTCTCAGCCAGGGATGTTGGCATGTGCAGCCTTAACTGAGCTGGAAGGCAGCCTGCTGGGCTGGGGTGAGGGAGACACACGTACCTGCTGGATCCAGGGCCCCAGGTTGGGGGAGCACTCATAGAGGCAGGTGTCCTGGATGAAGTGGCGCTTGCAGGCGGGCTCCATCTTGCCGCAGTGGTCCCAGTTAAAGTTGTACAGGAGGGAGGTGTCCTTGTGCAGCTCCCGGCTGGTGTTGACCGAGCAGCAGGCGTTCTTTTTCCAGGGACTGCACTGGGAGGGCAAGACGCAGGACTAGGTCCTCCCCCTCCACAGCCATCTCTAGCATATTCTGGCTCCTCTGCCCCAGGTAGGTCATCAGGAGACACATTCTCTGGGGAGGGTGCCTTTATGCCTGTCCCTTGAGGAGTTCCCATTTTGGGGTAGATGCAATTATCATATTGGCTTTTAACAGAGAGTAAGGCAGAGGATGTGGGTGGGGAACCACTGTCTGAGGGAGCAATTATTATTTGTACATCTCTAAACAGTTTACAAAGTTATTTCACATTATCTGGGTTATTCCTATTACTTCTTTTGCATCCAGCCAATATTAACTGAGTGCTTATATCAGGCACTGTGCTAGGTGCTGAGAATATGCAGTGAACAAAACAGATCAAATCTCAGCCCTCATGGAGCTTATGGTTTTAGTCAGGGGTGGGGGGAAGACAAAGAACACTGTAGGCATAGAAAACAGCAAGTGCAAAGTCCCTGGGGCTTTTGCACTTTATCTTCCCAACCATCCAGTAAAAACATCATTACTCCAATTTTTACAGAGTTTAAGTAAGCTGCACTCCTGGTAAACGGTGGGGTTAAGATTTTAACTCAGGACAGGGCAGAGAGGAGCCTGGCCCTAGGTTGTGGTGGGGAGTGGAGGTGAAGGGGGCTAGTCTGGCACGCCCAGAGTCTGGAAACCCAGGATGGGGGACTCCAGATAGGTCTTGAAAGCAGCAGGGAACAGAGGGGCGATGGTCTGCACACGGGCCTGAACATGGACCTGATTAAATGTGGTAGGCAATCCTAGAGACATCCATTCAAGGCGGGTAAGATGGTAGAAGTGGTGGAAGTTTCTCTTTAGAAATCAGTCCAGGCTGGGACTCAAGAGCTGAGCCATCATGAGCCAATTGCTTAAAATCTCTGAGCTGAACTCTAGAGCCCAGGGTCAAGTGAGAGGGGATGTGACAGGTCTGGGCACTCAGGAGAAACTAAGGAAAATCCACAAGGGTAAGGCCAAACCTACCCCTCTCCAACAACCCAGCCCACGCCCAGTGCCACTGACACAGAACATGCTTCCAGGACTCCCTGGCTTCACGCATGCTCCTCCTCAGATACCCCAACTCTTGGTTGCCCTGCAAAACCCCGTGCACCTCATCCCTGACCTGCCAGTCAGGGTCAGTGGTTTCTGCCTCTGAAAGAGTTAATTAATATAATAAGAAGCCCTTCCTCACCTATAGCAGGGGCTCAACAAAAATAGCCACTCCTATATAGAACATGTCCCTCAGAATGGCAATCATCTGTCCCCCTCAAAGGTCTGCTTCTGCATCATTTGTTGGCAAAGAGGAAGTGCTCCAGAGAATTCTCAAAAGCACCTTTTAGAAGTCAAAATTTCCGAGGATGGAGTGGTGAGTACAGACTTTCAGTTGAGGAAGATCAGAAAGTTCTGGAGATGGGTGGTGGTGATGGTTGCACAGCAATGTGAATTACTTAATGCCACTAAACTGTACACTTAGAAATGATTAAAATGGCAAATTTTGTGTTATGTGTATTTTACAACACACACACACACACAAAACAAACAAAATGTTGGAAATGACTCAGAAGTCACGAGGCTGCTGGGCGTCCCTCTCTTCACTTCAAGCCCCTGGAGTCAGTCCACACCAGTCGTTCCTTGAGAACAGCCCCCGCCCTCTCACAATGTGAAACTCTGTGGGGAGCAGAGGAGGAGACCAGAAAGAATAACATACCGGCATCTCTCCTGAGCCTGGAGTTCAACTTCAAGCTCGGATTTCCTGACTGCTTCAGGGGCCTTACCTATGAGTTGGGGACCTGGCCTCACCTCCCCTTCTCTCCGAGCAGCAGCTTCCTTGGCTCTGGCCATGCTAGACTTGCCACTGCTTGGGCTGTCATCCCCTGACCCGTGTATACACTGTCCTCTGCTAGGCTGCCCTTTCCTGCCTTGCCTTCCTGGAAAATTCTTACTCATCCTCCAGGGCCAAGGCCAATGGCCCCTGTCCTGGAAAGTCTTCCCAGAGTATCTGATTTGTCACTGTCCCTTCAGACCCTAAAGGGGATGGGAGATGCAGCCTGTTTGTACATGTTTGCTGCATTGTGACATGAGGGACCTGTCTCTCTTTCTACCTTGCCTTTGAGCTTCATGGGCTGGCACATTACTAAGGTTGGGAAAGTTACCACCAATCCCTCTCTTGGCCCCTGCTAGTTATTGGCCTCTCATTCCACTTGTACCTCTGCCCTCTCTGGGCCTATTTCCTCATTTGTATAAGGAGAGACACCCCCCCCCCCCACCACCACCAAGTAGGCCTTTGGGGCATATTCACTGACAAGGTGTGAGGAAAGAACTTGGCTCATAGTGGGGGCTAAACAAATGGTCCCCCCATTATTGTAGATTTGGTAGTCTACTGGGGGAGGTCCTCCAGGATCATCTCACCCATCCTTCTGCCTCCATCACCCCCCAAAGCTGATCTTTTCATTCTGTTAACTTCTTCCCTTTTTAGAGTCAGTCCTCTTCCCCACCCCAGACCTCACTCCATCCTCACCTGGTCATGCAGCTTGTCCTCAGGGCCTGGCTTTGTCTTGTGATGCTTGGCATCCATGCAGACATTGATCAGGTCCGTCTTGGCTCGTGGAGTCCTGGGCTGGCCACCCTGTGCAGCAGCCACCAAAGCCAGAAGCAGCAACTGTGTCTTCTGCCAGGCCATGTCCATCTGTTCCTGCTAGGAAGCCACAGTCAGAGGTAGACGAGGCCTGAAAGAACCACAGTAACCAAAAGACTGTCGGACAGATTTCCTGTCTCCCTCCCAAGCCCACATCTTCTGCTCTCCCCACCCAGTTTACCCCACAGGGCAGCTGAGCCAAGCAATGAAGGGCGTATGGAAGTCTGGGCCAAGAGGCAGGAATTCCTCCCTGCGCCCCCACCAAGGCATTTCAACACTAGCTTGCTCTGTGACCTTGGAGGGAGCCACCCACCTCCCCCACCTCCCGCTCTGGATTTCCCCAGCCAGTATTTCATCCACAATCAGACGGCCCTGCCAGCCGGACAAGTCATCTCAAATCTGCACAAGAGGAAACACAGACTCTGAACACTGAACACTGAAAGGGGTGGGGAGTGAGAGGAAGGGGTACCAGCCAGCCTTGGGGTTTCTGCTTCAACAGCACATCCCCACTAGACCAGGGCAGGCTAGGTTTAGGTGCCCAGAGGCTGCCAGTGGGGCAAAGAGGGAAGCTGAACTGGGGCCAGCTAAAGGCCCCTGAGGCATTCCGTAATTGCTCAGGGTCCTGGACCAGATGCCACAGGAGTTGATGGGCGGGGGGCGGGGGGGGGGGGGCAATGTGGAGAGCCAGCGAGAGTGCAGGGCCAGAGAGGCAGACCTCAGTTCCCCCGACACCTGGGTCTTGGGGAATGCCTCGGGCAGAGTCAGGCCTAGAGTTAGGAGAAGGCCAACAGGTAAGGGGCACATGAGGAAGGAACTGAGCCAAAGCAGTAGGCAGAGGGGACACAGGAGGAAAAGTCAGCAGAGATATCAGCCTTCCGGGAAACCTGGGGGAGACCCCACCTTGCTGCCTGCCTCTCATCCCCACTTTTCCTCCCTGTCCTACTCCTACCACTGCCCTCAGTCCACCTGGGAAGGTAGAGTGTCTCCCCACCCCCACCCCCCTTTTACAAGCCCATCCTGACCGCTTCATCAGCCTCCCTCTCAGGGACGGCAGGCAGGCTTTGCCTAGGAAACAGCTCAATTGTCTTTCAATAAGCGGCCAGTTCAATCAATTATTGTACATCCACCCAACGGGATTTAACCTGGTAAAAAGCATGAGAAAGCTCTTGATGTACAAATATGGAAAAATCTCCAAGTGTATTGTTAAGTGAAAGAAGAAAGGTGCAGAAGGGCATCATAGTACACAATCTTTTGTGTAAAAAAGGAGCAAGGAGAATATATGTGTTTATATAAGAAAATTCTGGAAAGGTACACAAAAATTTAAAAAGTAGTTGCTTGGGAGGAGGGCACAGGATTAGGGATGAGACTCTGAAAACCTTTCTAGGCTCTTTTGATTTTTGAACCATGTGAATGTATACTTTATTTAAATATGATATACATGTATGTAGGTATATGTATACAAATATGCAAAAATGTTGAATGGAAAAATAAGATACGGAATGATGAATCTGATCTGATACCATTTATGTAAATTTCAACAAGAAGGGCATGCACAAAACAATGCTACATTGTTACGGATACTATCCAGGATACCATCCACATGTTTGCAAAAGTATGAACTTGAGACCACCAATTGTGCTTGTCCCTTGGGTATACTGCTAGAGAAATTCTGTGCATTTATGCCGTATATATCCCATTTTTGTTCACAATGATAACATACTGTTCTACGCGTTGCTTTTTTTGGGTAGTTTCACTACACGTTTGTGCTTTGGACAAAAGAAGCAAAAAGCTCATGAAGCCGAGTTATCCACACTTACACACTTGGGTATTATTGTCACATCTGATTGCATCATCTTCAAGTTACTTTTTCTTTCTTTTTTTTTTTTTGAGGAAGATTAGCCCTGAGCTAACATCCGTGCCCATCTTCCTCTACTTTTATATGTGGGATGCCTACCACAGTATGGCTTGCCAAGCCGTGCCATCTCCGCACCCGGGATCTGAACCGGCAAACCCTGGGCCGCTGGAGCAGAACGTGTGCACTTAACCACTATGCCACCGGGCCAGCACCTCGAGTTACTTCTTTATGCCTTGTATGGTCTGAAATTAACTACAATGCTCTCTATAGCAAAAACCCTTTTACTAACCATTATTTAAAAAATGTTAAGAAAAAAAGTTCGCTTTTTCAAGTTAAAAGTGCTTGATCCTTATTCTTTGTTTCTCAAACATTGCAGACAGTAAAATTGATATTAACCTAGGAAGACAAATGGTACTGCTCCTGTTTTTCTAATAATGTATATTGATGTCTTCTCATCATGCTTTTGGGAAAACTTTCGGATCCTGTCATCATTTACTCAACTAGTAGAATGCCTCTCCTGGGGCAGGGTCTGTGGTTTCAGTCAGTTCTCAGCTCAAGGTCCTGCCGCAGGTAAGTCTAAGGTGACAAGGTCCATGTCTGGTTATGAGGCACTCTCCTTGCCCCGTCAGCCTCCCCAGGGCTGCATCACTGCTGAGTACCAGGCCATAGTCATCAACTCTCTGCCCTCCTCCTACTGTAGCAGCCTGTGGTCTTTAATGTGTTGCAGGTCTTACTATCCTCACTTCCTAAAGAGAGACATGAGTCTCTCTTCCTTCTCTTAGGAGTAGTTGGAAGGTGTATATGAAAGTATTTTGTAGCCTACTAAACGTTAACGTACATAATCACACTAGTAGTCATATATCGAGGACTACTCTATATCAATTAGCATAATTATGTTTTACATACATCGTTGTGTCTTGTAACCCTCACAAAGCCCTGCAAGGTTGACATTATTATTCCCAACATACAGATGAGGAAACTGAGGCTCTAGGAGTGAGGCGAATTCCCAAACAATTTGGGAAGATGAAAAAGTTCCGGAGACAGATGGTGCTGATGGTTCTGCAACAATGTGAATGTACTTAATGCCCTTGAACTGTACACGCAAATATGGCGGAAGTGGTAAATTTTCTATCATGTATATTTTACCACAACTTTAAAAAGTTACTGTAAAACAGGGCCGCCCAGTGGCGCAGCGGTTAAGTGCGCATGTTCCGCTTCAGCAGCCCAGGGTTTGCCGGTGCAGAAATGGCACCGCCCGGCAAGCCATGCTGTAGCAGGCGTCCCACATATAAAGTGGAGGAAGATGGGCATGGATGTTAGCTCAGGGCCAGGCTTCCTCAGCAGAAAGAGGAGGATTAGCAGCAGATGTTAGCTCAGGGCTAATCTTCCTCAAAAAAAGAAAACAGAAAAAATACCAGGGCTAGCCCTGTGGCTGAGTGGTTAAGTTCATGCACTCCACTTCGGTGGCCCAGGGTTTTGCCAGTTCGGATCCTGGGCATGGACGTGGCACCGCTCATCTGGCCACGCTGAGGCAGCATCCCACATGCCACAGCTAGAAGGACCCACAATCAAAAATATACAACTATGTACCGGGGGGCTTTGGGGAGAAAAAGGAAAAAAATAAAATCTTAAAAAAAAAAAGTTACTGCAAAACAATGTAAAAAAAAAAAGAACCTATCTAAAGGATGAATTCCTAGACATGATGTGGAATTGCTGGGTTCAAAGGGTGCGTACATTATTAACTTTAAGAGATATCAAATTGCCCTCCAAGATGCACTCATGCTAGCAAAAGTGACTATTTCCACAGAGTCTTATCAATGTAAGGGATTATAAAATTATTTAATCATGGCAGTTTAAACCTGGGGAGTGACATGATTCAACTGGCAGTTTAGAAAGATTCTCCTGGCTGGTGTGTACAGAAGGGATTGGGGGTGGGCAGGGGAGGGGTGGGTAGACTAGGTAGGGAGCTATTTCAGGAGTCCAGGCCTGGGATGATGGTGCCTCGGACCAGGGGGTTGGCAGTGGGGATTCATTCAACAAATCAATCCAAGATTAATTAACTGCCCACTATGTGCTAGGCTGTTCTTGGGGCTGGGGCTACAACAGTGAAGAAGACAAAGTCCCTGCTCTCAGGGAGCTTGCATTCTAGTGGAGGTAGGGGAGGGGAGAGAAAACAAATAAATAGATACATGATGATGGTGCTTTGAATAACAATAAAGCAGGTACGGGGATGGAGAGTGATGGAAGAGGGCCTATTTTATATAGGAAAGAGTTATGAGGTGATAGCTGGGTAGAAATCATAGTGAAGTGAGGACAGGAGCCCTGTGGATACAGAGGGAGAAGTGTTCCAGGCAGAGGGAACAATAAGTTCAAAGGCCCTGAGGCAGGCATGTACTCAGTATGTTCCAAGAACAAACAGCAAGGAGGTCAGTGGAACTGGTGAGCAGGGAGCAGGGCTCATGACAGGAGTGTGGGCCCAGGCAGAACCTGGAAGACCCCATTAGTCAGACGGGGTCGGGACTTGAGGTCTTATTCTGAACGCAATGGAAACTTTTTTTTTTCCCCATTCAGCATCCGATCTAGGAACAGACTCTAGGGACAAGGGGAAGCAAGCAAAGGACATAGATGTCTATTTGAACAGCCCAGGCTCAAGGTGATGGTGACTTGAACCAGGGTTAGGTGGTGGCAGGGGAGGTGGAGAGAAGGGTGGGAACCTGGATGTAATCTGAAGGGAACACTTATGAGATTTGCCAATGGATTGGATGTTGGGTGTTGGAGAACAGGAGGAGCTAGGATGACTCCAAGGTTTTCCGGTCTGAGCAGTTGGAAGTATGTGGCCATTTACTGAGATGAAGAAGGCTGGGAGTGGAGTAGGGCTGGAGGGCGATGGGGAAAAAAGAATTCTGGAATTGAAGGAAGTAGTGGATTCACGAGATACTTAGTAAATAAGATCTCTAGGGCCTGGGGACTTCTGGGGTGTGGAGAGGGAGAGATCCGGAAGAAAAATAATGGTCAAGTTTCTGGCTTGCGGACTGTGGAGATGTTGGTGCCATTTTCCACGATGGAGAAGATGGGAAAGGTGCTGGCTGATCCTGCAGCTGGAATTTGGGCATCAGGAATCTGAGTAGCAGCTGCTGGAAGTGTTGCTGATTCCAGCCTGGAGTCTTCCTCCCCCACTGTCCCCTGGTTCTCTCCCTCATTTCTTGGGGAGTCTGCGCAACTATCACCTTATTAGCAAGGCTTTTCCTGACCACCTTCTCCTGAATATAGACTCACCCTCACCCCAGCACGCTCCATGGCCTTCCCTGACTTTATTCCTCTTCAGCACACTTCTCACCACCTGATGTTACTGTGTGCTAACAGGACCATCTCCCAGCACTACAGCGTGAATGTCCTGTGAGCAGGGATTTATGCCCCTTCTGTTCATGACTATCTCGGGCCCTGAGAAGAGTGCCTGACATAGAGGGAGTGCTCAGGAAGGATTTGTGGTCTGAATGAGCGGGTGAGTGCCCAGGAGGGGCTAGCATGATCTCTGGGGGCCCCTCTGAGTTTGATTTCTTTGTGATCTTGGTGAAACTGCCCTGGCCCCGGACGGTGAGAGCAGAAGGGACTATGGCAGAGGGGAGCAGGGAGCAGGAGTGAGGAGGAAGTGGTGGAGCCTCAGTTTCCCCACCTATAAAACAGAAATGTAAAATGACGGATGACTTCCCTAAGGAGCCTGAGTGAGTGAGGCTTGGATGTGGGGGAGGGGGAGAAAGAGTGGGATTGGGATTCCCGGAGTGCAGGATGGGGGGGTGCAAGCGGGGAAAGGGCGAGACAGTAAATGTTTGCTATTTAGGAATAAAGGGTGGTTTTTGTGAAAGGCTGGTTATCATCCGGGTGGGAGGAGAGGAGGCTGGCCTGCCTGGAAAAATCCAGGAAATGGAAGAGAAGGGCAGAACGTGAGTATGGGGAGTGTTAGGCCCCCGGGCTGTGACTACGGTGACAAGATTCAGGGGGATTGGAGCTGGGGTGGTCAGGCAGGCAGGAACTAACTCCCTGGTCTCCACCCAACGTTCCTGCCTACACTGAGATCCTTCTGGCAAGGATCTCAGCTCAGAGGCTAAAAGCAGCCAGGGAAAGGTTTTAGGCTGCTATGTGACTTCAGAGTGGGTGCGGGAAGTTAGTCGGTTATTGCAGTGGTCCAGGTTACAGGAGGTGATAGTCTGGACTAGAGTGGGGCATCAAGATGGAGAGTAGAGATGTGACAGCATAATGGGAGCAAGAGGCAGATGTCAGGGAACCAGAGTCTCCGTTTCCAGCTGCACCACAGTGGCCATCAGGTGACTGCCCCCTGAGCCCATTCTCCAAAATGGCGTCTGCTCATATATTAATTTTTATTTTTTAAATTGTGGTACAATGTACACAATATAAAATGTATCGTTTTTAAGTGTACAGTTCAGTGACATTAAGTACATTCACATGGTTGTGGAACCATCACCACCAGCCATCTCCAGAACTGCTTCATCCTCCCACACTGTAACTCTGCCCTCATTAAACAGTAACTCCTCATTCCCTCTTCCCCCAGCCCCTGGCAACCACCATTTTTTTTTTTAAACACGATTCTTTTCTTTTTTTTTCCTCCTCAAAGCCCCAGTGCCTAGTTGTATATTTTAGTTTAAGTCCTTCTGGTCCTTCTATGTGAGCCACCACCACAGCATGGCTACTGACAGATGAGTGGTATGGTTCCATGCCCGGGAACTGAACCCAGGCCGCAGAGGTGGCATGTGCTGAACTTTAACTGCTAGGCCATCAGGGCTGGCTCGGCAAACACCATTCCACTCTGTGTCTCTATGAATTAGACTTCTCTAGGTACCCCATATAAATGGAATCATACAGTCTTTGTCCTTTTGTGACTGGCTTATTTCATTTAGCATAATGTTCTCAAAGTTCATCCATGTTGTGTACTCATCAGTTTTTAAGGTAAAAAGAGTCCCAAAACTGATGTGAAGACTGGAGGAACAGAGTGAAAGCAAGGCTGTGAGAAATGTGATCAAACGGTGAGGGCTTGGGGGCGGGCCTTGTGGCTGAGTGGTTAAGTTCACATGCTCCACTTTGGTGGCCCCGGGGGTTCGCCAGGTCGGATCCTTGGCGCAAACATGGCACCGCTCATTAGGCCACGCTGAGGCGGCATCCCACATAGCAGAGCCAGAAGGACCTACAACTAGAATATACAACTATGTACTGGCGGGCTTTGGAGAGAAGAAGGGAAAAAAAAGAGAAGAGTCGCAGCTCAGGTCAGGAAGCTTGGTTAGCTCAGGTGCCAATCTTTAAAAAAAAAAAGGGTGAGGCCTTGGCTCTGTGCTTTCTTCACAACAAACAAGGAAGAGGCCTTACAACTGCACCCCACCCCCACAGCACACACCTGAAGGCTCGTTGCTCCCCAGCCTCCACTATGAGTCTGCTGCTATCTCTGGGTCTCCCTGCCTGTGTCTGTCCAAGCATGTATTACAGTGTGACTCAGTGTCTATTTGAGCACGAGGATGTAGGTGTGTGCCTGTGTATTCATTTTTTATTGGTATCATAACAAATTACCACAAACTTCGTGGCTTAAAACAACATGAATTATTATCTTCCAGTTCTGTAAGTTACAAGTCCAACATGGGTCTCAGGGGGCTACAGTCAAGGTGTCAGCAGGGCTGGATGTCTTTCTGGAGACTTTAGACAAGGATCAGTTCCCTTGTCTTTCCCAGCTTCTAGAAGCTGCCTGCATTCCTTGGCTCATGGCTGCCTTCCTCCATCTTCAGAGGCAGCAGTGTAGCATCTCTCTGACTCTTCTTTCTTCATCATACCTTTTTTCTGACCACAGCTGGGAAAGATTCTCCGATTTTAAGGACTCATGTAAACAGATTGGACCCACCTGGATAATCCGGGCTAATCTCCCCATTTTAAGGTCCTTACCTTTAATCACATCTGCAAAGTCCCTTTTGCCTTGTAACACATCATATTCACAGGTTCCAGGATTAGGACATGGACATCTTTAGGGGGCCTTTATTCTGCCTAGCACACCTGTGTGTGCTGGGAGGGTGTCATGGTGAGTGTATGTGCATGTTTGTGTAGGTTTGTGTCCCCTCGGCCTTTGCCTCCCACACAGTGGGTCTCTCTTCCCACTTTTTGTTTATTTTTGCTTTGGTCAGAGTGAGGAAACCCTAGCTTTGGTAAGCAAATACATGCAAACCCACCATGCAAATAGAGGCCTGGCCTGAGCACCCCTCCCAGGGCTGGCTTTCTAGAGAACTGGAAGAGAATCCACGGAGATCATTTCTAGCTTATCCAGCCATCCTAAAGGCAGAGGCAGGCCCAGAGAGGCCCAGATGACTGCTGACCAGACAGTAAACGAGGTGTTGAGTGACCCTAAGATAGAAGGAAGATTATACCCCAGCAAGCGTGCACTCCCTCAGCCGGCCCACCCAGTGGGGCTCTCCAGCCTCCTCCAGCATCCTTCCACACGTCGTGCTCTCCTGCCAGGGCAATCTCCTCAGTCACTCCACACCCCAGTTCCTGCTCAGGGAGCCCCCCCCAAACTGGAAGGTTTCCTCTTTCCTTCCTTCTCTCTGACTCTGAAGCATCCTTCACAGCCCTGCTGAAGCTTCCTCTGCTCAAAGAAACCTTTCTCAATGTCTCCTGGCCCTCATCCAAGGATACGTGTCATCCTTTGAGGACAGGACACTGTCTTCTGGCCCTGTTTCTCCCACGGCGCCCATCACTAAGATGGCCACAAGTAGGCCCTCAGTCACTGCTGTGCGCTGAGCACACCACACCCTTTCAGGTCTCTGTGCTTTTGCACACCTTGTCCCCTCTTGTCTGGAATGTCCTTTCCCAACTTCTCCTCCTGCAAGCTCTCATCTCCCTGAGGAGCCTTCCCCACCTCCTCTCCCACACGTTGCTCTTCTCTTCTCAGTGTTCCCACTCTCCTCAGAACCTGTCTCTACTGTAGCGTTCATCACATGAACTATAATTCAATTCCATTAGACTGAATTTTTTTAAAACACCATATTGCACAAGCATTTATTGAGTGGCTTCTCTGTGCCAGGCACTGGACCAGGTGCTGAGGAAATAGAGATGAATTAGACAGAGACCAGCCCTGAAGAGCCTAATGATTTGGTTTATGCCTCCCAAACTAGCCTGAGGGCTTCCAGAGCATGACACTCAGATCTGATTCCTCTATTTGTCCCCATCACCAAGCACAGACCGGCCCATAAGAAAGTTTTGTGGAGTGAATGAAAGATTGACATTCTAAAGTGGCAGCTTCAGCTTGGTCAAGCCACTTACCTTTCCAGAGCCTCATATTCCCCGTATGCTAACTAGGGGCAGGATTCCCAGGGCTGGGGTGAGGATAAGAGGAAATTATGAGTCTGAAAGCCTTTTGGAGACCAAACATCCCTCAGTATGCACGAAAGATAGTGACTGTCCCCTCTGTCCCCTACCAGGGCCAGCGATACTCCTCAAGGATCGTGGAAGCAGCTCTCACTAGCACTGAATTCAAATCACTCAGTTTTGGCCTTTCCTGAATCCTGGAGAATTCTCTGCACAGAGCCATGGATTTCCTTCTCTAGGCTATGGGCTCTGGATTTATTTCTGACTGTTGGGAGATCCCCATACTGCCTCCTGCTTTCAGCCCGGGCCCTGGCCTGTATAAAACACAAGGAAGGAGCAAGTAACAGCTCAGGACAGAAAAGGTCAGGTCTGAAGAGTGTCTTCTAGGGACTCACATCAGAGCTGGAGACACCGTTGGGATATTGTGTTAGAAAAATAGAAGCTGGGGGATGGGAAGGGACCTTCCAGGGGTTCCCAGCAAGTCAGTAATTGGGCCAAGGTAAGACCCAGGATGCCTGGCTCCCATCCCATCCACTCCATCTCAGGGCCATCAAAGCCCTTCCTCATCTGAGACCTTTTTTTTTTTTTGAGGAAGATTAGCCCTGAACTAACATCTGCCGCCAATCCTCGTCTTTTTGCTGAGGAAGACTGGCCCTGAGCTAACATCTGTGCCCATCTTCCTCTACCTTATATGTGGGACGCCTGCCACAGCATGGCCTGCTAAGTGGAGCCATGTCCACACCTGGGATCGGAACCGACGAACCCTGGGCTGCCAAAGCAGAACCTGCAAACTTAACCGCTGCGCCACTGGGCCAGCCCCTCATCTGAGACCTCTTAATATTCTTTTCCATCTCTCTCTCCATCCCCAGACACCTAGCTCTGCCCAAAGGGATTCTCACTATTCTCAAAACACATCATCTGCTTTCAACTCCATGCCCTTGCATGTAATATGCCTCTTTGTGCATCCCCTTCTCCCAGTTGTCTACCAGGTAAACTCCTAATCATCCTTCAAGGCCTATTCAAATGTTTCCTTCCCTTGAACAAAAGTCTAAACTCAGTTTATCCAGAACCCATTCATCTCTCCCCACTCTGTGCTCTCATAACGCTCTCTGTGTACATTGATTTTAAGATTTCCTACCCTCTTCCCTAATTGTCTTAGTTCTCATTAGACCGTACTTTTCTCTAGGACAGGGATTTTTTCTGCTTCATCTCTCTTTCCACAGGGCATATCAAGGTGTCTGGCACTCAATAAATGTTGACCAAACAGTGGAACAAATGAAGGAATATGGGGCAAACTTCTTAACCTCTTAGAGTCTGAGTCTTATTATCCTTGAAATGAAAGAAAGTCAAACACTTGGCAAGGGTAAATGATGGATAATGATGTCATTGAGTCAGTTGCCCGAGCCAAAAATAGAGAATTGCCCCAAATTTCCACTTCTCGCTTTCCCTTCCCCCCTCCCCTAGCTAACCAGTCACCATGACTTGTTGAACCTGGCTGAGGACCTTATTAAGAAACTCTAGGTTATTGGGGAATTTCCATCAGGCCAGAGCTGTCAGGAAGGATGGGAGGTGAAGGGTGCTGGAGGTAGGGGTCCTGTAAGGAAAAGTAGACAGAGGAGAGACTGATGGGGACATAGGCCACAGGACGAGGAGATAAGGGACCCATGAGAAGGGAGAGGTCAGGCTGGGTCTTGGAGACATGGAAACTCCCCAGTTTGTGCCCTCAAGGAGCTAATGGTCTGCTGGGGAAACAATAGAAACAAGGGAAACAAACAAACAGGAACAGGCCGTAGTGGAGCGTTACCTCCTTCCTGATAACCCCTTCTTTACTTGGTTTCCAGGATACCACCTAACTCGCCTGGCTTTCTACTTATCCCTCCTTCCAGTCTGGCTTGCTGTTTCTCCTCGTTTCCTCAAATTCTGAATTTTGAAGGAAACTGTTTTCCATCTACACTCACTCATTTGGTGATCTCATCCAGTCTCATGGCTTTAACTATCAACGATGTGCTGATGACTCCCAAATTGACATCTCCAGCCTAAATCTCTCCCCTGACCTTCAGACCCATATGCCCTCCTGCCCCCTCAACATCTCTACTCTAATGGGCATCTCAAACTCAACCCACCCAAAAATGAGCTCCAGATAGTTCCCCCCCAAAACCATCTCAAGAAATGGCAACACCAGTCTTCCAGTTGTTCTGGCCGGAAATCTTGGCTCTTTTCTTCCTCTGATGCTCTACGTCCAACCTGTCAACAAACTTTCTTGTCGTTACCTTCTAAATATACTCAAAATTCAACCACTCCTCATCTTCCACCTCTAGATTATTATAATAGGTTCCCATCTGGTCTCCCTGCTTCTGCCACTGTCCCCCCTGAATCTATTCTTCACAGAACAGCCAGAGTAACTCTGTTAAAATCTAAATCAGATTGTGTGGGTCCTCTGCTCAAAACCCTTCCCAGGATCCTCAACACGGAGTGAAAGTCAAACTCCTTATTACGACCTGCGAGGCTGTACTCTCTGGCTCCTGCTACCTCCATGTCCTCACCTCCTCCTGCTCTCCCCATAGTACGCTATGTGCCAGCCATTCTAGGCCTTTTATATCTGCTCTCTCCCTGAAGAGCTCTTCCCTAAATATCAGAATAGTGCTCTGTCTCTTTTTCTTCAGAACTTTCCTCAAAAGTCATCTTCCCAGGAAGGTCTTCCTTGGGCCCCTACCCAAAATAAAACATCTCCCCTGCCAACTTTTATTCTTCTCTGATTTATTTTTTCTCCTTAGTATTTATTACAGTCATAGGCTATATATTTTACTTATCTATCTTCTTTATTGTTTATCTCTCTCATTAGAATGGAAGCTGCATGAGGAGAGAGAATTCTTTTGTGTGTCTGTTTGATGCCAGAAGTGGGCTCACTCTGCTCACCGTGATCTGAGCCAATTAATCACAATGAGTTAGGGATCGAGAAAGGAAGTTTAATTAGGTTAGATTAGCCAGCAAATCAGAAGATGGGTGACTAATGTCTCAAAAACCCATCTTCAAGGATTACAGAATCTTGAGGCAGTTATACAGGCAAAATGGGCAGTAAGGAGGGCGTCTAGGGATGTTGGTCTCTAAGCGTGACCGGCTCCAGGCATCACATTGTTCCATTGTTGTGTCAGCTGTGATGGATACCTTGTAGGTGTGTTTCATGGCTGTGGTCAGTATGTTCCTGGAGAGAAATTCATAGGACAAAGTTTTATCAAGCTATCAGGGAGTACATACATAAGCAGAGGCCATAAGTCAGGAGAGCATGTGAATTTTTTTAGAGTATGTGCAGAGCAGCAAGTAGTCACCAGAGGAGGGGCTGGGGCCGCTTAGCGTAGCAAGATGGTCTCACTTATGCTCACTTACATGTTCCCCATTGCATGTCCACTACTTAGAATAGTGACAGGCATATAGTAAGGCACTCAATAGGTATTTGTTGAATGAATGAATAAAAACGGTGGACATTTCCAAGAGGCAAATTTTTAATGAAAAACTTTCTAACAACCAGAGCTGCTTGGAAACATAATCACATTGATATGCACAGTATGCTACGTCTTAAACACGTAATCTCATCAGATGCTCACATCAGTCCAGGATAGGAGAAAAGCTGGGCAGAGATTATAACGCTGGTTGAAGAGGAAACTGAGTGCAGACGGGAGGGAAAAAGGACTTGTTAAAGGTTACACAGCTGGTCGGGGCAGGAGTGGAACTGTGGATGATTGCTGGCCCTGGAAGAGGCTGGTGGGTGATAGTGCTTATTGGGGGTTAAGTTCGAAAGACATCTGTTGCCAGACGCATGAGGATCTCTGAGGGGGAGGCTGAGTCAGAGGTTAATAGAACAGAGGCATCAGGAAAGGAGTGGGAGAGATGACGAGGCTACCAGTAAGCATATTTAGCCCAGGCCTGGAGAGGGCAGCCGAATTCCCCAACAGCAGAATGCGGGAAGGCGGTGCTGGAGGTTTACTAGTCACTCAAGTTCTTGCATAATCTCAAATGCAGAACTGGACAATCTTAAGACCAGTGAGTTCACTGCGGGTCTGCAGCGTCTGGTTTCTCCACTAGACTGTGAAGTCTTTGGGAGGGGGACCATGTTCCTATACTTATCCCCAGCTTCTAGCAGAGCCTGGAATACAGTAGGGACTCAAATATTCCCGTTGAAGGCATATATAAATGAATGTATGCGCCGAAACGGGGAACTGAGGGTGAGAGAGGACAGATAGGAGGGGCGCAAAATCACCCAGCGATTCTGCGGTAGAAGCAGACTAATTTTCTTGGAACGCAGCGGAACAAACAGTCCTAGTACTAACACAATTTACTGCCAGCTACCGTATTTCTCAGCAGGGGTTGGGGAGCAAACACTGCTTGGAGCCAGAGGGGCGGGGTTAAATGGGTTGTTGGGGCGGCGCCAGGGTGGGGAATCCGATTGGCTGAGACGCAAAGCGGGGCCAACAGAGTAGGCGCGGCAAATCTCCACCCCGACAACGCGACTAAGGTGTACAACGTCACATCCGGTATGGTAGGCGGGAGAGGGAAACAAAAGGAGACCAAAGACGCATGCGTCTGGTGTGTCCCGGGTTCTGGCGGGTCCTTCCGCTCAGGCAGAGAGAAGTACTTCCGGGTCGCCGCGGGCTGCCGCCTCCCGGCGCGGTAAGTACAGAAGCACGGCTGCAAGGCTGCTGTCTCCTTGCCCCTTCCTTCCTCTTTCCCCAGGGAGACCCCGTCCCCCTGACTCGCCTCCTCGGAAGCTCCATTCAGACTTCTTTTAGCATTAAGGAGCTCCAGCTCATTGGCTGCTTCGTCGGAACTAAGCCCCACCCCGCCACACAAGATCCGTCACTTATTGGTGTCACTTCCTGTCACGCAGCATTTCTTCCAGTTAATTGGCCCTCCTCAGGCCCCGCTCCTTTCCCGTTTAGCAGCCCTATAAGGGCAAATGCCTGTCCGAATCCCGCCTCTGCCTTTTTCCTGTTGGTCAACTCCACAGTCATAAATAATAAGCAAAGAATCGGGGGGGTGGCTTTGCGGCGAGAGGTTGGGCTTGGCAATGCTCGGGCTCAGTCTGGCGTCTCAGTACTTTGGGACTGGAGGATGGGTGCTGTTGTGCCTGTTACACGGGCTCGGAAGCTGAGGTCCACAGAAGGGCAGCGGCTGGCCCCAGATCGGTCACATAAGTTAGGGCAAAAGCAGAACTTGCTGTAGATCCTTTTGTCTTCCTCATATCGTCTAGTGTCCGCCCTGGATCTCTCCCTCGGGGAGTTCTGTGCCCCAACTCACGGTGTGACCTAGAGCCAGCCAGTCGTTGGCTGTCGCTGGGGCTCAGTTTTCCTGTGAGTCGGAAGATTTTAATTCAGATTCTCTGGGACCTTCCTGGTTAGCTCCCTCAGCTGCTTAATCCGACCTGAATTTACTTGTTCTCTCACATGGTGGTTCATCCATTCAGCCTTCTATCTACTTATTTATCCATTTACTCATGCCTTTAGAATGTCTTACTGAACCACACTTAGACTTGGTAACCCACATTCCCACCCCCACCCCCGGTTTGGCTGTGGTTCATGAGAGAGATGCTTAGTGTCCTAAATTTCTGACACTTAGGTGGGTATGGTATGGACCTTCATAGAGGGGCAAAAAGGAGGTCTTCGTGTTTGAAGGAGGTAGGGTTTCAGTAGAGCCCAGCGATCTCTAATTTTCTGTACTTTTGTAATGCCAGTCTGCATTCTGCATTCCTACCTCTACATTTGGCTCCCGTTCTCTTCCCTCGTTGAACAGGTTACAAACAGCTTTCCTTATCCATAAAGTAAATTACTTATCAAAATAACTGTGAGGACGGTATAATAGTTATTATCCCCATTTTACAGATGAGGAAACAGGCTCAGAGAGGTTAAGTGACTCGGCCAAGGTCAAACAGCTAGTAAGTGGTAGACCCAGGACTCAAACCTGTGTCTGATTCCCATAGGGAAGGGCTGCTTCCCTGCTACCTCCCACTCCACCCCATCCCCACATCAAACTGTAAGCAAATAAAAACCAAAACCAAACACATCTGAGAGCTGGATTCATCTGACCCTTTCCCTCAGTCTAGGAGCCATGTCCACCTTGTTCCCCTCACTCTTCCCCCGTGTGACTGAGACACTGTGGTTTAATCTGGATCGACCTTGTGTGGAGGAGACAGAGCTGCAGCAGCAAGAACAGCAACATCAGGCCTGGGTGAGTGAGGACCTAGCACAGTGTTGGAGCCTCAGTCAGGGACCCCCTCTCCCTTCACTGGCCATGACCCAGCCTCTCTGGAGACCTGTCCTGGAGGAACTTTTTGCCTTAAGCTGGGAAGAATCAGACTGGGAGCTGGAGGGCCTAGATTCTCGTCTTTGTGTTACCCTAATTTGCGGGGGGACCATGGGACCTCCGGGCCAGACTGGAGCCCAGACTCTTTTCCCTAAAGCATAGGCAATAATAACTTTTACTATTTCTTGAGGACGTAGCAGTTGCCATGTTCTAGGCTGATAGTCTCTCACTTCACCCTCACCATAATCTTATGAGGAAACCAAGGCCCAGAGAGTTTACGTAGTTGGATCAAGTTCATAAATAAGTGGCAGGTGACAGGATAGAAAGGTATCAAATCTTCCTGAGAACTGGAGGGAAGCTTCTCTTCCACACTTGGGGGTCTTCTTGGGAGCAGGGTGGGCCAGTCCCATCCTGCTGACCTGCCCTGCTTGGGCCCTGGCCCTGCTCTCCTCCCCCTTTGGCCACAGCTCCAGAGCATCGCAGAGAAGGACAACAACCTGGTACCTATTGGCAAGCCAGCCTCGGAAGTGAGTAGCCCCAGCAGGTGGGACTTGTGTGGGGACTAAGGGTCTGTTCTAATTCTAAAGGTCCTGCCTCTGACCCTAGCGTAATTGTGGTCCTCAGCTCTGGGTGGAAGCCAGAAAGGGGAGCTAGAGGGGGTGGGCATTAGGCCCAGCACTAAGATCCTGCAGAACATACACCGGCCTGCTAGACTCAAGGAGGACAGGGTTGGGGAGTGGGGGTCATTCATTGGCCCCAGAGAGAGGCTCCAAGTGGGCCAGCCCTTGAACTGTCCAGGCAGGCCTGCAGAGCCTACAGGCTCTCCCCTACCTCACAGCACTATGACGATGAGGAAGAGGAAGATGAAGACGATGACGAAGATAGTGAAGAGGACTCAGAGGATGACGAGGACATGCAGGACATGGATGAGATGAATGACTACAATGAGTCACCTGATGATGGAGAGGTCAATGAGGTAGGTGGGGGTATGGGGGGGGTCTCTGCTCCTGGGCTCCTGCCCCTGACCTAACTGGTGGCCAGGAGGTGCAGACACCCTGGATCCAGGCAGGCACAGGATCTGGAACTGGGGCTGGCTGGGTGGCTGAGGCCCCTCCCCACCCACACCCAGCCTACTCTCCAGGTGGACATGGAAGGCAACGAACAGGATCAGGACCAGTGGATGATCTAGGTAGACAAGGCAGGGTGGCCTCAGGGAGAGTCCAGGCCGGTCCAACCTACCCTGCACCCGCTGCAGAACCAGCTGATTGCCCCAGTGCCTGAAAGCTCACCCTCGGGCACCTCCTCAGCTGCTGCCAGGACCTGGTCTCCTCGGCCCTTCCCAGGCCATCAGTCTGCCTTTGAACCCCCAGGGTCTGAGCCCACTTTGCCTTTCCGGCCAGTACCTCACTCCTTGGTTGCCATGTATAGTTTCTTTCTAACTCTTTAATAAAGACACAGGACTGGTTTTTTCCCCCCATGTCTATTTCCTATTTGTCGGTGGGCCCAAAGGAATCCAGCATCTTCTCTTGAGCTTTGGGGAGAGGGCACTCAAGGGACTTCAGGCAAACCTACTTGGCCACATGGGCAAGGGCTAGGGAAGGCCAGGGTGGCCCTGGCCCTAGGCTCAGGCTCCATTGCCATTTCCTCTGTCCCAGCTTGCACCCAGCCATTCCTGCAAGGCGTCTAACTTGGTGTTTACTGTCTCCTCTGATCCCACCCAGAATGGCACAAGCTGGGCAGGGCAGGCTTTCTGAGGCTCAGAGCTGGGAGGCCCCTGGAGTGCTCCCAGCTAGCTTCCTTGGTGTTAACAGAGCAAATTAAATCTCAGAGCAGGACAGGGACTCTCCTGGAGTCACCCAGCAAATCAGTGACAGGGCTGGGTTGGGAGCTCAGGCCTCTTGCCTGTCGGTCCATGGCTCTCTCTGGAAGGAGGGGGACCAGTGGGACCAAGCAGCCTGACAGAACTTGATGCCTCATGTCAGTGTGGAGCTGGAGTGGGGCAGAGGTGGGAATAGAGGCTCTCCAGCCCTGAGTCTAGCATGTGTCAGGCCACAAGCAGGGAGGGGAGGGAATGTTCTGAGGTCCTTGCTTGGGTGGGGGTGGGGGGGCCGCAGTAAGTACGCTCTGGGCCTGGACCTCAACCAGGCCCTGCATAGGTGAGCTGGGCTATGCCGTCCTTGATGGCAGGGAAGTCTGGGAGGCCAGTGTGATGGAGGCGGCAGCGGTAGCGGCCACAGCTCTTGGTGTACTGCAGGAAGCGGGGTGCACCAGGGAAGAGCACATGGTCAGCTAACACAGTGGCACCAGCTGGCAGCAGGGCGTGGGCCTCCAGCAGCTGCAAGTCCCGCAGGTAACATCGGGGCCGGTGTGCCAGGAGCACCAAGTCTGCCCGACTCAGCTGGTACTGGGTCCGTAGGCGTGGGATCACCTCCTCTGATCTACCCACGATGAGCTCTACCTGTGGGGGTGGGAGGAGCTGGAGGTGAGGGTGGGAGGGATTGTTCTCCAAAACCAGACCCCACCAGGATCTGGCTTACTTTATGCCAGGCCCTGGCCCAGGTCTCTACAAGTGTTCTCACATTTCCTCTGGCCTCAGAATCCAATGTGATTTCCATTCTGCCAGTGAAGAAGCTGAGATTCAGAGGATAAGAGCTTTGCTCAGGGTCACACAGCTAACAAGGCAGACTAAGGTTTGGACCCAGATTTGCTGGGCTCCAGAGACCTTTCCCTTAACTGCCGCTTTGTCATCTAGTGGCAAATATGTGCAAATGACTTTGAACAGGAGCTCACACGCCCTCCCACAGTCCCCTAAGTGGAGCTGCTTCCTTTTCCTAGGTGGGGTTCCTTCACAGGGGAGGCCTGGCCTGGGCAAGGCCTGGGGAAGCAGGGAAGAGACCAGGGTTGGGGAGGTGGGAGCTGACCGTGCGCTCGTCGAAGCCAGCCAGGCGGATGAGTTTTTCAGCCACTGCTGCTGTGCATGGGTCCTGCTCCACAGTGAGAAGGCGACCTCCAGGGGGCAGGGCACGGGCAATAAAGAGTGTGGAGTACGCGCAGTAGGTGCCCAGTTCCAGCACACTAGCGGGGGCCTTCTCTTCCACCAGCCGCATCAGGATCTGACCTATGGGGGAGATGGCTATTGAAGCAGACATGGGAGATGGATGCAGGGCCCCTGATAGAAACGGATCTCAAATGCCCACCTGCCTTACTGTAGCCCCCAACCAGCTGGGGTCTCATCTCTCTCCTGGACTATAGCCCCAGCTGCCCCACTGGTCCCCCTGTCCTCCAGGCTTGCCTCCTTCAGTCTAGTCTTCACACTAGCCACTAGGAATCTTTCTAACAAATCTGACACTATCACTCCCTGGTTCCTGTGATCCTAAAGGCCATTAGGATTGACCTTGGGATCCTCAGCCTGACACTCAGGACCTTCTTGCACCTGATCCTACCCTACCTCTCCAGTTTCAGCTCCCAATTCTTCCCAGCTGTAGCCTGTACTACAGCCATCCCAAACAACCAAGCCCAGAGTCAACCATGGTGGCTCATTCCTCCATGCCGCATTTGTACGTGTGGCTGGCTTTTCCCTTCCCCACCCCTATCCTCATCTGCCTGGCCAACTTGAAAGCAATCCTTCTAGGCTCAGTTCAAATGTTGCTTCCTCCAGGAGGGCCTGGACAGAAACAACTACCAGGCTTCTGAGAGACCATCTTCCAGGTTCCTGAGAGACCTTTGTTAGAGCTTCCAGTTTTATTCCCCCTTGTTTTGTTCATTGAATATCTTTCTAACCTTGAATGAATTTCAAAGAATTGAATGAATTTCTTAAATAAGACTTTAAAAGCACTTGTGCTGGGAGCTGGGACTCAGATCCAGGCAGACAGCTACCCTGAATGGGATGTGGGCCCCTCCATGGTGGGGAAGAAAGACTCATACACAGATAATTACGAAGTTATGGCTTATGTGCTGAGATGGTCATTCCCCTCTGTATTATGCCTCCTTTAGGCCAGCACTTGTGGCTGATTCGTCCCTGTGGCGTCTACCTCCTCCCCCAGTGCCTAGCGCATGCCTGGTACAAAAGAGGTGGCAATAAATGTTTGCTGGATTAATGAGTAACCTTGCCCAGCCCCCTCATTTCCAAAGGAGAAAAAGAGACCCATAGAAGATGAAGAACTTGCCCAGTCCACCCAGTAAGGCAGTGGCAGATCCCAGATCTTCCTTCACCGTCTTGGGGGTGCTGCCTGGAGCAGAAGGCTAGGGAACACTGACCTTTGATAGGCCCCATGTGGCTCAGGTACTCGCAGTGGCTACTCCAGTGGTCCAGGGTGGTGAGGATATGACCAGGGTCCCCAGGCAAGGTGTGGGTGAGGACATAGCTGAAGGCCCGCTCCTCAATCCGCAATCCTGACAGGCAGTCTCGGAGGCTCCGCAGCAAGACTGTGCGCACTAGCAGTCGAAAGTAGTGCCGGTACCGCACGAGCAATGTCACCACCAGTGGCAGGAAGGCCAGCGCGATGGCGGGCGACATGGTCCCTTACCTGGGCCCTGGGGTGGAGGGAGGCAGGGAGAAAAACTCAAACCCACCATTTGCCTGTCATTTGTGCAGCCCTTACCAGTAGCAGTTATTATCCCTATATTTTACAAACCATAGCTCAGAAAGGGTAAGTCTTTTGTCCAGAGTCACACAGCAGAACTGGGATTTGAATCCAAGTTGGTCTCATTCCAAGCCTGTGTACTTTCAAGGATTTCATGCTGGTCTAAGTTCAGCACCCAACCCCAAACCACCTCTTCCCACTTCCGAGCCCTGGTCCTATCTTCACCTTGCTTCCCCTACCTGTTTCCCCACATCTCTGTAGTGACCCCTTCTTCAAGACCCCCTTCACCAGTTCCCCTCTGAGATATTCTCCCCCACCTTGCCCCCTGCCTGCTTGATCTCCTCTGACCCATTACTTTGCAGCAAAAGAACACAGCTTTGTAGTGAGAAACGCCTTCAGTCACTGTGCTCTGCCTTAGTAAAAGGCAATCAAAACACTCCATAGGGTGTCAGGATAAGATTCCTTCCCACCCCAGGACTCTCCCTGGCTGCTCTTCCCTGGGGGTGAGAGGCGTCCTTGATTCTGTATTTCTTCTCTAGTCCTATCTCCCCTCCCCTGCATTCCCCTCATCTCCTGTTGCCTCTCAGAATTCCCTTCACAAGGATATACATACACATACACACAGCACACACTTCACCCCTACCCCCAGGCCTCTTCTCCCGGGCTCCCTATGGGGGATAAGTGCCCTCTCCTCTCCCATCCCCTGGACCATTCTCTCCCTCCTCCAGATCTGACCCTTGTGAGGCCCCTGGTGGTGGTGGGGACTAAAAATGAAAGTGAAGTTGTATCAATGGGTGTGAACAGGTGAGTGGCGATGTTGGGGAACCCACACTCTAAAGCCCTACTTACCTGAGCTGGAGACTCCTGCTTAGGGAAGATCAGAGCATAGGAGAGGAGGGGGAGTCGTTGTGAGCAAAGAACCCTGAGGCAGGCTGGACCTGCTCTCAATTATTGATGCTGAGGCTGCTGCTGTCACCTGAGACCTGCAGTTCAAGTTACTAGCCCCCGGGGATAAGCTGGAGCTGACTCTTACCCTTTGGGAGCCCACAAAGTACTTACAGAACTCCTCCAGGGTCTTGATTTGAGGGGTAATAAGAGCTACTGGGTTTGGTGACTCCACAACCCCTTGGATCATGACAAGGGGCATCGTTTGAGCCAAGGTGATAGGGAGGTTGTAATTAACTCATTAATTCAAAATTCAAGTCTTCTCTAAGCAAGTGCCAGGGCTTGGGTCCCAGAGAAGAGTCAGATACTGTCTCTGTCCTCCAGGAACTCGAAGTTTGGTAGAAGAGACTGACCCAAGAACAGAGAATGTGGTGCTTCATGAATACAGGGAATTGTTGGCTGTTTTGTGAACTGATGCATATCCAGATAGAACAGTGTGGCACATTGCACACTCTCACTGAATATTTGATTCAATAAATGAATGAATCAATGCTGGCTAGAGACTAAGCAGGAGAATATTGAGTCTTGAAGACACAAGGCAGACCCAATGAGGAGACTGTGACAGGCTACATGTACAAAATCCAGGAGGTCGATCGGGAAACTGCAAGTATTTCCCTATGGCTGGTGAGGCATCCAGCCAACCCCTCCAACACCACCACCACCACCACCACCACCTCCCCTCCCTCCAACCCCGCGCATTAAGTGGAAGACAGGTATCAGGCTCTGCAAGATCTTGAATGACAGACTTGGACCTGTGTTCAGGGTCCAAGAGAAGACATGGGATAGCTCTAAGAACAAGGCACTGATGGTCAGCTTCGCGTGTTAGATTACTATGGCTGCTGCAAAACAGCAGAACAGAAGAGATGCCTGAGGGCACGGAGATCTGTGAGGTGGCCTTTATCTCTATCAGGATTGAGCTCCACTCCACTTCGGCTTGTGAAGGTATAAAGTCACTTCTTCCATTCTCAGGTCCCCAGTCCAGACTGAGAATTCAGTTGGGCGCCACACCCTCCATGAGGGCCCTGACTTGGCGTGGGGAATTTGGGGCCAATGTGCGTAGACCCAGACTGGGCGTTCTAGGAGCATAGGGCCTGGATCCCACTCGTCTCCCGCATGGCATTCAGAAAAGCATATCATGATGGCATTTGGTATAAGTCGGCTCACTGGCCCAGAAGGGTGGCCACGCGAGCACATACTAGCACTCACTCGACGGCCTCTATGGCCCTTGATAGAGGACTGGATCTCAAAAACTGGGAAGGCGCTGAACTCACGTGATCCGCCTCTCCCTTTCCTCGCATCACGTGTCTGGAGTCTTGTCCCGCAGGGTACGCCTTCCCATTGGTTGGCGGTGATCACGCGGTGGGGGCGGGGCCGGAAGCCGGGGTTTCGGCCGCAGGGGCGGCAGCCAAGCGGCTCGCGGGAGGGGTAGGCGTGGGGGTGGGTGTTTGCTTGCTGGTTGCAGCCACGGGTCATGTGACCGGAAGGGCTCCTGACGGACGCCGTCCCTTCTCGGCGCGGCCTGAGCGCCCGGCCCGACCCCGGCCATGGGGTGCTGCTACAGCAGCGAGAACGAGGACTCGGACCAGGTGCGGCCGCAGCGGGCGGGGCTCGGGAATGAGGGCTGAGTCCCTAGGACATGGGGCCCGGAGAAAAGCCTGCTGAAGGACGGGAGCTGGACTGCGGGTCTCACTGAGTACGGAGGCCCGGAGGGGACAGATTACAGAGGGGACGGGCCGGGCTCCTACCTCTGTTAAAGCCCTAGTTCTCTCTACACAGTCCCCACCTTGGGGTGTGTAGCCAGCCGCCTGTCTCTCTTGCTCCTACCTCTTCCATGCCCCCGCTACCCTCAAGCCTTTACAGCTTCAAAGATCCTCAGCTTGGGTTCCTGGGAAGCACTCCCTTCCCAGCTTCCTGTGCCTTTTCTGTGCTTGTATTAACGGGCTTTGTGAATCCATTGTAGAGGTGGGTAAGCTGAGGCTCTTGTTAGTTTGTCCCGAGATGAATCAGGAATCTGGCTATCCTCTCAGTCCCTGGGGTTGCAGAAGGGAGGTCACTGTTGGTCTGGGGGCAGAGAAGGCCTCTGGAAGTTGGTGGTATTTGAGTTGCCCAGTGAAGGATTTAATAGACAATGAGGACATCGAGACGTGGGAAATTATTTGGGAAGCAACAAATCGGGTTTAACTTTGGCTGGACTGGAATAGAGAGAGAGGATGGGGAGCTCAGTTTGGCTTGCTCCAGTGCAGTTTTTGCCTGGGGCCTGAGGGTTCCTCTAGCTAGAGGGGTGCCTGTCCTGGGAATTTGGCTGTAGATCTGATCCCTTTGCAGGAAGGATTAGGCTGGGGAGACGTACAGTTTCAAATTCTCTTTCTTCCCCTTGGTGCATTCTCACTTCTCACCCCACTGTAATCCCTGCGCTGCCCATTTGACCTCCTCTGAGGAGGGGGAGACCTTTCCAAGGATGAAGTCTCGATCTGTTGGCCACTCATCTTTTAAGCCTGGGTTCTATATTTCAGCACATATTAGATACAGAGACAGTAGAAAGGTTTCGGCAAGTAGCTCAGAGTCTAGTGGGGTGGATGGGCACAGAAATGGATTATATCACTGGTACTTGGGAAGTAGGTCTTTCCCCAGTGACTCAACCTATTTTGGGGTAGTATGGAAAGCTCGGAAAAATGTCATTTATTTGGGAGGCATGGGTGGCTCCTGGGCCTCATTAATTCTCCAAACACGCAGTGAACACATACTCATATTTCCTTTGCCTTATGTAGGCATGCCTCATGGCCAATACCTCTCACTTCACTCTAGCCTGTTAGAGAAGGAGACAATATCCCTGCCTACTGGGACAGCTGTGGCCTAGTGGGAAACTGTCCCTTAAAGCATCATATGGACTCTTGCAGAGAATGAGTTAGGAATGGTTAATGCCCTGTGAGAAAAGACACCAGCTTCTGGTTGGGAGAACTGGGCTTGCTGCTCTCCTGAGTCTCCACCTTCCCCTTGATGGGCTCTGGCTTCTGTTTCTAGCCCCCAGAGATGGTGCTGGATCAGGGCTGGGTGATTTGAGGTCTCATGTGGCAAACGTCTACTTACTGGTGTACAAGCCATAACCTTTCACTATCCCAAAGTTCCTCTTTCAGCTTTTGGGCAGGCCCCTCTCCCACTTTCATCTCTGCGCCTCTGTTAGAATAATAAAAAGAAATGTACATCACATGACAGTTTTCAAAGGCCTTTTACAGTTATCTCATTTGACTCTTGCCAAACATCTCTCATATAGGTACTGGTTATGTCTATTTAAAGATGGAAAAAGTTCACACAGGCTAAGTGATTTAGCCAAGACTGCAAAGCTGGGAAGCGTCATAGCTCAGGTGTTTTGATACCAAGCCGTATGGTTTATCCATTGGGCCAAGCGGTCTCTTCCAGCTGTACCCACAGACCAGGTGGCCAGTCGTGGGCAGGCCACATATGTGTCTGTGCTAGGGTTACAGTGAAACCCTGACTCTTGGGTTGACATTGACTCAGGGACAAACCTTGGTGTGAAAAACCTCCCCTGTGCTCCACTTGCCCTTTGGGGATAGGGTATTATTTGTCCACTCTGATGGGGGTAGCCTGGCCTCTTCTGGGACTCTCAGTCTCAGGAAAACCACCTTGTTCTTGAAGAACCCCTGATAGGGGAGAAACTGCCCTGTCCTCCAGGAAGATCTGTCTGAAGTGGGGCTGGAGGAAGGAAGAACACAGAGGAAGCAAACTCAGACTTCATTGCAGAGCCAGCTTTCCTTAGGGACAGTTTATTCTTTGGCAACATTTTGTCTTTCTAGCTCTTTAATACTTAGCCTGTGTTTTAGGGAGGAGAAGGGGTCTCTAGGAGTTGGGAGGTGATGGGACAGAGGCCCACAGGCTGTTGGGAACTGAGGATACTGCAACAACTTTGGCTTAAGAAGGAAGAGTAATGTGGAAAGGCTGGGCCTGCCTTGGGTGGGGCAGGCAGGGTAGGAGGAAGTGGCCCTCTGTAAGGAGAGTTGTGGCATTGTGGGCAGGGGAGCTGGGAGCCTGCAGTGGGAAAGTCTGTGGTAGGAACTGAGATAGGCCTAGAATGGAGCACTGAGGAGTCTGGTGGTCTGGCACTGAGGGTTGGTGAGTCAGCATTAGCCAGGATGGGCCCCTTGTCCTTAGCTTTGTCCTGGGCACCTTTGCTCTTTATGGCTTGGATAGATACCCAGCAGCTCTGCTTATCCAATTTGCAGTGGACACAAAGCCAGCAGGGATTTGCAGCAGATGGGCTCAATGCAGGGTCATATCCAGAGAGATTGCAGTAGATGAGAACAAGGGACTGAAACAGGACAAGGAGAAATACACAGAATTATACAGGACCAGGGAGACTTGGTTTGGCCCCAGGTAGTTCTGAGGGTTGTGATTATCAGTGTAGGCTAGCAGTAATAGGGCTGTGGAAAATTGTGAAGCCAAACACATAGAGGTGTGGTGGCTTGGCAAGGGAGGGAACAGCTCCACTGTTCAGGTCAGGTTGGGATACACCAGGTGCACCAAGTTTGGTTGTGGGGGCCCATACAAAGAGAGCATCAGAGAGGAGAGTGAACACCTGAGAGTAGAAGGGACCTGCCCTCAGGAAGGGAGCACACTTGGACTGTGTGACCCAGAGGCTGTGACTGGGACTCCTGCCCTGAGATAATGTGAGGAATGGCCATTGAGAAGTTGGGCTTGCTTTCCCTTGGGGCTTAGGGCCTTGTCTGGCCTCCCAGGACCTCTCCATCCTAGGAGCAGATAGCCTTGCTGGGGAGGGCCATTCTTGGGCTCCTGACTTGCATCAGTTTCCCCTCTAGACACCACTCCTCTGGCTTCCCACCTCCTCGAGTTTCTAGCCTCCAGTACCCTTTCTCTACCAGGTGCTGGACTATTTTCTGAAGCACTAGGGCTGTTACTGAATACCTGCTTTATGCCTCTGTCCACCTTTTTCAGGGCCTCTAGGCTCCCAAGTTGCAGGCAGGAACTGAGTCTTAGCTGATATTCCATACAGCTGGGCACTTGGAATATCCCCAATAAAAATATTTTTTGGTGCTTAAAGGTCAGCACTGGGCTGGGAGGAGAGCCCAGGAAAGGCAGGTTGGACTAAGGGCCCTGGGGCTGACTTCTCCCCCATGGCCTCTCCTAGGACCGAGAGGAGAGGAAGCTGCTGCTGGACCCTAGCAGCCCCCCAACCAAAGCCCTCAATGGAGCCGAGCCCAACTACCACAGCCTACCTTCTGCTCGCACAGATGAGCAGGCGCTGCTCTCCTCCATCCTTGCTAAGACAGCCAGGTGAGAACCACAGGACCAAGCCTGGGGCAGAGCTCCTCCATCCGTGTTAAAGGTTAGGATAGAGGGAGCTGGGCCCGGGACATGGGGGATGGGACAGAGTCGGGGGGAGAGGTACCTCTGGGCCCAGCCCTGCTCCAGTGGGCAGGTGGGGACACTGGTGTCAGATAGCCCTAGAGTTAGCACTTGACAGCGTCTGTCCCTCTCAAAGCACCTGTCATGTCCTCTCTACCTCCTCTCCCCAAAGCAACATCATTGACGTGTCTGCTGCTGACTCCCAGGGAATGGAGCAGCATGAGTACATGGACCGGGCAAGGCAGTACAGGTGAGCACCTGACCAGCTGGGGACCCTCAGGCTACTTGGGCTCTTCTCTGCCCCTTCATCCCTGATCCAGCTTTGGAGCCTAGGCCCCAGTCTAGGCTCTCCATTTCGGTGCAGCTCAGGAGACCACCACAAATCACTCGGCCACCTCAGTAGATGTTCATGTCAGCCCTTTTTGCCCTGTGACACCCAAGGGTGCGGGGGCCAAGGCAGGTGGCCCCAGAGTGAGTTTGTGGTGAGCTGAGGACCTGTCACCCTGCTTCTCTGGCCCGAGGGAGTGAGGCTTGCCTGGGCTGGGCTGGGCAGACTGTGGCCTGACTGCCCACCCTCACCCCTCCCTCTTGGCCAGCACCCGCTTGGCTGTGCTGAGCAGCAGCCTGACCCACTGGAAGAAGCTGCCACCACTGCCATCTCTCACCAGCCAGCCCCACCAAGTGCTGGCCAGCGAGCCCATTCCCTTCTCCGACTTGCAGCAGGTGAGTCACCCCTCGCCCCCGCCTTCCCCATTTCTACTCTGGCCAGGCTGTGGCAGAGGGCTCACCCTCTCTGCCTCAGAGGAGGTAGGGAAGTGGAGTGAGGGAGCCTGGTAGCTTCTGGGCCCCACTCACTCCCACCTCAGTCTCATTTTTTCTTTCCTCCCTCTCGCTTCCCCTCAACCTTTATTCTCTTTGTCCTCTTTGGTCTTTTCCTTCTGTCTTTCTCATCCCTGCCTTTCTCTTTGGCTTCCTGTCCCCCATCATCCCCTCCTCTCTCCTGTTTCACTATCCAATTCCCCTCCCTCTGCTTTCTGGATCTCCCTTCTCACTGTCTCTCTCTGTTCCTCTCCTCCCCGGTCCCTCTGTCTCAGGTCTCCAGGATAGCTGCTTATGCCTACAGTGCACTTTCTCAAATCCGTGTGGACGCAAAAGAGGAGCTGGTTGTACAGTTTGGGATCCCATGAAGAGAGGGGTCCTTGGACAGCTCTTCTCCTCTCTTCACCCCGTCTCCACCCTGCCTCCCCTGGCCCCCCAGCCTCACTGCGGCTTATACAGTACCCTAACCTGCTACTAATCACAGAGAAGAATGTGGAGGCGGAGAAGAGCAAGGCTAGAAGCCTGAGCAAGTGAGGATGGAGCAAGGGAGGGTAGAACCATTTGGGACTAGCCTTCGAAGCCCTGGCCAGGGGTGGGGTGGGGTCAAAAGGACAGGGCTTGATAGGTCTTCACTGTCACTGGGGAGGTGGAGGTACCACTGTGAGGGTGATCATTAGGGGGCCTATGCGGGCCCCCTTCCCACCCTTTCTCTTAGCCTCACTCCTGTCCCCTGCTCCCTGACTTGGTGCTCGCATGCACCTCACTAGGGTTTGTGACCAGGGTCTGGACAAGCTTGCATTTGAATGAATTGAGTTTGTATTTCTAGCACCCTGGGTTTTTACATGTTTGGGGTTTTTTCGGTTTTGTTTTGGTTTGTCACCCTCGATAAAGGAAGTGTATTCATCTGTGTGCTGGTTCCAGCCCCTCTGTCCTGCCCACCACCTTACTGCTTTTGGCTACTCAAGTCTGTGAGTAGCAAGATGGATGAGGGGGAGGGGGGCATCTTCTAGGGGGCACTAAGAGGGATCCAGGAGATAAGGGTTCAGGTCTTAGCTGAGACTCAGGCTGAGCTAACTCATATTGGATTAAGACTGTGCTTGTCCCTTCTCCAGTGATGGGAACACTGTCAAAGCTCAACAAACTTGAATCTGAGGCAGCTGTCACTGATGGGGGCCCTGCCTCAGGCTCAGTGGAATTCCCAGCAAGCCCGGTGGTGGGGAGGGGTGCAGGCAGACCAGGAGCGCCTAATACGGAGCCAGCAAGCCAGTGTTTTCAAGCAGAAGATTCTTTTTATCAAATGAAGTCTCAAGCAGAATCCCAACATATAAAACATCAAGAGTGGAACTATTCTGATCTGATTGAAGTGGGGTTCAGGGATCACAGCCCATCTCCTTAGCCTCCTGTCATGGAGGCATCTCCACAAGACCTTGATGCTCTATAAAGCAACTCTAACCCCAGGATGTCTGAGCTGAAGAGTAAAAAAGGGCTCAGAGAGGTTAGAAAGTTTCCCAAGGCCATGCAGTAAACCCACATCCCCTGTGTCCCAGGCCCAGGGGCCTTCCCCCCCCAACCCCCGCCTTCAGTGAAGTAAGGCCAGAGCTACTGGCAGTTGCCCGAGTTGGACAGCATTTTTACATGGTACAAGTGGCTTCTGATCTGAACAGCTCAACTCGTTTATTATCAAACCAAACTGGTCATCTTTGGGCCTTTAGGACTGCTGGGGTCCTCGGAACCTCACAGTGTATTCTGCTTGATCCGGACCTTCTTGGGCTTGATGTTCATGCGTTTCCACACTTCAGCTGTGGTGCGGTCTGCTTTGGTGACCCCACTGAAGTCGAACGTGGTGACACAGGGCAGGGTGCACAGCACATATTGCCTGTGGGGAAGACTCGGGCTGGGGGCCAGCCCCCCAACCAGAACCCCTTTCGCCCTCCAACCAGTTGCTGCTATCTCCCCTGGCTGCAAGGAATGGAGGGACTTCAGTATAGTTTGAGGGAGACTGAGTTTATCCTGACTGATAGCAAGAAATGCTTAAAGGTCTCTACACCCTGCCCTGATCCCAGCATGGCAGAAGGATGGTGCTGGATTTCTTGTCTCCCTTCCTCCTTCTGGAGAGCCCAGCTGGAGCCTAGCTCCAGGGGTAGAGCACTTACCTATACCCCTTCTCTTCCTCTATGGGGTTCCCATGGAGTGTCAGGCTCCGGAGCCGAGGGAGGACAGCCAGCTTATTCACCTCTCCCAGGCGCTGGATGCTGTTGCCATGAAGATAGAGAACACTCAGGTTGAAGAAGGTTGTCAGGACCTGTTGGGGAAGGAAACCAAAAGCCAGGCTGGACGGGGCCCTGGATCCATGCTCAGGACTGACTTGCAGGCAGAGAAAGACGAGTTTGGGGAACAACTTGTCCTCCACCCCCGCTCCCCTATGGCCATACTAGATGACTCCAACCTACTTTCATTTACCTTTGAAGGGGTACAGGGGCATCACACTGACACAGAGCTGTGATCTGACAGGCAGGAAGGATGGACCTGCATCCTGGCACTGCCACTGGCTTCCTAGGTGACTGGGCTCTCCTGCCTGTCTCTGAGCCTTAGCTGCTCCTTCACTGAAGACCCTTCTAGCTTTGGTGACCTAAGATTCTATCACAACAGGGGACAGGGATACAGAGCATCATGCTAGGGACATAAGAGCTTTTAAAATGGTAGTTAAATTGAGATCACTATACCCTGGGGAACAGTTTCCAAGTCGTGCTCTAGCTCCTGTCCCCTCTAACAAGGATCTAGACAAGAAGGGGCCAGTTTTGTTTATTTCTTAAAACTTGAGTCAGAGTTTTGGGAAGTGCTGTGCTTTTACTACCTACCTCTTCCACAGAAGAACTCGACTCAAGGCACAGCGGGTGCCTGGTAAGGAGAGCTACAATTTTACTTCAGCCTGCTATGTGCTGGTTGGTTTTCATACATTCTCATTTAATCCTCAGAAAGCCTTTATGATGCTTGCATATTATTCCCATTTTTTAGACAGAGAGGCTGAGGTTTTCAAAGGTTAGGTAGCTTGCTCCAAATCATGAGGCAAATCTAGGATTTGAACCTCCATCTGTCTGAGTCCACAGCCATGTGCTTTGCACAGCACCATGCTGCCTCACTACTTCCTTGATAGTATGTGGGAGGTGGCGAGGCGGGGGGCTGGACAAGGTGGCTTCAGGCCCACCTTGACTGGACTCCCAGGACTGGGAACTCACAGGGTCAATGGAAGTCAGGTCATTGAAGGACAGGTCGATCCAGGCCAGCTTCTCTGGATGCTCCAGCAGCTGTGAAACCACATGGCTGAAGTCTTTCAGATCATTGAGGACATTGTTGTTCAGCCACAGGGACTGGGTCAGTGACTTCCCTGACTTTGAGTGCCTTAGTGGTCGTAGCCCTCTCCTTGGCTCCTCGCTTGTCAGATCTGTGGGAACAAAGTGAGGCTTGGATAGATCATCTTTGCCTTTCTGGCTCTGTGGGGTGGAAGGGACAGAGCTGGAAGGATTAGCAGCCTAACCTGTAGCTGGAGGGGCTGGTAGGGCCTTGCCCTATGCTTGAGTCCAGTGTGACTCTATCTGCTGTCAGCTCAGGACCCTGTCCCACAGATCCCAGCAGTCAGAGTAAGCTTGGACTAAGGGCCAAAGACTTCCCAAACCTTAGGTGTGGGTCACATGCTCCTCTCATGACTGTTGTATCATTGGGTCGTCTGAATACATGAGAGTTGGGGGGCAAATCTATTCCCATTTTATAGATAAAGAAACTAAGAACTAGAGGTGTTGAGCTTGAACCAAGATGATAGCAAAAAATCTAGAATATCTACTGGTAGAGCCTATAGAATTCACTTCAGTGTAACAAACTGATGTCTGGTCTTTCTTTAATATTGAGCAACTGCTATGTGGCAGATGCTGGATATACAATAGTGAGAAAAATGAGAGACAGTCCATGCCAAGCTCTGTATGAGTAATAGGGCAGGGATGAAGCAGATATTTGTGCCTTGGAGGAGCTCACAAGGGCAAGATGGAAACAAACTGGCAATATAGTGTGATCAATGCCATTTAAGTCAAGGAAGTGTAGAACTGGGGCTCCTAACCCAGTCTGGGAGCTGACGGAAGTTTCCCAGGGAAGGTAAAGCCTGAGCTGGATTTCAGTGGGTTAGGAGATGTTAACAAGGCAAGGGTGGAAAGTGTGAGAACAGCATGAGCAAAGAGGTGTGGAACAGCGTGGGCACACGTGCATGTGCTGCACAAGGGGGCAAGGAGGAAAAAGACGAGGACCCTTGAATGTCAGGCTGAGTATCTTGGACTTCATCCCATAGGTGATGGGAAGTCACTGGAGGGTTTAAAGCAAAGGAGAGGATTCAAATCTTTCATTTCAGAGAGGTCACTCTGAAGCTTTAGTGTGGAGTATGGATTTTAGGGAGTGGGTGGGACTGGAAGACCAATTTGGTTCTTTCAGTCATCTAAGCAAGAGATGAGAGGGATGATCAGCATGACTTGATGGCTGACTGGAGGTAACGGTAGAATAATATTCAAGGGTGTTGTCCAGTTTCTTCAAGGGTGACTGGGCAGATGCCAGTTCTATGAACTGAATCAGAATTAGAACAAGAGACACAGGGTTGGGAAAGTGATGAGTTCAACTTGGCCTTGGTGTGTCTGAGGTTCCTATAGTACAAAAAGGTGGAGAAGCCAAGTAGGCAGTTGGATATGAAGGTCTGAAGCTCGGGGGACACACCTGAGAATTGTTAGCAGAGAGGGTGTATAAGTTAGAGAAATAGATGAGATTTTTCAAGGAGAGTGAGAGGTGACAGGAGGGACAAGAAGGAAGGAGAGTCCCTTAAAGAATTTAAATAAATAATCAGAGGAGGACAGGGAAAACCAGGAGAGAATAGTTGTAAAGATGCTCAGGGAGTCCATAGTTTATAAGAGTGAGTTTCAGGGAGATAAGGACTGAAAAGTAATTTTGGCACCTCAGAAGTCCCTGGTGACCTTGGTCAGGGCTATTTCAATGAAATGGCAAGGGCCAGGAGACAGAAGCTAGACTGGAGTGAATTCAAGAGTGAATGGAACGTAAGGAAATATAAGCAGGTAGCATAAATAACGCCCTCAGAGTTTGGTTGAGGAGAACGGAGTAATGTTAGAACCCATTTGTATGGATTTACACCCCTCCCACCCGGCCCCACCTTTTGACAGATGAGATCCAGACAGAGGAAGGGCCCTGCCCAAGCTCATAGTCAGTGAGTGGCAGAGTCAGAACCAGACACCAGCTCTGGCTGAGGTGACTGTATTTTTCCTCTTGTCCCTAAGCCTTTGGTTACTTGTCTACAGCTGCTTCCGGGGAAGTATTTAGTATTCCACAAACCTGGCCAGCCTGTCTTCACCCTCCCCTCAGCTCTTACTGGATACACTTCCTCTCTTTCACCCCCTCCCAATGTTAACTTCCTCTCCTGCTCAGGTGCAGGTTGGGCAGCATCCACCAGATGGCTCTCTGCCTTAGTCCTGGAGTGAGCAGGACCGGTAATTGGGGCTTGAGGTGGGGGGAAGGTGGCAGAAGGGTACTGAACAGGGTACCCCAGCTCATGGATAAATTCCTAATCCTGCTCCCCAGCCTCACATCTCCTGACCGCAACTCTGAAATGAAATGACAAAAATGAATAAAAGTTAAGGTCAAAATAAGCTCACATAATGGACTAGCATCCAGTCTGATGAGGCAGCAGCTTGGGGAATGCCACCAAGCCTGGGCTGATCCCGAGCTCAGAGGGAGCTACTGGTGGGATGGCACTGCCTAAAACTTGAGGCTGCCTGGGGCTGTTGTTATCAAGGGTGGAATAGCGTGTGCAGGCCGCTCCACGTTACTGCTCCCCTCAGACTCCACCAGGGCACTGCACTGCCTGAGGATTGGTTGAAGCTGCCTTGTTCAGAGTAGGCCAAAGCAGGTCTGGAAACGGCCACAGATATCAACACTCAGAGAACTGGGGGTGGACCAGCCCCAGGAAGACCTGGGAAAAACACGATCCTGTCTTCTTATCTCCAAAGGGTTGCCATGCAACTTTTTCCATGTGTCCCCAGAAGGCAGGAGTTAGTATGATATGAAGAAATTCCTTGTGTCATCCCTTACCCCATAATGGAAGGAGTTGGTAGGTGAGTGGGGTAGGGGACTCCCTTAACTGGAGGTTAGTGAGCAGAAGTTAGAGGACTATAGGTTGGAGTCAGTACAGATTAGATGCCTTCGGAAGTCACTACCATTTCAGATTCTATGATCCATCTGTTGATTAATTTAGCAAATAGTGTACTAGTACCCCCAAACTCTACCCTGTCTTCTAACGCCTATTTTATTTTATTTATTTTTTGTTTGTTTTTTGTTTTGTTTTGTTTTTTCTGAGCCTAATTCCTGGCCTCCAGAGCCAACCATCTCTTTGGCTGTATCCCTGGCCCAAAGCTGGCACCAGGGGCTGCTCCCCAAGTTCTCACTGACCATTTGAGCTGGAGTCCAGCAGCAAGGAGGGGTCCAGGGAATTCATGTGGTGGGGGAGGGCCCTGTCCTCTTTCTCTGGGGGGCCCTGACCTCGCCCTTTGCAGCTCTGGTAAGTGGGAGGGGGTGGGATGAGGGACATGTTGCTGAGGACTGTGCCTGACTGAAAGCCACACTCCAGGGGCAGCCCTCTTCTGGGGCTGTCTGTGGCCTCACCACACCAGGAGATGGGAGCTTTTTAGAATTTATTTGTTTGGTAAACAGCATAAAGAAGTCTCCAAGCTCTGGGTGTTGGCTTGTCAGTCCAGACAGGCACGCAGCACTGAGCTGTTCCTCCCCAGAGCCATTCTCAGTGCATGCCTGACAGCGCCTCACCCAGGAGCATCAAACTTCTCAAACCACACCCACCGTCCTGCCCCCGCCATGTGCTCCCGCCCTTCCCACTGCCCTTCACTGTTCTCAGGGCTGCTCTCGGGTGGGAGGAACTGGGCCTTTGGAGTTCAGAGACCATGATGTGAGCCCAGCCAGGGCTGCTGCGTACACTTGTGTACCTTGTGCCCCCAAACCCCTGGCAGATGAGGTTCTACTGTCCACTGTGTGCCCACAGGACTAAGTTCACCTAAAGGTGCCGTATGGGCTAGGGGGTCAAGGCCCTGCCATTACTCAGCGCTGTGAGCTTGGGAAAGTCGTGGCCTCCTCTTCAAGCCTGGCTTCCTCGCCTGTGAAATGGGGGTAATGGTGATTTTTGTTCTCCCAGCCAGCAGTGCTGTGTAATCCAGGAGACCTTGTCTAACACCAATTTTAAGTGAGTGTTCCATAAGCTCTGGGGGACCTGAGGAGACTGGCCTTTTGGGGCTTGGATGTGCCTCTCCTTCTCCCCTTCCACAACATTCAGCAAGGAGCACAATGCCTGACATATATGTATACACACATGTATGTATATACACATATATATGTATATAAGTGCTTAATAAATATTAGGCGCTCAATAAATATTTATTGAATGTAGGATGGTGCATCTGTACAGATTATGTTGGTGCTGTGGAGTTATCCTTAGTCGTAGTAGCTTGTCTCTCTCATTCTGAGGACTCTATATAGAGGGCAAAGTTCTATCTCCTCACTCAGAGCTGGGAATTCCCAGGTTAGGCAGGAGCCATACTCCCCTTCCCCCTCTGTCACCTCAGCTATCTTGTACATAGCCACTGTTGCAGCTAAAACCCTTGTGAAATTTGGACTACATCAATCAGAAGTGATGCTGTGCATAATAAGATCACGGTAGGTGGGTGTGTGCTCATGAAAGAACAAATGTGAGTTACCATTGTGGCTGATGCCCACCCAAACAGCACCCTAAACCCAAACCAAGGCTAGTACTTCCTGGATAACCTGCTTTCTGAACTTAAAGGTGGCCACCAATTGTCTAAGAGAGAAGACCAAAGCCAGATAATGGGTCTAGGATAAGTTGATGCCAACCTATGTTCTCTGAGGGTAGATGAACTGATGTATTTATGAGAGACCAGATAACAAAAGCCAGGGACAGCAGAATTTCCCTGAGAAGAAGCATATTCCCTTGAGAATATGCTATTATTGAGAGCCTCTCTTTGTCCCCTGAGAGATACTGGCTGCCCATTCACAGAGACATTGAATGGTAAAATGGGAATGAGCATGGGCAGTGCTGGAACCCACAGTTAGTGTGGGTGATGATGGAATAAACTTGGATATGACTGGAATAAATATAAAATTTGTCAATAAATATTTAAACTGGAAAGATGCCAGTTTGTTGATAACAAGACCCTGCATGTTTTAGCAATGTGTCCTCAGACAGAGAAGACAGGGTCTGCCTGTTGGCTGGGACTCTGCAGCAGCCTGTTTTCCTCTCATTAGTGTCTTCCTCTCTTCAGGTGCAAACAAGAGCATAAAACTATTGGCTGATAGACTGGCTTCCCAATTTTCTTCCACCTGACTTTTCAGCTGTAGCCTGGCCTCTTTGGAAGATGATCAATACCCTGAGAGCCCCCTGGTTCCTTTCAGATTTCCTGCTAATTTTTATAAAGGCTAACCCCTTCCACTCCCACCTCCCTACCCCCTACTCCTCCCCAAAACTACAACAACAACAAATCTGCAAGCATATGAGAAGAATCGCTTTAGGCTTTTAAGTAGAAGACTGGTTTCTCCCTAGGGACCACACCTGGCCTGCTGCCACGGTGAGTGAAGTGCTGTGCTCTGTGAGCTGACCTTGGATCACGTGGATGCTTCGGAAGGAGTAGTCAAGAGGGGGCTCCTGCACCGCAATGTTCATATAGTCCTGTTTGCTCATAGCTCAGGCCATCATTTGTCAGGTGTAAGCATGGGCCCTGGGAGTCCGGGTTCAGCCTGGGAGGACAGAGAAGGACTGGTGTTTCAGGCACAAGGGGCATTGGCCCTGAGGTTTCCCCACAGCCCTCCACTCCTGCCTTCTACCTCCACGTCTCCAGGCTTGCCTGGCTGCAGTTGTTCTGTTTTAAGATAGTAATCATGGTTCACTGCATTTGTAGGGCACTTCCTACTTCTCTGAGCACCTTGACATCCCTTAGAGCTCATGTGATGGTCATAACACCCGTTTCTGCTTTCCAGACAAGAAACGGAGACCCCAGGGTGAAAGCACTTGCCCAGAGTTAAGCCAATGAGTCAGCTGTGGACTGCAATCGTAGTCTTCTGAATCCTATTCTGAGGCCCCTTCTGCTACTCCACAGTAGTTACCATGGAGGCTGTCTTGGTACGTACCCTCTGGTGACATCAAGTGGGCCATTCTATTGCTTAATAAACCCCTGAGGGCCTGCACTGGATCTGGTGTCTGACAGCCCTTTGCAGTCTGACCCAGCTGGGGATTTGCTCAGCTTGTCTGTCAGCCCCATTATCTTTCCATCCAAAGACTACTTTCAGCCACATCCTGAATGTAGTCATATGTATATAAACACACATACACATAAAACCAGAGTCTATCTCACTCTCACTCACCTGTCACTGATGCCTGAAACTCCACCATTAGGGATTCATTCCTTTGGGTTCAGGGATTGTTCCCTGTTAAAATGGAAATACCCCCTGAGAGGGGTGAACACAATGTTATCAGTCATTTACAATGTGGTGTGAATTGTCATCAGATCCTTTCCAATTTGTTAGTTCAAGTAAAGCTGAGAATATTTCAAGAGACTGGGGAGAGCCATCAGAACACTACTCACCTGGGAAGAAGACGGCGGAAAACACTTTACTGAGGGGTTCTGTATATGACACATAAAAAACAAAAGACAAATAGACTGAGAGGTATGTGTCCCAGGCAGCCTCCCCTTTCTCATTCCATCCACTGCTGTCACCTTCTTTGCATTTACTACTTCACCTGCTTTCCAAACACACTCACAAAAGGGGATGATTTGTAAAATAGTGCTGTCCAACAGAAATATAATGAAAGTCACAAATGCAAGCCACAGATATTTTTTTCACACACATAAATTAAAATTGTCTAGTAGGCATAAAAAGAAAAGTAAAAAGAAACAGGTGAAGTTAATAATATGTTTTATTTAATATATCCAAAATACCATTCACCATGTAATCAATATTAAAAATTGAGATATTTTACACTTACAGCACATCCCAATTTGGACAAGCTACATGGCAAGTGCTCAATAGCCACATGTGACTAGAGGCTACCATACTGGACAGTGCAGATGTAGAACATGGAAACATGGAAGAGAAAGATTAGAAGCCAGATTAAAAGAAGAGAGAGATGTACAAGGGAATTAAGAAACTAAGCCTATTATTTAGTTCTGAAATTCCTGGCAGCCAAAGCAAAAAGGGAAACCTCAGGATATGTAGTTCTAATCATTTGATTCAAAGAAGCAAATTGTATGCAGAGACCATGGAATTCACAAATGTTCTTAAAATGGAATTTTTCTTAAAAATCATGGACCTGATAGCTTGTAATTCAGCTTTAGTACAGTTCAAGTAAATTCCTTTTTTGGTGACTTAACATATGCCAGGACAGAGTTTAACAGGTTTAGAGGAATGGAAAGTGAATGTCTTCTTATCAAAAAGCAGCAGTCTCAACTGAGCTTTGGAGAAGTGCTGGCTTGGGTCACTTCACAGCTGAATTCTCTGTCAAGTGCAGGACTGGCCTGGTGGGCATGGGCTGTTTAGGGAGATCTGAATCTTCTAGATATCAAATCTACAGACACAACAAAGAACACATTATCCTTTCGTACAAATAGAGGGACCTGGCTTGTGTTCTCACCTAGACAGAAGCCCATCCCACTTGAGTACCTACAACAGGTTTGATACCTGTCAACAAGATTGCGTACTTTTCTTAAAGTAAGTCCTGGGCTGGGACCCGAGTTCTGCACTACTGGACGTGAATTTTAGCTTAACATATTTAAGGGCAGATTTATATCATTAGTCTCCTTGGCCATCAGTGAACCTCAGTACAGTTCCTAAGAATTTCTGACTTTGTGTGGCAACAACTCCTGATGCAATTTTCTGGATGAGTTAGTATTAAAAATGGAGCCCCAAGTAGTTGGATAAATTTGCCATTTGGAAAGGATTGTTAGTCTTCTCCATTTAAACGTTAGCCCAGGCTGTGAGCTAGTACTGTGCCTTATTCATCATCTAACACAGAGCCTGGCTCACAACAGGCACTGAGGAAATGTTTGTAGGAGGAATGAATGAGAATCTGCCAAATACAAGAATTTCTGTTTTGGGAGTGTTGAAGCTAAGCTCTTCTTTCTAACAATTGGCTCCCAGGTTCAGCTGTTACAGTCCACACCTCATTCACAGTAAGATATCCAATTCAATTCTGCAAATATTTTTTGAGTGCCTGCTGCCCTGAGTCTGACCAGGAGGAATAAAGCCAAGATACAAATAATAGAGCCCTGTCTGTCATGAGCACAGAAAGGCCTGCTGGGTTTCTATTGATTGTGGCGAACTGGCCTGCATCCAGTTCTAAGAAACAGCTGCCTGCTTAGTGAATACTCTCATGTTTCAATACTCAGCTCTAGTGTACCTCTTTGATGAAGCCTTCCTCTCCAGATAAAATTGATCAATGTGTCCTGTTTTAGATGGATTCCCTTGATGATCCCTATTCATGGTCTCTCCTGTATCCATTCCTTGTTGCCCTATAACTTTGTACTTCCATCCACTCTAATGTTGGGCTCAGCCATGTGACTTGCTTTGGCCAAGGGGATGTTGGTAAATATGAAGCAAACAAAAGCTTAAAGAGCAGGCTTGCTCTCTTGCTCTTGGCCAGTGCCAAGAGAACATGGCTAGCCTGCTGAAGGGGTATGGGAAACACGTGCAGGTGAGAGAGACGTGAAAGAGAGCCAGTGATCCCAGCTGAGGCCATCCTAGACTAGCCTATAGCCAGCGTACCCCAAGTCAAGATCAGGAGAGTCATTCAACCCATAGATGACTGCAGACACACGTGTGAGCCTAGCCAAGACCAGAAGAAACATATGGCTGACTCAGAGACTTGGAAGCAATAATAAATGCTTATTGTTTTAAGCCACTATGTTTTTGAATGGTTTGTTATACAGCGATAGCTAACTGAGACAGGCCCCCACTATACTTTGAACAAAACTTTGTCACAGCCTGTTTCCTCATCTGTAAAATGGAGACAAACCTTATCTTGAGAGCTGCTGCAGGTCCTGCGGCAGGTGCTCAATAAATTGAAACAGTTGGACTTTCTACTCATTTCTTTACAACCTACTTCCTATTCCCTCCCTGTAAGCTTGAGGGCAGGGACAGACATCAGACTTCTCTCTCTCTTCCCACCATTACCCTGCACTGAGGCTCGCAAATAACGAGTATTCACTAAAGGCTTACTGGACAAGCAGATAAATGGAAAAATGAAAGAAGAAATGAAGGAATAAATAGTGTCATCAAGGTGTCACACAGTGAGCCTGACTGCTGGGGAGAACTGACAAAGCCCTGAGGTTGCCTTGCTCACGCCAGTGGCTGTGTTTTTGGAGTCAGTCTTTCCCAGCTGCTATTCTGCCTCACGACCAGAAGCTAGTCAGATCCCAGGGCCTTCCTCATCTGTCCAGAGTGACTGACTTGATAAATGACAAGGTTAGCAGCATACCTGCCTTGTTTTGGAATTTTTCTTTTCCAAATTGGAAATATCTTTTACTGTTCTTTTTAATTTTAGTTTAATTTAATAGCTGAATAAATTCAAACAACATAGAGAAGTACATCAAGTAGAAACTAAAAGTCTGAATCTCCATCTCACTCTCCAAGAAAAGTCATGATTAACAGTTTGGGAATATAACCTCCCAGATGCCATACGCAACAAAATTATGTCTATTTTTAAATAAACACATACTGTCTATTCTTTTGTAAATTTATTTTTTTCTTTTCAAATTGTTGTAGACTCTCTTATCCTTTTCAATAGCTGCAGAGTATTCCACAGAATTTGTGTGTATCTTACTTTAACTTTATTTACTTAATTTAATCAATCTCAAGTTGATGGAAATTTGTTTTCAGTTTTTGGAAATTACTAACAATCAGAATTTGATTTGTTGATAGCCTTTTCCTGCCCTCTGTCAGGTAAGTAGCAACATGATGGCACAGGAAGCTTTAAGAACGATCAGATAAGGAAATCTGATAGGAGATTCAATGGCCTGGCCTAGAAAGGGTTTCCATTTATGGGCTATGGGAGGAAGACAAATCAAAGAATGTCATGAAAAGTCTGCCACATAATCTAATATATTCTGGGAGGTTATATTCCCAGGTGCCAAAGGGAGGCCCAAGATTCAACCTGTCTCCTGCCCACCTCTCTACTCCCATCTCTTATCCTCGCCTCCAGTTCTGCAGTCCAGCCAAATGCAACTACTCAAAGTAAGTTCCCTGCACCTGCCTTTAGGCCTCTGCACATCCAGCTTTCTCTGCTTGGAATACAGAAACTCCTTTTGCCTTGCTAATTCCTACTTCACAACTCAGCTCAGGTTTCACCTTTTCTTAGGCCCAAATCTGGATGTGGAACTTCTCTTCTGGGCTCCCACACCACCCTATACTTACAGCCATGGTAGCACTCATGACACTAGGATTATCTGCTTACTATCTGTATGTCCATAAACTCCACCAGGGCAGGAACTGTTTTTCTCTCATAGCTGAATCCCTACAGTGGTGACAAGTAGCAGGTGCTTAACAAATACATAAAAACTTGCAACAGTGAATAATACTATAAAGGAGAGGGACATGAGGTTGCTATAATTGAGGGACTTGACCTGGTCTGAGCAGACCTGCAAAGACATTCCTAAAGAAGTGATTGAGAGAAATTGGAAGCATAAGTCCAAATTAACTATAGCAGGGGGAAAAGATGAACATTCCAGGCAGAAATAAGAGCATGGGCAAAGGCTCTTTGGTGAGAGGTTACCTAGAAAGTTTGAAGACCTTAAAGGTGGCCATATAACTGGAGGGGAGAAGGGGAGGGATATGTATGATTGGACTGGAGCCTGGAGAGGTGGGCAGGAGCCAGGCTGAGAGGTTGCTTGATGCTAAGAGCAATAGGAAGCCACAAGGTAAATTTTTAAATGGGGGTAGGGTGGGGGAAATGAACAATATCTAATTTGCATTTTGAAGGATTACTCTGGCTGCAGTATGCAAAATGGCTGGGAGGGAAGGTAGGAAAGACTAGAGAAAAGATATGTGGGAAGTAAAGCTGACAGGACTTTGTGATGGATGGGAAATGAAAGAGGTATTAAGGCTAATTCGGGTTTTTGGCTTCCTTAATGGTGAATAGAGATGAGAACACTGGAAGAGATCCAGCCTTGCAGTACATAGAGATTATCAGTTGCAGACAGGTTGAGTTTGGGTTGTCTTTGAGATATCCTGAATATGTTGAAGAGGCAATTGGCTGTATAGACCTGGAGCTTAGTGATGAGGGCTGGGCTGGAGATACACCCTTATGTACATCTGCATACAGGTGGTAACTGAAGTTGTGGATGTGGATGAGAATATGCAAGAAGAGAATAGAGAGTGAGGTGGGAAGTGGGCCCACGACCAAGCCTGGATAGTAAGTGGACCAATCAGGACCAGATAGAAGCCATCCAGAAGCCAGCTAACCATGGCAGCATCAGACATGGGTGCTGTGTTAGCCAGACTGTTTGTTTCCTGGTTAGTTGAGTTAAATCTGTTTGATTCTCACTGTCTTCAGGCTCTCTAGTTCCCTTTCTCCACTTAAACTTTCAAGGAAGGATCTGAAACCCATTCAGCCTGAAGTGAAGATAACCCAAATTAGGCCATACAGGTTTCTTCTCCCTGGGGCAATTTAACCTACTCCTTGGAACAAGTCCTTAAACTAGAGAGGCTTAGGCTCAAGCTAGAGACTTGGCTGGAAGTTGGCGAACTAGAGTCTACTCCTAGCTGTCACTGACTTGCTGTGTGGTCTTGGGCAAGTTGCTGCTCCTCTCTGGGTTTCAGTTTTCCAATCTGTGAAATGGGGATAAATATCCTTGAGTCACAAAGCTCAAAAGAGAGTTTGGATGTGAAAGCACTGGGTAAGTTACTAAATGTAATAGGTCTGTCATGAAGACGGTAAAAGGAATGAAGCTCTAATTGCAGAGCTTCCAGAAGCAGATCACGGAGGCGGTGTAGGGAGAAGAGGTCATTTAGGCACGGGATCCCAAATGCGTGTGTGTGGGAAGATCCTGCTTACTCTCTGAGAAGGCTCACCCTGGGGTCTTCCTGCCTGGAAGGAAAGGGGCAGTTCAAGCCCCATAAAGTTTGCTGCATCTCCAGTATTAGGGCCTGTGATGTACTCTAATGCTACTCCCATGTCTTGAAGAGGGTCTCAGCTTATCAGAGGAAAACCAACCCCAGGTCTGAGAGCGTTTCAGATCTCCCAGGGTGAGTCAGGGATTTGAGGCATTTGTATTAGGAGGCCCCATGTTGGTGATGGGGGAGATCCTAAAGCACCCCCAAATCTGTATGAGTATGTCTCTCAGCGCCCTTCCCTCCCCGTGCGCGTCTATCCCACATGGGTGTTGTGTCTAGTTCACCGTGAAAGGGGGTAAGGGGACGGGCGGGTCTCAGGTCCCCGAGAAAGGAAGTTCTTAGTCTTTCTGTGTGCCTTTTCCCTCTCCATAGACCTCTTGTCCCCTAGAAAGGGTTTCCTGTTTTCCTGCCCGACTCACCCGCAGCGGCTTCCCCTCCAGCCCAGGCGTCCCACTACCTCCGGGTTACTCAGCGCAACTCCATGGTAACTACCTTCGTCACCGTAAGCGTTGCCGCGATGCCTACCGGGAACTGTAGTTCGGCAGGGGCGGGGCCCCAAGGCCGCGGGAGGTGCTGGGATTTGTAGTTGTCTTTGGCCTCAAGTCGAGGCCGGGGTCCGGAAGTAGTGACACCCCTTCTCCCTTCTCGGTGGCCCTCACACTTCCTTTTCCAGGGTCCTCAAGCGTGCCCTTGCATTCGACACCCGCCGACAGGGGCCAATCAGAGGGCGGCGCGAGAGGGCGGGGCCAGAGTTTAAACTAATTGTGCGCTCTCAGCGCTGGCGCGAGCCCGCGACGAAAGGGACCCGGAGGTACCTTGAGGCGGAGCGGGAGCGCGCGGCCAGGTAACCGGCGCGGGGCCGCGGCTGGCGTTCGGCCTTGGCGCCTGCAGGGATGCCCAGGCCTAAAGGGGGTGCTGGAGAGGCAGGTGCTAGCGGAAGGCCTCCTTCATAGCCGAGTTCGACAGGGGAGAATCTGTCGGGGGTGAGCTGCGTGAGGAGACGGGCAAGTCCGAGGGGGAGGTGCCGGGCGTGCCTAGGGGGAAGATCTGTTTGGGGGCGTGTCTGTGGAATTAGGTCTGAGGGCGACCCGGGTCGGGGTGGGAGTAGTGCAGGTTCCTGAAAGGCTTGTCAGCGAGGGGTCCTGTGATGGGAAGAATTCGCCTCTTCTTGTTAACAATAGTGATAGTAGTAGTAAACATTTTCCGAGCACCAACTACCTTTCAGACACCCTGCCACACCCTTTACATGGATCATCTTTTTTATCTTCCTAACAACCTTATACTTTATTACAGATGGGGAATCAAGATTAAAATGTTGAACTTGGCCGAGGCTACATAGCTAGTGCGTGGTTGGTTTACACTGGCGTTTTTGAGGGTTCGGCCTGAATGAGGATGGGGGAAGGGGCTGGGTGGGGATGCGGGTTATCTTGGACGAGTCCGTTTATTTTGAGCCTTATTTTTCACATGTAAACAGCGAACTTAGCTGCCTTACCTACTTTCCTGGGGTTGTTGTGAGGGTCAAATCAGGAAAATCAAGGTGTTTCTTGCAAGCATCCTGGAGAGAACAGATTTATAAGTGATGTGACTGCGTGAAGGTTGTTGGTGGGAGAGAGCCGACCTGGGTTGATGCTGCCTACCCTGGGCGCCCTCTTTTGCTTACCCCTGAGGTAGGGCTTTTCCTCTGGTATTTAAGAGTGTCTGCATGTTTGTTTGCCCTTCTAGATAGGGACAATGTCTTTTGTCCCTGTATGATGCCCATGCAGGATATGAACCTGGCCATTCTTGCCTGCTTTGAAATGAATGAGCTTTCTTGGGTTGAAAGGAGATCGGAGCATTGCGCTCCCATCTTTATTTAGTCGCTTTTGAACCTCTGTGTTGTGCTATCCTCTTGCCTGGAATGGCACCCATTCCTGAAAATGTGATGTTTACTTGCTGTAATCCATGCTTCCCTTTCTCCGGTCTCTGTTGCCTGCTCCTGTGTTGCCCAAGTTCTGAATTGTCAAATGTGTTACTCTGTGGTGGGCAGAAACGTTTGATAGTCAGGCAGTGGGGGGCTCTCTACCTTGTGGAGATCTTTACTGCTGTGAATCCATGGGAACCTGGAGGGCACATTCATATCAGTAAGGTAGCTTTCAATCAGCAGGGATGAGTGTATGTGTTCCCTCCCTCTCTGTTCCTGTGTGGTATTTTCTCCTTTAGAGGAAGCAGCACATACTTCTCTGTTAAAGTTGCAAAGTACTCTTCTTGGCCCAAGGTCAAGCAAATGATGACTAATTGTAATACCTGAATCTTAATCTAAAACCGAAAGCCGTACTCCCCCCAAACTAGAAGATCTTACCCAAAAGCTCATACCAGAAAAATTTCTATTTAGAATATTCTTTTTTATCCATGGAATATGGAAGTGAGAAGAATGCCTTGGACTAAGACTGGGGTTCTAGAACTGTTAGGATGGGGGAAAGCCCTGCCACAGATGACTAAACAGCTCATCAGGGAATGTTTTGACAGCTCTGTCTAATTGATAAAACCCTATGGTCAGTAGTATGTTGGGGGTCACTTATTGTAGCCTCTTACTCAGTATGTGCTAAACATATCAAAAGGTGTTGTCCAGGGGCCGGCCCCGTGGCCGAGTGGTTAAGTTCTCGAGCTCTGCAGCCCAGGTTTTCCCTGGTTTGGATCCTGGGCACAGACATAGCACCGCTCATCAGGCCATGCTGAGGCAGCATCCCACATGCCACAACTACAAGGACCCACAACTAAAATATGCAACTATGTAGTGGGGGGGTTTGGGGAAAAGAAGGAAAAGTTAAAAAATAAAATCTTAAAAAAAAAAAAAAGGTGTTGTCCAGATGCAGATGAGTACTTCCAAGAATGAGACCACTCCCAAGGGAAGTCCATCTCAATGTTTAACAATTCTAATTAATAGTAATTATTGTTTTTTGCTATCAGTAATTATTTCATTTTACCCATATATGTTTACTGTTTGTTTTCTCACCGTTCTTTCTTGCATTTTTTTCCTTCCTTTTGTGTCCAATAGATGAATACATGCTTCAGATGTTTTTTTCAGTGAGAGTCTGTTAGTGGTAAACACTCTGTTGGAAAATATATTTCCTCCTCCGTCTTGATAGTTTAGCTGAGTACTAGGCTTCTAACTAATTTTTCTCAGCACTTTGAAAATGTTATTCCACTGAAATTCTGGCTTTTTGTTTTTACTCTTGAGAACTATACTTACAATCTGTTATTTCATTGTAGGTAACCTGCCTTTTTCTCTGATTGTTTTTAAGGTCCTCCTTTTTGTCATTTGTGTTCTGCAGTTTCATTACGTGATGTGGATTTAATTTTATCTTACTAGGGGCTTATAGTGATTCCTCAATCTGAGATTTCATAGCTTTCATCAGTTTTGTAAAAATTCCCAGTTATTACCTCTTTAAATAGTACCTCTCCCTGATCTCATATTTAACTTATGTTGGACCTTCTCATTCTGTCCTCCACATCTCCTATTCTCTCTTCCATGATTTCCATCTCTATCTTCCTATGTTACCTCTGGGTAATTAAATTATCTCCTACCATACTAATTTACTCTTCAGCTAGAACTAATTTACTTTTTTTCTCCTTGCACCTGAGCTAACACCTGTGGCCAATCTTCTTTTTTTTTCTTCTTCGTCTTCTCCCCAAAGCCCACTAGTACATAGTTGTATATTCTAGTTGTAGTCTTTCTGGTTGTGCTATGTGGAACACTGCCTCAGCATGGTCTGATGAGCGGTGCCGTGTCTGCACCCAGGATCCAAACCGGGGAAACCCTGGGCTGCTGCAGCGGAGTGTGTGAACTTAGCCACTCAACCAGGGCATGGGCCCCTATAATTTACTTTTTGAATTCTTATTTTTATTAGCTAATTTTTCATTTCTAGAAGTACTCTTTGGTTCGTTTTCAAATCTGCCTCTGTTTTTCATGGTATCTTGTTTTTGTCTCATGTTTTCAATTCGTCTTATGTCTATAATTTAAATAAACTTAACTCATGTTTTCAATTCATCTTATGTCTATAATAATTTTAAATAAACTTAACTTATAGTCTCTATCATATTGTTGAACTCTTTGAAGTTTTTAGGGGTATAATCCTGCCATTTGTTTTAACTGACTCTTGCTCATGATGAATTGTTTCCTCAAGTATTTTATAATTTTGGATTATGAGCTCGTATTTAAAGGAATATCATCTATGGTAATCTTATGTAGCTTGGGTTGAGGTCAGTTCTCCCAAGAGCAGTTTTGTGGGTTTTTTTAATCAACTTTGCTTAGGTATAATTTATGTACAATAAACTTTATTTAAAGTAAAAAGAGTTTTGACAGTTCTATATACCTATAAAAAGCTGCCACAATCAAGGTACAGAGCATTTCATCACTTCCAGGTTTCCTTGTGCCACTTTACAGTCCATCTTTCCCTTCACCTTGGCCCCAGGAACTGTTATAGATTAATTTGGGTTTTCTAGAATTTTACGTAAGTCAGATCATACAGTGTGTACTCTTGTGTCTGCTTTCTTTCAGGTAGCATGATGCATTTGAGATTTATCCATTTAGTTGCATATATCAGTAATTTGTTACTTTCTATTCCTAAGTAGTATTCCCTTGTGTGACTATATCATGCAGTTTTGTTTATCATTCACTGTTGATGGACGTTTGGATTGTTTCCAGTTTTTGGCTACTGTGAATAAAATTGCTGTGAGCATTTATGTATGAATCTTTGAGTGGATGGACATATAGTTTCTTTTCAGTGTGGAATGGCTGGATTTTATGGCAGGTGTATGTTTAACTTTTTAAGAAATTACCAGTTTTCCAAAGTGGTGGTACCGTTTTACGTTCCCATAGCAGTATATGAGAGCTCCAATTGCTTCATATTCTTACAGGCACTTGATATCGTTAGTCTTTTTCATTTTACCCATTCTCATGAAGGTGTAGTAGTATCTCATTGTGGTTTTAATTTGCATTTTCCTGATGACTGATGATATTAAACATTTTTTCATGTATTTATTGGTCATTCATATATCTCCTGGAGCAACTTTGTGCTTGCTTCTGTTGAGCACTCAAGGCTGTTCCCAACCTGGGACCAAAATGTCTTATTTTTCTCTACTTGTAGATTTCCAGGGCACAGGCTTAGTATAACTTTTAACTCCAAATCCACCTCTTGTTTTGAATTCCTAGGAGGTTTTTTCCTCTCACTTCACTAGGTGATCAAAGCAAACTTCCTTATTTGCCTGTGGACAGATATTTTTTCCTAGTCTATCTTTTAAGCGAGGGTCCCAGCCTTTATACAAGGATCTCAGTTGCTTTTTGTTGGCTCAAACTCTGTCTCTTGGACTATGAGAAGGTCATAAATTCCTTACGCTGCTGGGACAGTTATGCCATTAGTTCACTAATCCAGTTTTCAGCTTCTTTGTTTCTGTTTCCTGAGATTTCCCTTACTTTCTTGTGAGCTCAGTTTATCTATGTGTCATTTAGGATCCAATCAGGAAAACAGAAACCACACATAGGTATTTTAAAAGAGTGAACTCAGTAAAGGGAATTAGTTTAAACCCTTGTTGGAGGGCTGAAAAAACAAAAAGGGAATCTTTAAAAACCTTGATATAACGACTGCAGTAAGCAGCTGCCTCATCCAGGGCTGAAAAACAAAGGAAGGAAGATTGGGGTTATCAGAACCTAGAAATCTGGAGGGATCTGGAGGACCTGCACCCTGATTCTCTGAGGAGAGGGTGTTGCCTGGTGTGCTGGTTTCTCAGGAGCTCACAGGAGGGGCCTGGAGGAGCCAGCTTTGGTTGAGCCCTGCCCAGCTGGTGCTGGTGCCTCTGAGGGGGCACAATGAGGCTGGTCCTAGGAGTTTAGAAAGAAATGAGGAGGGGGCCGGCTCGGTGGCACAGCGGTTAAGCGCGCATGTTCCGCTTCTGCAGCCCGGGGTTTGCCGGCTCGGATCCCGGGTGTGGACATGGCACTGCTTGGCAAGCCATGCTGTGGTAGGCGTCCCACATATAAAGTAGAGGAAGATGAGCACGGATGTTAGCTCAGGGCCAGTCTTCCTCAGCAAAAAGAGGAGGATTGGTAGCAGTTAGCTCAGGGTTAATCTTCCTCAAAAAAAAAAAAAAGAAAGAAGTGAGGAGGAACCAACTGCTGTTGTCAAGGAACAGCAAGCCACAGGAAGGAGGAAGTCCTTTGGACCCTCCTCCTGTCTTCCGTGTTCCTTTTAGCACCCTCTATTGACACTGACAGAACCTAACAGGGAGCCAGCTGGCAAAGGTGAAATGGAGTTGGTGGAGTCCAAGCCCCAGCGTTACAGAACAGAGCATAACAGGGTAGGTGTGGAGCTGAGAGAGAGTAACTTAACTGGCACGGTCTAAAAGGATGTTTATATTTTTCTAAGCGTTTCCGGGCATATTTAGTGGGAAGATTTTTGGATTATCTGGTTCATGATATCAACAGTCAGTAATAGCAAGAGCTAATTTTCTTTTTTTTTTTTGGGCATGTACTGTGAGCCAGACACTGTTCTAAGCATTTTACATGAATTGCTTTCCAAACCTCTATGAGGTAAGTACTATTATTACTATTCCCTTTTTTTTTTTTTTGAGGAAGATTAGCCCTGAGCTAACATCTGCTGCCAATCTTCCTCTTTTTTTGCTGAGGAAGACTGGCCCTGAGCTAACATCCGTGGCCATCTTTTTCTACTTTATATATGGGACGCCTACCACAGTATGGCTTGACAAGCGGTGCCATGTCCGCACCCGGGATCTGAACCGGCGAATCCCGGGCTGCTGAATTGGAACGTGCGCACTTAACCACTGTGCCACCGGGCCGGGCCCATTACTATTCCCTTTAACAGGCAAGGAAATTGAGACCCCGATAAATTAAGTAATCTACCCAACACCATACCATTTGTAAGTGGTGGAGTTGGTGTTCTAATCCAGGCATTCTGGGTTCCATAACCCACATTCTTAACTTCTTTATTAAGCTGAAAGTGCTTCCCTCTGTCAAACCAAAATCTATCTTCCTATAACTTCCACTCACTAATTCTGGTTTTGTCTTCTTGCAGGGGGTCTCAAGTCTTTCTTCTCATCTGCATGACAAGCATGCGTGTATTTGTAAAAAGTTTTCATGTTCTCCCCAGCTAAACATCTGTACTTCTTGCCTCACATTTGCCGCGACCTAACTTTCAGACCCTTCACCATGGTTGTTGTCATTCTCCTTCTACGTGTACCCTGACTTAGCTTTTCAAAGGTGGGGCACAGAGTTGTCTGCCACTAATGCAACCTGAGCCTGCCTTGATGTTTTGAGTAGCTCTGTCGGATTCGTGGTTCACTGAAAGTGTGCTAGTAACAGGCTCTCCTCCACCTCCCACCTTAGGCAGCCTTTTTTTTTTTCAAGGCAACTTCTTTAATATGAAAGACTGTATCAGGTCTCTACCATCCCATGTTAGTTTGGTTGATTTCTTTTATTCTAAATGCAGGGCTTTCTATTAAGTCCTGTTAAATTGTGTCTTGTTATTCTTGGTAATATCAAACCTCTTAAGATCTTTTCGCCAGATCAAATCTAAAAACATTGTATTTTCTGTCCTTCACAATTTATAATTCCCAAGTTTGACAAGCCGGCCTTATATATTTTCATTCTGTGTTTGGTAAAGATGCTAAACGTGGTAGGTTTGAGAAGTAAGCTCTATGTTACATCATTGTAGATCTTATTCCAGTTGATGGAGGTTTTGGGGGAATAGTTTTAACTATTCCTTCTGCTAAATTAGGGGAGGAGCTATCTGGAAAGGGCAGTATCTTGGCTGTCAGTAAGGAGAAAAGAGAGTCAAGGTTAAGGGTTGGCCATTGGGCAATCAGTCACTTTAATAAGGGACCAATTGGCAGAAGTAAAATGATCTGGTGGCGTAGAAGGGAGAGAGGGCACATTGCACAGCGTGCTCCTGGGTTGAAGCCTCTGTTGGCAGCTGTTTCAGCTGCCCTTTCTGTCCTATTTAAAGGCAGTTTCTTCGAGGCCAGTGCAGAAATGCCAATGATTCAGCCTTGCAGATTTCTTCTGCCTTATTGCATTTGAGGACTGGTTTATCTGGTGAGGAGTAAAGACTGCGTATATTTCAGGCATATTTATTTGACCACTTGAGTGCCTTCCTGTGACTGGCCAGACACTTTTGTAGGCTATCAAGTTTTTGGTATCCTGTGGCAAGGTAGATGCCGTAGGACCCAAGCTCTTGGTCCTGTGTGTGGGTAGCAGCTGCATTCTGCCCTTAAATGGGCATTTGTCACGTGACTTCTGAATGGCCTCAGTGAGGGGTGAGATAATTCTGTGGTGTGACAATGTGAGTTTGAGGGAAACTTCTTGTTCCTTAAGAGTTTGCCACTGTGCGCCTCATGAACTGCTGCAAAGTGAACTCTATGTGGTTGCTGACCTCCAAAGCCCAGTTTCCTTAGGGAGTGAGCAAATACGAAATGAGTACCTATTATCTCTCTCACAGAGCTGAATATATAAAGAAGTGTATAGTATAGGATTTCCCTCCTCACCAACTGTGCAAACCTATAGATACTTTTCAAGCATAATGTAACAAATACTTACATATTTTTCACCTGGATTCACCAGTTGTTAACATTTTGCCACATTTGCTCTCCACCCTTTGTTTTCTGAACCTTTTGACTGTTAGCTGTGGACATTATGTTACTATATCTCCCAAATATCTCAGCATTTCCTAAAAAGAATGTTTTCTTGGGGCTGGCTCCGTGGCCGAGTGGTTAAGTTCGCACGCTCCGCTGCAGGCGGCCCAGTATTTCGTTGGTTCGAATCCTGGGCGTGGACATGGCATTGCTCATCAAACCACACTGAGGCAGCATCCCACATGCCACAACTAGAAGGACCCACAACGAAGAATTTACAACTATGTCCCGGGGGGCTTTGGGGAGAAAAAGGAAAAAAATTTTAAAAAAAGAATGTTTTCTTATATAACAATACAATTAACATTCAGAAGATTTAACATTGATTCAGTATATCCAGTATACAATTCTTGTTCAGATTTCTCAAATTTTCCCACTGATGTCTTTTATAGACATTTTTTCAAATGGGGATCCCTTCAAGGATCATTGATGCACTTAGTTGTCATGATTTTGTCATGTCCCTAGTCTGCTTTAACCTTGAACAGTTCTTTAGTCTCTTTTCATCTTGAATGCCTTTTTGTCTGTCATAGCATTGACATTCTTTAGAGATCAGCTTAGTCTTTTGCAGAATGTCTCTTAATTTGGATTTGTATGATTATTTCTTCTTGATTGGATTCAGGTTAAATATTTTTGGTAGAACTATATAGGTTAATACAGTAGTTTGATTAATGAAGCTAGAAGACCTATGGAAGATTATTCAATTTTGCATGACAGTATCTAATTTAGCACTTGCTTTTATTATCTAATCTGTAAGCCCAATAAGGAATTGAGAGAAGAGAGAACTCAGTAGGACCTGGAAGAACTAGGGCAGACTTTGGGAGGAAGACGGGATTCAGAGATGGACAGAATTGGAGGCAGTTGGAATATGGTTAGATAAGCCACTGTTTGGGCTTCCCATCCCACTGTTAGGGCTATACTATATCAAGAAAAGTGAATTTCCTCTTCAGAGTTTAGAGCTCTGTATCTTCCATGGTGATTATACTACTTTAGAAAGCCTGATAATTTACAACTCTTGCTTTGCCTTCAGACAGGCCTAGAGACTGTACCCAACATTTTGCCAGCTGCCTAACCTTGCGGAAGTTTCCTCACTTGCAAGCTAGAAAGGGTGTTAATAAATCTACAAAAGGTTATTGTGATGCTCATAGTGAAATATTGTATAAATATTTAAATTGCAATATTTGAATGCCTTTATGTGGGGGCAGAAACTCCCTAGTTCTGCCATATGCCCACTGGAGCATTTATTTCTATTACCTGCCTAACCCCTGAAGGGGTTTGAATTTATCACTGCTGGATAACTGAGGGCATGGAAATGAGAAAGGGCTTGGCTCATACAGAGAGAAGTGGGAAGACTGGCTTGATTAGTTCAGAGTGTACACTGTGGACTAGTGGGAAATAAAGTTGAATAAATGACTTGAGGCCATATAATGGAGGACTTGGAAAGTTAAGCCAAAGAATTCTGATATGATGCTTTAGGCTGAAGAAAACCCTGAAAGATTTTGAGCAGGAGAGACACACTTGGAAATGAGAGTGGTATGGAGCCTCCTGAGGAAGGACCTTTCCTGGTTTGGAGACTGGAATCCTAATAGGGCAGGGCCTTCCCACTGCTGACCAAAGGAGGGTGTGGTTTGGCAGTCTTGCCACAAGAGGCCAGAATTTCTGCCCCAGTGACTCTTCCTGTTTTGCCACTGACTCACCCCATTGACCTGTGCTGCGTGGCTTCCCTTCCAGTTGCTGTCTGATCTACAGAACACTGGGGCTGCCCAAGATGATGTGAGATGATGTGAGGCAACAGTGGGTGGGATGGGGGAATGAACAAGCATTCCTGTCCCTTTGCCCCTTCCCTGGGTAGAGGCTAATTCTAAGCTAGACTGCCAGGGATCGCTTTGTCCGAGCCTGAGGAAGCTGTCCACCAGGAGGTAAGTCAAGATGGGCCCTGCCCTCTCTTTCCTTTTTCATAGATCAACTTTTTCCTCAACAGGATCTTTCCTACTTTCTTTTTCTCTGATCCAGGTTCTTCAAAGTAACCTTACTTGAATTACTTCAATTACTTGAAGCAAAGAGGTTACTGCAGGAGATGGGCAGAAACATATGCTTCTAGCTGTGGGGGGGAGTGTCCAGAGGTTTTCACTGACCCCTGCTGTGAGGTAGATTACCCAGAACTCTTGTGAGCCAGACACTGAACAATGGCTCATACCCAAAGAGGGGGCTGCAGAGAGGTCCTGGTCTTAAGCCATCACTTCTCAGTGTCTGGGTTTCAGAACCATTCTTGGTTATGCCTTAGTGTCCCAAGTTATCGCCCTTCCTCTTTGAAAGATAGCAGTGAGGAACAGGGCAGGGGGAGGTGTATGAGTGAGGAAATGTTTTGTGGCTTATGCTGGGAGTCAGGGTGGCTAGGTTTCTCATCTTGACTATTGCTAACCAGTTGTGTGACCAGGGACAAATTGCCTAACCTCAGTGGACTGGAGTTTTCTCACATGTGAAAATGAGCAGTTTGGATTATATATTCTGAATGATTTCTTATAGCGCCAAAATTTCTGATTACATAGTGTGTGATTGTAAAGTAATATAATAGTTTATTTTTAACACGTGACAGATATTGTACATATCTTGTCTCCTTCATTTTAATTGTGGGACAATTACAATATTTGTAAGTTTGTCCCCCTCAAAGTAATTGTGTTCTCAGCCTATACATTTATTCTGGTGATGCTGCCAGTGCTCAGAATATTTTTGGCTTCTGGCCAACCTTTTTAATATCTTCAGAAGTAGCGAATCTTCACTCTTGCTTGGTGGATTCAATTTTTGGAAACAGCCAGAAGATACTGTGAGCCAAAGAGTCAAGCAAGGCAGTACCTTTTTTGGTGAAGAATGAGGTGTGACTATAAAACAGTAAGACTTAATTTTTGTGTATGTCTCACATGGAGTAGACTTTAAAGGCAGTTCCAGAGGAGTGTTTTGTTAATGTTTTGAGCAATGGTAATATTGTTAGAATAAACAAATAGCTTTCTAAGGAGACTATTTTGATTACAGTTTTCATTTGATTTAGTAAGATTGAAAATACTTGTTTTAAAAAGTGTCACTTCCTTTATTCATCTGTTGCCAATCTTCCTTTTTTTTTCCTTGAAGATTAGCCCTGAGCTAACATCTGTGCCAATCTTCCTCTACTTTGCTTGTGGGTCGCTGCCACAGCATGGCTGATGAGTGGTGTTGGTCCATGCCCAGGATCTGAACCTGTGAACCGTGGGCTGCTGAGGTGGAGCAGGCTGAATTTAACCACTACGCCATGAGGCCAGCCCCTGTCATTTCATTTATATTCGCTGCAGATTCTTGCTTCTAGGTCAAGATAACTAGACAGTAGAGAAAATTAGCCTTTCTCCTGATAGTTCGCCTAAGTCACAAATGTGTTGAGGGCCAAAAAGGGTTGGAACATGTAGCTGTAGGACATTATAGCTGAGGAGACATTGAAGTCCCATCTCCAGAAGATTCACAGCCACAGGTTCTTCAGGCTACAGCAGCCACTGTTCACCAGCATGCCAGAGTCCATCAGGATGATTCCTGGGTGTTGTGGCTGAAGTAGATGGTTTGGTAGCTCCGATCTTTTGTAGGAGAAATGATAGATCATCACTTCATTGACTTTTTTTCTGTCAGCAGTTGTGGGTTTGAGAAAGGGTAGGGATGGGCAGGAGGGTGGGGAGGGGAGTCAAAGCAGAGGGGCTATCTTGAATGCATTTAAATTAGGCTGATTTTAGTACCTTGGAATCTGTTACTGGAAATGGTGGTCTGGTTGATCACCTGTCGGTAAAGTAAGGTGTTAAGCAGCCTAGTCAAGCAGTTCTGTCACTAAGTCACTATGTGATCATTTGCAATTCTCTTTCTTACTCTAGGCCTTGTTTCCCTCGTTTTTATATTGAATGAGTTAGACACTAGAAGTTCTAAATCTGAAAACAGGTAGACCTAAGGAAGTTTGAGGTGGGGGAAGTATCTATTTGTTCTGAGCTGCTTAACTATTAGAGTAGGGGTAGAAGTGGAATTTCTTTTTAGCCCTAAATTATAGTGACTTTATTCTCTACTTGCGGTCACAGCTGAGTGATCAAACATGAAGTAGCTATATAATGAGAAGCAGGCACTGGGAACTTTCTCCTGAGAAACAATCGCAGGACATGCCCGTCCTGAGAGAAGTCACTCCTTGGGAGGATCTATTGTTTGAAAGAGGTGGGGGTGAATTTCATCAAAATGGACAGCGTGGATATTGTGATTTAGAAGATTTAGAGACTTTGTTCCCTGCTGTTGTTAATTTCAAGCTTTTCTTTAAAGGGATTCTCTTAATGATTGGTGCAGTAGGATTCGTTTAGAGAAAAAGCCCCATGTAACCACAATTAAAAGTTAAATGCCCAAGAGCAGAGCCAGTTGCTGGAGAGACAAAGTGACCTACATAATCAGTTGCTTTTCAATACTTAGATCCTACAGTGACCCCAAGGAGAGAATAGACTGCTTGGTGAGCTCACTAGGCACTAGGCTGGGAGATTTGGGCTCCAAACAGAGGAGGAGGTAAGCTGTAGAATCCACACCTCTTAATCTCCCTATTTCTCCTTTCCCTTAGTGCCCTTTAGTTTTAATTAGGATTGTGTAAATATACTCAGTTCGCCAGTCCCCTTAAAGTGGCAGGCCCATGACATTTTCTCTTGGTCACTCATGCTAAGTATGTGACTTTAAATTAGAGGGATTCTCCTCTTTGACAGTTTGGCTTCATTGGCTGCCTCACTGAAAAGAATTCACTAGGTTAGGGCCAGTTGGCTGTCATTCAGTCAGGCAGCATAATTTACTATCTACTGTGTGTAAGCACTGTACTGCAATGGAGCTGATAGGTGAATAAGATGGTTTCTGCTCTCCAGGAGCTTAGTCAAGTGAAATATGTATGCAGCTAATATTGACCCAAGGAGGAATGAAGTAAAGTATATAGAGGAATAAGCAATATGGGAGCATATAGACGAAAGAAAAGTTGTTCCTGAATTGGGGGGAACAGGGAAAGCTTCTGAAGGGAGAAGGCATTTGAGCCAGGTTATAAAGGGTGAATAGGAGTTCAGTAGGTTTAGAAGAAAGGGCACTTTGGAGGAGGTCACAGCATGGACAAAGGCACAAAGCCTGGAAAATGCCTGGCATGTTGGGAAAAAGTGTTCCCGAGGTAGGAGATATTTTAGAGGAATGAACTGGAGGTGAGGCTGGAAAAGAAGTTTGACAGTTGGATTTTAAAGAACCGTAAGTGTCATGCTAAGGGATTTGCATTTTATTCTGCATAGAGTTAGCTGCTGAATTTTTTTAAACATTTTTTAAAAATTGCTTTTACTCCCCAAATCCCCCCAGTACATAGTTGTATATTTTAGTTGTGGGTCCTTCTAGTTGTGGCATGTGGGATGCCTCCTCAACATGGCCTGATGAGTGGTGCCATGTCCGCGCTCAGGATCGTAACTGGCAAAACCCTGGGCCGCCGAAGTGGAGCGTGCAAACTTACCCACTTGGCCACGGGGCCAGCCCCTGCTGAATGTTTTTGATGTAAGGAATAACATGACCCAATCCATTTTAGTTAGATCTTAGTCTGTTTTTTTAAGTGTGAAGTCTTAGATTTCAGGGTTGGAGAAGGTGGGGGTCCTGGTTCTTAGAGTTTGTCAGGCATCTCATGTTTGGGTGCTTGATTCCTCAGTTGTATTTACTAAAGCAACTCCAAAAGCGAGAAGGCAGGGAGTGGTCAGCAGTGTCCCTTTAGACTGAGCTTCCCAACCCCCAAAAGATGAAGGTTTTCTCAAGCATATACATTATGCACAGTCTTCTTGCTAGTAGGTTGCTTACTACTGTTAATGCTTTGATGATAAAATTTCTCAAAAGGGGTGGACTTTTGATTATATAGTGGAACCCAAAAATATTGTTTTGAACCTGATTAAAAAATAGTATGTATGGCACTGGTCCTGTGGCTGAGTGGTTAAAGTTCTGCGCACTCTGCCTCGTTGGCCTGGGTTCACAGGTTTGGATCCCGGGCACAGACTTGCACCACTCATCAGCCGTGCTGTGGGGCATCCCACGTACAAAATGGAGGAAGATTGGCACAGATGTTAGCTCAGGGCTAATCTTACTCACGCGAAAAAGGAAGAGCACTGAGGTCAGCCCCGTGGCCAAGTGGTTAAGTTTGCACTCTGCTTTGGCAGCCCAGGATTCACAGTTCAGATCCTGGATGTGGACTTATGCACCACTCATCAGGCCACGCTGTGGCAGCATCCCACATAGAGGAACTAGAATGACCTACAACTAGGATATACAATTATGTACTGGGGCTTTGGGGAGAGAAAGAAAGGGAAAAAAAAGAGGAAGATTGGCAACAGATGTTAGCTCAAGGTGACTCTTTCTCACCAAAAAGAAAAAAAGTAGTGTATATTTATTGTAGGAAATATGAAAAATATAGAAAAGTTTAAAGAAGAAAACTAAAATCATCCATAACCCCACCATCTAGAGAAACTCAAACTCACTTATTCCCATTTTAATACTTCCTTTTAATATTTTGTTCCTATGCATATTTCTCTTTTGCATAGTCCAGATCATACATTATCTGCAATTTTATATTCTGCTTTCTTCCTGTTTACCATTGTTTTCATTGTATAAATTCACATTTACTTATAATGTTACTGAAACTCTTTATAAATATTTCTAATAGCTGCATAATACTTTCTCATATAGAGTTTTTATAGTGCTTTCAGTTTTTTCTATTTTAAACCATACTGTAATACTTTTATATAAATTATAAAAGTGATATATATAGCAAATAAGTCCCCTGTTCTTTACCCTTCATCCTAATCCTACTCTGCAGAGGTAACCATTATTTATTAATTATTTACTAATAGTTTTAATTATTTATTATTAGTTTCTGGTGTGTTTTACGTGAACATTATTGCGCATAAGTTTTTGTCAATATTTTTGGTTATTTTCTTGTGATATATGTCTGCAAGTGGATTACTGGGTCAAACAATGTGAAATTAATTTTTTTCCTGATTGTGTGTCATGATACAGTTTAGAAAACTGAAAAATGATGTTTAAAGGGAGAAAGTAAAAATGACCCATAATTCCACAACTCAGAAATAAACATTATTTGGTATATTTCCTTATAAATATACAAACACATATTCACACTCACAAGTATGCAAGAGTGTGTGTATGTATGATAACACACACACACATATATATGTAGTTTAAAAAATAAATTGAGGTCATACCATACTAAAGTGATTTTTTTCAAATGTTTTTTTCTGTTTCTTTTTTTTGAGGGAGATTGGCCCTGAACTAACAACCTTGCCCATCTTCTTCTACTTTATATGTGGAATACCTGCGACAGCATGGCTTGATAATCGGTGCATAGCCGCACCCAGGATCCAAACCTGCGAACCCCAGGCCCCTGAAGCCGAGCGTGTGAGCTTAACTGCTATGCCACGAGGCTGGCCCAAATACTAAAGTTTTTTTTTAATAGATTTTTTTTTTTTTAGGATTGGCACCTGACCTAACATCTGTTGCTGATCTTTTATTTTCCGTTCTTCTTCTTCTCCCCAAAGCTCCCCCAGTACATAGTTGTATATTCTAGTTGTAGATTCTTCTGGTTGTGCTGTGTGGACACTGCCTCAGCATGGTCTGATGAGGGGTGCCATGTCCACGCCCAGGATCTGAACTGGCAAAACCCTGGGCCACCAAAGCGGAGCACGTGAACTTAACCACTCAGCCATGGGGTCGGCCCTCTAAATACTGAAGTTTTACATCCTGCTTTTTAAACTCAACAACATTTTTTTGAGTATTTCCCCATATCATTAAAATTATTTAAAATATTTTTAATGACTGCCTAAGATTTCATCATATGGATGTATTATAATGTATTTGAGTCATTCTTAGATGTTTAGTTTTTCTCCAGTTTTTCATAATGATAAATAATTCTACTATTAATATATATTTTTAGGCCATTCAGTTCCTGTATGATCATACAATTTTTGTGTTTTTGTGTCTGGCTTATTTCACTTAGCGTAATGTTTGAATATGAACTTGTTTTTTAGGTTCTTGATATGTATTGCCAAATTTCTTTCCAGAGAACCACTAAAAGAATGCCTGCTGAGGGCCGGCTGGGTAGCACAGCCGTTAAGGGCGCATGTTCCACTTCGGTGGCCCGGGGTTGGCCGGTTCAGATCCTGGGTGCGGACATGGCATCACTTGGTACGCTATGCTGTGGTAGGTGTCCCACATATAAAGTAGAGGAAGATGGGCATGGATGTTAGCTCAGGGCCAGTCTTCCTCAGCAAAAAGAGGAGGATTGGCAGGAGTTAGCTCAGGGTTAATCTTCCTCAAAAAAAGGAAGGAAGGAAGGAAGGAAGGAAGAATGCCTGCTTACTTGAATGAGAAAATGCAGCATTCTTTCTTTGATCATTAATTTGTCATTCATAATACTAGATAAAGTTAACTTGCTTGGAGAGTATGCCAGCTTTTTTTTGCCATTATTATATAAAATCAAAATTTCGGAGAGGATGGAAGGAGAAAGTAGGGGGGTCACTGATATGAAGCCCTGTTTGCTAAAATGACCTTTGGAAATTAAAGGAAAAGGAAACAAGTTACCCTCAATTTTCCGCTTATAAAATAGGGATGATGGCACCTTCTCCTTCTGCCCTACAGAAACTGAATGGCCTGAAAATCCATGGCCTGGATCTTCAGAAGGGTAGGGTCTAGAGGGGAGAATCAACCTTCCTTTCCCACAAAGGTCAGGGCTCTAGCTCTTAGCAGTTGGCTGGACATGCTGGAAATGTTCGGCTGCTTCCTAGTGAATCTCCTCTCTACAAGCTAAAGGGAAGGAGAGACACCTTGTGTGTGTGTGTGTGTTTAGCAGCAGACATAGTGGGGCTTGCTTTGATTTCATATCATCATTGTAGTGTGTGAGTGGGAGCTATATTGCTTGTCAAAGTCTCTGAAGAACATTAGGAACTAGATCTGTTTCCCATTAGTTGAAATTAAAGAGACAAGGACGATGAAGAACAGCACCTAGGAAACCCTTTAGGGTAGTGTCCCAACTCAGAAGTAGAGGGATGTCTTTTGACTTCATTTGAATGTTTTGGGCTTTTTTCTTCAATATTATATACTAGACCTATACGACATATAAATTTATTTAAAGATGAGCCGCACTGTCTAATATAGCCACACTCTAGTCAATTAGACAATTATTTTCCATTAAGAAACTTTTCTTTAGGTGTTAAATGTGAATTACTGTTTTATTTAGACCCAGGTAGCAAATATTTTAAGCTTTGCAGGCCATATAATCTCAACTACTCACCTCTGCCATTAGTAAACAAAATGCAGGCCATAGTTTGTTGACCACCACATAGCAGGAAATACATTAGGTAGTCAGAAGGTCTAGTATTGATGGGAAGTCGTTCAAAAACTTAGCTTTGACATTTGCTACTTACTAGCTGTGTCACCTTAGCCTCTCTGAGTCCTCATGTTTAAAATCAAAGTGGTAATACTTTCCATAAAAAAATAAGAATGACCAATTACATATATGGATAGATGTTTAACTTTTCTGGAAGTCAGGATAACATAAATTAAAACAATAATATATTGTTTTCTATCCTTTATGTTGGCAAAATAAAAAAATAATATCTATTGTTGGAAGGGTGTAGAAACAGGAATTTTTATGTTCTGTTGGTGGGACTATAAATTGGTATACCTTTTTGGATGGTAATTTGGGAGCACCTATCAACGTTTAACGTGCACAACTTTAGCAATTCCAATTGTTGGTATATATCCTAAAGAAATACTAGTTTGTATGTAAGAAGAGGTGTGTACCAGTATTATTGATGCAGCAGTCTTTGTCATGACAGAAAACACTGAACAACCTAAATGTCCAGACATAGCAAAATGGGAAAATAAAGTTGTGGCACAACCTCACTGTGGCATTTTTTCTCAAGCTTTTAAAAGTATGAGGAATCTATTATATACTGATGTGGAAACTTATCATAGAAGTTTTTAAGTAAAAGTAAGTTGCAGAAAACTTATAGTGTGATTACAAGTGTGTAGACCAAATGCACACAAAAACTCTTTATCTACCTACACACGTATATACATATATATGTGTATCTACACATATATGTGTATCTCTATACATACTTGTATATATACATATAGATGTGTGCATGCTTGGGAGAAGTCTGAAAGGTTATATAACAAACTTAAGATAGTGGTCACCTCTGAGGAGGGGAGTGCCTTTGGCAAATGTGGGTTAAGGTTTGGTGAATGGAGAGTTTTGCATTTTACTCTATATACTTCTATGTTATATTATTTTATAGCAGTAATGTATTCTTTCTCCTGACCACTTGTTTGGATAGCTGGTGGGCCTATCTGCACTTGCCAGGGCTGTGACAGAGTAGGGCTAATTCCCCAAGCCAGCTTGGCCCACATCACTTCAGTTGGAATCAGCTGCTGAGCCAGAGCAAGGAGCACATGGGGGGGCGGGGGCGGGGGGCGGGGGGGCAGTGTGCACAGGTGGCTGGGAGAGGCAGCCAAAACAGGACAATTCTAATTTACCAACAGTCACTATCACATGTCATGTCTTGACATTCTCCAAATTGCTTTGCCCTTCGTTACCACCCTGGGCCCTGAGGAGAATTCTGTGAGCGAGTGAGGCAGGGATGATGACAGGAAAGGAAGCAATCAAAACATGAGACAATAAGGAAAGTGTATGTGTAGAAATAGTTTTTTCTTTCATGTAAAAAGAAACATGTACAAGGGTATTCATTACAGCTTTGTTTGAAATGGTAACAGATTAAAAATAGCTATGTCCAATAGGAAAATATGTGAACACATTATGGTATATTCTTTATATGGACCGATATTATACAACTTTTTAAAAGTATGAATTAGAATTTTATTTATTGACATTTAGGAGAATGTTCATGATAAACTGTGAGAAAAACAAGTTGCAGAGCAATGTTAAAGTGTAAACCTAGTTTCTTTAAAATAGAAACAAAAAATCCTCTTAAATATAAAAATATATTTGTGCTTATGTTTTTGGGGGCAATGCCGGAAAATCTATTAACATTTCTTATCTTATAGGAGGGCTTGGGGGGGAAATGAAAAGGGGCTGAGAGATTACTAATTTTTTTTTTTAATCTAACTTTGTATTGCTTTATTTGTTTTAGAGAACAAGGAAAATAAACTTGTATAAGCAAGAAATGAAGTTTCCTAAATATTTTTTCTTCTTAATTTTTAAGAGGTGCCTTTAATTTTTTTAGTGATTTAATGAAGTAAAGAATTATGAAAGTAAAAATAGACTTCACGTGTAAGTCTTCTCTGGGGTTTAGGGGAGGTATCTGGGTGGTGGAAAGAACCAGGAGTCAGGGAACCAACTTTGTAATTGTAGTTCTCGACTTTCTGATGTGAGAGCTTTAATTTCACAGGGTCATTTAACAGCCTTTAAACAAGCGCCCCAGTCTCCTCATCTCCAAAGTGAAGAGCTTGTACCAGGAGACACTGACCTCCAAGGTCCTTTCTAGCCCTGACACTCCCTGAAGCTGTGATTCCACAATTGAACTACCCCTTGGGATCGGAACATTGTATTTCATTTATTTTTAAATGCTTTTTATTTTTTTTTACACATTTTAGCATTGAAATTAGGATGCTTTTTATAATTGGTGGCATCTTTCAATTGTCATTGGCCATTTTTTTCACATTTTTATCATCTCTGGAATTGAGATATCTTATCATTGATGATATAGGATAGTTCTACTTTTCAATGCCGTTTTTTTTTAAAGGTTGGCACCTGAGCTAACATCTGTTGCCGATCTGCCTTTTTTTTCCTTTTCTTTCTCCCCAAAGTCTCCCAGTGCATAGTTGTATATTCTAGTTGTGAGTGCCTCTGGTTGTGCTATGTGGGACGCTGCCTCAACATGGCCTGATGAGCGGTGCCATGTCTGTGCCCAGGATCCAGACCGGCGAAATCCTGGGCCACCGAAGTGGAACGTGCAAACTTAACCACTTGGCCACAGGGCCGGCCCCTCAATGCCATTTTTTTTTCATTAACTATAATCTTGTCCCCTTCGTGGGCTTCCCTTGCTTCTAATCCCATCAGATTCACTCACATCACTGAGACATCCTGGGTAGGGAGCAGGAGATGGATATATTATTTGAGCATGCAAGGATTTTATGCATCCTTACTTAACTGGTAGGTATCCTATATGTAGCTGCTGCTTGAAAAGTCAGGTAAATATATATGTAGTCTCAAGATATTCAACTTAGTGCTCCTGAATTTTTATTAATCCCTCTTTTAGTTTTGCCTGGTGTTTGCTTTTTATTTGAAGTTTAATATACATACGGAAAAGTGCATAAATTAAAATATATAGCTCATGATTTTCCACAAAGTGAACACACCTGTGTAACTACTCATATCAAGAAGCAGAACATTATAAGCATCCCATTAGGCCCTTTCCATCATTAGCCCTCTGCTGTCTTTTTTTTAAACGCAGTGAAAATGTACATAGGGATGGTGACTCTGTTGGTTCATAAGTGGTGGCTCATGGTTGTCTTCAGTGAGTCTGCTGGAAAGAGCTCCAGATTTGGACCCAGAAGATCAGAGTTGCATCCTGGTCCTGTTGCTTTTTAGTTGTATGACCTCAGGCAAGGTACTTTTCTGAACTTCGTTCCTCTTGGATAAAATGAAAACAATAATGTCTGTCTTGTAGAGCTGTTGTGAGGATCATGTGAAATACTTTGTAGATGGAAAACACTGTCAGTGGTAAAAAGCTGTATACAAATGCTACGTCGTTTTTGGTGAGGGAGGTAGAATCCCAAGCAGGAGATGATGTGAACCTAAAGTAAGGAGGGAAAGTGAAGAAGTTTGTCTGATCCTGAAATCCATTCTCTTAACCACCTGTATTGCCTCCTTTTTTGGTTGCATTGGTGTGGTCACTGGATTTCTATTAAATTTTCTCTAAATGGAAATAATATAAAAGACCTAAAAGAACCCAGAGATCTGGAATTTATCCCAAAGTCTCCCACTTCTTCTCTTAATGCTGGTATCCCCTAGAGCTTTGCAAAGCAGAGGCTTTGGCAAAAGATTGACAAATTTCAATAGCAAATGAATACACCGCTCTTTACAGGCCGTGTTAGCAAGCATGATCCTACCATAGACCCTCTTCTGATTATAGTCACACTGTTCCAAATGTGACCCAAATCTACATCTCTAGCCCTGAATCATATTTTACACCAGTTACTGGATTTTCCTAATTGTATATCTGGTGGACACCTCACGTCTAAAACCAAACTCTCAAACTGCCTGCCAGTATAGCATGATGGTTTAGATTATGGACTTTGGAGAAAGACAGATGTAGATTTGAATCTTAATTCTACTACTTATTAGCCTCATGATCTTGGACAGGTTGTTCAACATCTTGAAACCTTCTATAAAAGAGGATATTAATAGTACTTGCTTGATAGGATTGATACTAGTGCTCAATGAGCGAAGTCATTATTACTTTTGCATTCTTTTGTTAGTTTTTGGCACACATGTCCATCCACCCATTCACTCAAGCTAGGAAATTTAGAGGTGCTTCTAAAATTTTCCTTTTCTCATTCTTCACTTATAATTGATTATCAGGGTCTATCGTAAGTAATTTTCACAGCTATTGCTTCCTCTTTTTTTTATCACTGCCTTACTTCAAACATACATCATTACTTGCTTGGAAAAAACAATAGTTTTGCACTGCATTCTACAAAGCTTAATAAAACTACAGAACTGACTCAAAAACCAGGTGGAAGCAGAGGGGACAGGGCTCCAAACATCCTTTACTTTAAACCATCTACTTTTATCTGTATCCTGAGTTCTATTATAGAGATTGCATCTGAAGAGGGTTCACTTTTAAAATATAATTTGAAACCTGTCATTCATTCAAGAAATACTTGTCAGGTACTTTCTATGTGCCAGCATTGTACTAAGTTCTGAGAATTCAGTGGTGAGCCCACAATCTGCAATTTCATGGAATGTCTGGTAGTAGGAGAAAGAAATTAATGAAATACAAAAAGGTGTAGTAGAAACTATGAGTGCTGTGAAGGAAAGGAATATGGCTTTGTATAGTAGGAACTTGACCTAAGGTGGTTAGGGAGAGTTTTCATGAGGAAGTAACATTTGAGCTGACAAATGAAGGATAAGTTAGAATTAACTAGGTGAAGAGGTAGGAAAAGAAAGCTTCTTGGGGCTGGCCCCGTGGTGCAGCGGTTAAGTGCACAGGTTCCACTTCGGCGGCCCAGGGTTCGCTGGTTCGGATCCCAGGTGCGGACATGGCATCACTTGGCAAGCCATGCTGTGGTAGGTGTCCCACGTATAAAGTAGAGGAAGATGGGCATGGATGTTAGCTCAGGGCCAGTCTTCCTCAGCAAAAAGAGGAGGATTGGCAGCAGATGTTAGCTCAGGGCTAATCTTCCACAAAAAAAAACTTCTGGTGGAAGGAAGAGCATGGACAACACTAGACCCTATGAGGATGTAACTTTCTATTAATGAACTTTCAGCCTTTAATAGCATCTAGTGTTTCTCTCTGTACCGGATATTGCGCTAAGCACTTTACATGTACTATCTTGTATATGTGTAATTCCTTATTTCGACCGTCTGAGAGAGTACTATTATTATTCCCATTTTACAGATGGGGAAACTGGGAATACAGAGAGGTTAAGTAAGCTGTTCAAGGTTGCAAGTAAGCTATAGAGCCAGGGTTTTAATTAGGCAGTCTAACTCCAGACCCTATGCCCTTAGCCATTATGCTATACTGCCTTCCTCTTGTTTCTTACCATTCCAGCCTGTACTTCATGCAGACTGGAATATAGATCTTATCTGTGTTACTCCTCTTTACTCCATCCCTTTAGAAACCTGATTGTTGCCCATTACCTACAGGATGTAATGTGAATTCCTTAGTATGATGTAAGTGCCTCACAATTTAGTACTTCTTATCCTCCTCATCTGGTACATCTTCCTAAAACTGCATGCCATTGCTGAAATGTAATAACCTCTGTCTTTGCACATGCTGTTCTCTTTGCCTAGAATGCTCTTTTTACTTCTTTTTTGATGAAACCCTATTCATCCTACTCATCCTTTAAGCACTCAGCTTAAATGTTCCTTCCTTGGTAAAGCTTTCCTCCTCATCCCATCCTGAGTTAATCAGTCCCTCACAGCTCCTCTAAAACAGTAACTTATCCTGGGTTCCCACCCTGAAGTCTTTTCACCAAAGCAAGAATCTTAGAGGTCTTTTCTTCTCCCCACCTTTCCCACACCCCCGTATCCTAAGAGCCCTGTGTCTACCCCTGCAGTGCTTTTCAAATATACCTTTCTTGGTAGTTCCTGTTGCCCCTGCCCTGGCAGCAGCAGTTTTATGTCTGCCACTACAATTGCCAGCTAACTGTGGATTCAGCCTCTGGACTCAATGTTGTGCCAGATTCATCTTTCCAAAAAACACACACAGGTATGCCATTCTCCTGCTCAGGACACTTCAGTGCCTCCCACTGCTCTTTAGTAAGTCGCTACTGGTCTCCAGTAGACTTTCCAATGTTCTCTCACCTTCCTTTCAGCACTACCCAAGTCCCTGTTCTTTGGCCTTGTTTTAAGGTGAGTTATAGGTATATTTCTTTCTCCACAGGATTATAAGCCTATCTGATTCATCTTTGAGTCCCCAGCACAGTATCTACAGGTGTTTATTTCATGTTTATAGTTGTACGTCCCTGATTAAATTTCATTAATTCCAATTAAAGAGTAACATATCTTATGTATTTTGGAGAAATTGTATTGCAAGTAGTTTAAAAAAAAGGTTTTGTCCTAAAGGGAGGAAATTTCAGTTTTTAGGAAAATTGCTTGTGAGGAACTTCGTACCTTCGTACTTCTCAGCAATGCCAGATACATGAGATATTTTATCTAATGCTGTTCAGGTTTCTTAACATCTTTAAAAATGGAGAAAAAGACACCTGCCCTGCCCATTTCACAAGCTGTAGCAGAAACAGTTTGAACAAGGAGTGCATAAGTGCTTTGTACACCTGAAGAACTATACTGATGAGAAAGGTACAGGATGTAGCTGAAGTGTGTTGGAGAGAGCACTGGATTTAGAAGACTTGAGGTCTGGCGTGGCAACCTTGATGGTTGACCTTGAGGCAGGCATTCTTTCTAAGCCTTAGTTTCCTAGTCTATAAAATTGAAATAAACATGCTTTCTTCTTAGCGTTCTTTAGGGAGGATTAATTGAGATGTGAAACATAGCCTTCCTTAAATTCTTGAAGTCTGTTTAAATGTAAGGATTTTTGTTTTGTTTTGTTTTGCTTTGTTTATCATGGCCATGTTAGACACCATTCTCATTTATTTTACTTATTAGTAACATTGAAAAATTTGGTTCTTGAGTCAATCTAGCATCCTATTTAGAAACCCAACCCCTCTTAATATTTGTGTTTGTTCATTTCTATCAGTGGTTAAAGGCATCCTGGTGTGGCAGAAGGAGAAGTGGATTTGGAACCAGAAAGAGGGGTCTCAGTGTTGTGTAGGAGGTGGAAACATGGAAGATAAAGCAGAGAGAGAGAAAACGGAGGGGAGAAGAGAGAGATGTCATCTGAGTTTTATACATACTTAAAGCCTATTTGAAACAAACCAGATCCTAGGCAGAGTTCTCCAAGCTTATGTTCTGAATTCACAAGTTGTCTCCAATTGGCAGACCTTGCTCAGGCATACAAGTAAGTTGTAAAATTTCTGTCTCAGGCAGGAGATAGCAAATCTTCAGCAAAGTTGTCACATGTATTCCAGCATGGATGTAGGGTAGGACTGGATGACCGTTAGGATCATCTCTTTCAACCATGAGATTCTGTGATTTGTTGACCAGGTATAGAAAGCTGCTTTTCCTTAGGCTGTTTAGACCAATGTAATTATAAATTGTACTTTCTCTGTGGCTTTTATTTATGAAACCTTGTAAATGCCCTGAGTATAACTCCAATCACCTTTCTTCGTAGCCCATGCAAGGTAGTACTGCCAGTTTCCAAGGACCTCCTCCATTCATCAGGATTAGTGAAGCACCCACATGTGTCTCGCTTTGGGGATGGGACCCTGTAGGGTAACAAACAAAGTGCCTGTTTCTAGGGGTATTGCTATTTTTTTTTTTTGGAAAGGAATCCCTAAACTGGGCCAGATTCTGAGGAAATTAGTTTTGTTGCAAGATTTTTGTTGTCGTTGTTGTTGAGAATACTATCCTGGGGAAAGAATCATGGGGAATTTTTGGACGTACCTTAGATATGATCTAACCCAATCCTCTTTTACTGAGACCCAAGCTAGGGCAAGTGACTTGCCTAAGCCGCAAATTTAGTAAGTGACTTATCCAGAACTTACCTCCAGGGGCTTCCAACACCAAATCTAGTGTTTTCTGCCATTAGTGAGTCTATTTCCAGGATTTGTAAATCTTTACTTAAGACTGTTCTCCCCAGGCCAGCCCGTGGCTGAGTGGTTAAGTTTGTGCACTCCGCTTCTGCGGCCCAGGGTTTTGCTGGTTTGGATCCTGGGAGTGGACATGGCACCGCTTGTCAGGCCACGCTGAGGCGGCGTCCCACATGCCACAACTAGAAGGACCCATAACTAAGAATATACAACTAAGTATTGGGAGGACTTGGGGAGAAAAAGCAGAAAAAGAAAAAAAAGATTGGCAACAGTTGTTAGCTCAGGTGCCAATCTTTAAAAAAAAAAGACTGTTCTACCTTCAGTCTCTTTTACCGTATTCATCATCAGTTCAGTGTTTGTGAGCAAATATTGTGCTACATATGTTACCTATAGGGACAGGGCCATTAATTCCTCTGTGACAATGAAACAGGGTGAACAGGTTCTTAGGTGTTTTGTAGAAAGACCTTCTTGAGGGAGAACTGAATAGAGCCTCTTGGATGTCATAATGAATCCTCTCTGGGTTTTGATTTGCCCTCTGCTTTTCTCTCCCAGGAAGCTGCAGGCTTACCAACACTGCCTCATTACTCAGCCACTACCCTCTGGAGAGGGAGAATGAGGCCTGGTAAATAAGCTTGAGGTCAAGGTTCTGAAACAGCAGCCCTTCCCTTCAGCAATGATGTTCCTCCAGCCTTCTTTATCTATGGCGTCTCACCTTTGAGATGGGTCCAGCATCCCTTCTAGTAGAAGACTCTTCTTCTGTGCTTTTGCTTCAGAGGAGTTTTTGTCCTTCAATGTTTGTAAAGCTCTTGCATCTTCCGAAAAAAATCTTTAGTGGATACTTTTGAAATTCGAACTGTTTGATTGTTTTGATTAAAAAGTTGATTTTTATGAGGAGGTAGAAGTACAAGACTTCTTTGAGCCACCAAGAATGTGCTAGCTTTTAAACATTCATTCAATGATTGTTTAAGAGCAGTAGAGAATAATGTAGAGACCAGATAGGCAACTCACTACTTATGTGACGGAGTGACTGAATTTCTGAGCCTCAGATTTCCTCATTTTTATAATAGAAATAAAATCTACCGTATGGATTGTCCTGAGGATTAGATGAGATGACCATGTAAGAGGATGGGCTCTGGGCACAGACCCAACTGGGCTCAAATTTTGGCTCCAACACTTACTACCATGTGACCTTAGGCACTTAATCTTTCTAGTTTTCAGTTTCCTTTTCTGTAAAATAGGGATAATCATAGTATTTGGGTTATTGTGTCATTGGGTTATTGTGAGGATTAAAGAAAATAAAGCATGGAAGTGTTTAGCATAGTGCCTGGTGCATACTGAGTGCTCATTAAATGTTAGCTATTAATTACAGCAGTAACATCAACAAGAAGAATGAGGGGCTGGTTGGTGGTGCAGTGGTTAAGTGTGTACGTTTGGCCCAGGGTTCGCTGGTTCAGATCCTGGGTGCGGACATGGCACTGCTTGGCAAGCCATGTTGTGGTATGCGTCCCACATATAAAGTAGGGGAAGATGGGCACGGATGTTAGCTCAGGGCCACTGTTCCTCAGCAAAAAGAAGAGGATTGGCAGCAGATGTTAGCTCAGGGCTAATCTTCCTCAAAAAAAAAAAACAAACCAAGAATGGTAGTCTTTGGGTATTTATTATGCTAGGACAGACATCACATGGCAGAGGAAAGACAAGAAGGTATTGCACCGGGCAGTGTATACAGTAAGAGCATTTTTCCTGCCGACTTTCTTCATGAGAGAGCCTAGGGACTGAGAGAGAGGCTCTAACTGGGCCCTAGCCTACAGATTTCTACAGCGAAAGCTTCTCTTCCAGGCTAGCAGCCTGAGGTAGGAGTTTCAGGGGGACTTCAGAGGACAGTGAGAAGACCAGTCTGGCAGGGTAGAGGGTTTGGGTAAGGACATAAATGACTCTAGAAGGTAAAACTGGGGCCAGGTTATAGAGGGCCTTGAATGCCAGGTGAATTATTTGTATTAGAACCATCCCATTCCTGGGTTTTCTCAGGGGAATTACTCTCTCCCAGTCTTTTGTTTAAAGTTTTAAAAATGATAATATACATTAAAAACTGTTACGTTTACATTTTAAACAAGAATAATAAAACAAACACCCATGCATCTACCACCAAGCTCAGGGACGTAACATTACCAGGCCCTTTGAAACACCCTGTGCGCTCTGTACCCCTCACCAACCCCCTCCAACCTCTATCTGAACTCTATCCTGAATTTTGAGTTAGTCATTTGTCATATTCTTTCCTTCCTCCATCTCTCTTGTAAAAATGGTTTTACCACTCCCATCCCAGTCTTTTGGAGACAATGAGCAGGGATTGTGGAATCAAGCAGGAGCCATCTGACCTGCCTGCTGCCTGGCTAGGCTGGGAGGAGGGGTGGGGAAGTTCTGCCACAGGAGGGGCGTGGCAGCCTTGTGGCGAGGGAGGGAGAGGCTGGGGAAACTCACCCAGCTCCTTGGGCTGTCCTGAAGAGCAGTCCCAGAAGCTTTGCAACTTTGGTGAAGAGGTTCCAGAGGAGAGTTCAGCCCCTCTGAGGCTGCACAGCCGGAAGCTGTTGCCTTGAGTTAGAGCCAAGGGAGGGTGGGGGGAAGACCTCTTGTATTCTTTAAGACACAATATCGATTATTTCACGTGCTAGGGAGCTTCAGGGCTGACACAATGCCAGATGTGGCCAGGACGGTGTTAGCAGCCAGGATGATGTTCACTAACAGGCCTGCCTCCTATTTTTATCTCATACGTTTTCTGGAGTGTTGATTGTGTCAGTCATTAAATTATGTTTGCCACTTTGCTTTTCTATAAAAGCTTTGGATTTTGCTTTGCCTTTACTTTCCTGCTGCTGCTTTGAATAAGAACTTCCCTTTATACCAATAGTGATTGCTAACCACCCACTACAAGTGACACTGTGGGAATAAGCTATAGGGCCTGGGAGAAGAAGTGGGGCGATGGGAGGTCTTTGCAGCAATGGGCCTTTTTCTGACCCCCTCCACAGCACCCCCACGACTCACCACAGTCCTTCTCTGGTGGCCAGAAGGTTAAATTTGGAAACCTGCCATCCAGATGTAGTTCAGTGGATCAGATTCAGGGAGCCCCGGTGTGCTAGGTATATGGAGGATCATAGAGAGAGAGATGGAACGGGTTATGCCCTTGAGGAATTTACATTCTAGATGTGAAGACAAGACTTCCGTGCATATACAATTAATGCAGTACAAGTGCCAAATGCAGAATGTAGAGACGTTTTTCTGATCACCACTGTAATACATGGTTATTAAAAATAAATTCAAACATAAAAAACATATGGTGTAGAAAGTCCCCTACAGTCTAACTCCTCCCCGAGATAACCACTGTTATCTGTTAAGAAATAGTTGAGTTGAAATTTGAGTTAGACCTTAAAGTAAAATCCAGAGAGGCAGACTGATGGAAGGAAAGCAAGCACCCTGAGGATCCTTTCTCCTGCTCCAGGGAGGGGCAGCCCCACTAGCTTCCCCAACAAATGGTAAGCCAACTTTTGCTTGGACACCTTAGTGACAAGGGGCCAAAACACCCAAATAGGAGTTAACCTTTGTTAAGTACCACCTTGTGCCTTATGTGTCAGCCAACGTGTTGGACACCTTAGAGGTGTTAATTGAATTAATCCTCATCACAGCCTTATAAAATAGATATCTTTATCCTTGTTTAATAGGGATACTGAGGCTCAGAGGTTACTTGCCAGGGTCACCTGGCATCAAGAGGTATAGAGTTCTGCCATTCACTAGCTGTGTGATCTCAGGCAAATTATTTCATCTCCGTGGCCGAGTTTCCTCCTCTCTAAAGTTGAGTGATAATAGTATCTGCTCCACTAAGGGGGTTTTTCAGATTCATGTGTTAATACACATGAGGCGTGTAGAACAGTGCCTGGCACATAGTCTGCACTCAGTAAGCATTAGCTGCTATTTATTATACTTCGTTTTCTCTCTTGTTCTAACATGTAATGTATCATCTCCTCACTTCATTTAATTCTACATACGGCTTTTCTGTCCTCCCAGCCATCCCTCACACTTTCCTGTCCTTTATAGTTTCTTCCTCTCCTTCTAGTCATTCCCTTCTCTTCATCCTGTCTCCACAGTCTGTCTCATTCTCCTTTCCATTCTCTCTTGCCCTACCTTCCTTCATGTCCTTATTACCTGTCTCTGACCTGCCTCCCTGTTGGTAGTCTCATTCATTTTTATTCCAGAATAATTTCTTAAAGTACAGTTCTCGTCGTGCCACGTCTCTATGTTAAAAACAAACAACAAAATAAACATTCAAATCTTTATTTAATTTCTCGGTTTGAAGTTCAAGATTCTCCAACTCTGACCCCAACTCACCCTTCAAGTCTGGTCTCCCCGTACTTTTGTACCCCCTCTCTGCTTTCCCTTCTTCCCCACTCCTCTCTCCATTTCCATCTGGGGAAATTCTACCTGTGTGTTTTAAGATCCAAATTAAAATATCACTTCATTTTCTTAGTCCTTCCCTACTCAGCTAGCTAGAAATTTTATCTTTTTTTGTGGGAGTTAGCACATACTGTCTTGAAATAGAATTTTCGACTCACATTTCTTATCTCCTGTGGAATTATAACCTTACCTCAGTGTAGCTGCTGGATTTAATTCGTCTTTGGAGACTCCCTACAGTGTCCTATAGCAGTGCCTTGCACACATGAGGTGCTTAATAAATGTTTGTGGTGTAAATAAGATGAAGGAGTTCCTGATAACTGGTGGGTTTCTCTCCTAGTCTTGGCGAAGGTCACTGTTCAGTGGGTGGAAACGCTTGTGGTTTTGTTTTCGGAGAGTCAGACATCTTTTCTTTTCGGCCATGTAGGAGAGCAGAGCCTGTAGGCTCTGCCGGTGGGTCCCAGTGCCTGTGTCTGTTAAGGGGCTCCAGCCAGTGCCTGCCATGCTAGGTCCTTTGCCTTGGCCCCTCGGCCCCTCCCCAAAAAAGCCCAGCGGAACAGGGGATTAGGTTCTGGCAGCACAGCTGGGATTTTGGCGGCCATTCCACAGTCGACAATAGCACGCAGCCACCCGGACAGGACAGCGCAGGCCTGTGCGCCAGGGCCGCAGTCTGCCTGGGCTTCTTGTTTGGGTGGCCGAGGGGGAGGAGCGGGCACAGCGCGGCATCCTGGCCTTGCCACGCACAAGGTACGGGCTGGAGAGATCCCCTCAGGGAGCGGGCTTGGGGGGCGGCCATGTCCCAGGGCAGACGGCGCCCGCGGAAGGAGGCAGGCGCTTTGTGAGCAGCGTGTGTGCGCTCAAAGACACGGCCGCCCTGGAGCGGCAGGAAGCTGCCCCCGTTTCAAAGGGCCTGCGTCCTGCCCTCCAAGGCGTCTGTTCCCGGGTCTTCCTCCCTGCCCTACTCCTGCCAGGCGGGGGCTGACCTAATCAGGGCAGCCCGTGGCCTACCCCTCCGTTGCTGCCCCGATTTGGACAGGCTGTCACTGCTGTCTTAAGAGAGAGAAGGGGGAGTGTCCGGGTGATATCAGGTTTGTCGGGCAGGCCACTGTGAGATGTGTTTTGTGTGTTTATGCCACGGTTTTCCTTGGCTCTTGCCACTGTTGCAGTTCAGTATTTTTGTCTGCCGGCTCAGCCCCCACCACCCCGCCATGCGTCCTAGTCTCTTGTTTGTCGGCCAAGCCCTCGCAGCCCCTCCTCTCCAGAGCGCCCCTCCCTCCTTGCCCCCGACTGCCACCCCTCCCCCCTTGCTGAGAGTTCCCTGCTTCGCCGCCGTCGCTCCCGGCTCGCGGAAGCTTGCTGTGCCTTTAAAGAAAGCAGACTCCTGGCTGTGACGCACTTCTGGCTGTCAGCCAGGAAGATCGCTCCTGCCAGGCTGACTGAGAAGAAAACCAACAACTTTTCTTTTGTGTGTGGGGTTACTTTCCACTAGCCCCCCCTTCCTCCTCTCCTTTCAAGATTTAAATGCTAATGGCGGATTAAAACCTGTAGATACGTTTGGCTTTAGGAGTCTGGTAAGGCCCCCCTGCACTGAGACTTTTGTCCCTCACTCTTTCTCTGGGTTTTTGTTCAAACATGGACGAGGGGGTGCGGTGGAGTCTCCCGCCTCACCTCCTTTCCTGCGCCATCCTTAAAGGGGAGGGAGTGGAGAGGGGGAGCAAGTAAACACTCAGAAAGAGGCGCTGGGAGCAGAGCTTGCCAACATCCGGGAGTTGGCGCCTTTCAAAGGGTTGCTTTCTTTCCCCCTCGGCTAGATGTCAGCGTGTTTTTGTTCAGAGGGGGAAAGCGTGTGCGCCTGCACGTTGAGCTGTAGAGACAGCTCAGGAGAGCTTCTCCATTCCTGAGTGAGGCCTGGGTGTGTACGCAGTGGTGGGGAGTGAAAAGGGCTCATTTTGCCAGCTGGTAGGGACCAGGGTGTGTGAATATAGCAGCGGGGGCAGGTGCTCATGAACTGCTGGAGCGGGCTCGGGGGCGTGTGTGTGCGCGAGTCTGCGTTCTTGTGCAGTATATGCCTCTAGGCCTCGGGTCTAGTTTATGATTGCAACCGTTTTGCCCATATCCTTCTGATCTGGACCCTGCAGAGCATGGGGGGAAGGGCAGATGTCAGTAAGCTACTTTTGTAGAAACCAGGGAAATCTTGGTTTCCCTTGCAATCCTTCCCTTGTTCCTCCCCAGGGCTCTGGGCCAAATTCTAGGCTACATAGAGGGGGGATGGCCTGTGTGAAAAGGGGGAGGCCTGAGTCAAAGAGCTAGTCCTTCAAGGGGGCCCAGGGAATGCATCTCGCCAGCTTGATTGCCCTGACCTCAGAAGTGCAGAGAAACCCTTTGGACTTGGACAAGACAGCCTACTCAGGACTCCCAGCAGCTGAAAAGCATTGGGTTTTTTTTTCCCCCTTCTTGGCTTCTTTTGGAGCTGCTGGTCCTTGGGCCTTTTACCTTCTCCAAGCCAGGGGATGCACTAGCAAGATATTTCCTGTTCTGTTCTTTATGACAAGTTAGCCTATGGCAACATAGCATGGCCCTTGCTGAGCTCCTCTGGGGTAACCTGCCAGGTGAGGTCTGGCTGCCTGCTTGCCTGTGCCTCCTGACCTCTCTCTCCCAGAGTCAGAGGAGAAGAGCCTCAAGATCAGGGTGTTCACTCTTTGGATGTGGGGGGGGGGTCTCTCAGATGGTGGGAGTATCCCTTTTAGAAGGGTGCACAGAGCATGGAATTCTTAGTGGCTACAGGCAGGCAGGCTGTCAGGGTAAGTGGTGACAAATCTTACCATTGAGTGTGGGTGCACAGATGGGACAGCCATTTCCCTTATGAGCCGTGAGCCTGCGGCCTTTGGAACCATAGGGTAAAGAGGGGCAGGACTTGGGGAAAGACCCTTTGAGATGGGAGTTTGTGTGGGCTTTGGGCCCTGAAATTCTGAGAGTGGGGGATAATACCTAAGAGAATGAGGGTTCAGTGGAGGCAAGAGCCCATGAGCTGAGTGATCAGTACAGTTTTGCAGCTCTTTGGGACCAAAGGTCACTTTGGTGTTTTCTTGAGGTAGGGCTGGTGTTCGGGCAGTAAGTGTCTAAGAGACAGTCTCAAAAGTAGCTGGCACCTAGGCTGAGGGTCGGGGTAAGGAGAGCAGTGCTACCACAACTCAGCCTTTGCCTATCCCTTGGTCAACCCTTAAAACTGAAGCTTTTCCAGAACAGACCCCAGGGCTCCGCAACCTGACCCTCTGGTCCTTGCATCTGAGCAGGTGGTTTGCATTAGCTTCAGCCCTGGGAGGAAACCACGGCTTGGTTTTAACTCTTTAAGACCCAGAGAAGGTGCAGACCAGGTGGCGGTGTGTCTCTTGAGTATCACTTTCCTTGTCTTGATTTATCTTCTCTGGAACCATGGAGGGGTTACTGTAAATGTGAGACTTGGTCCTGATGTGAGGGAGTTACGTTATGTCAGTTTTGAAAATGTAAAGAGGACACAAGGCCTTTTGTTTATAAGGCAGCTGCTTCTATGTCTTGGTTCCTTCTTGAGCCCGAGGAAAAGAGGGCGTTCTATCAGCTCTGTGAAGCCTCTGTCTTGGATTCTTGGGGCACTTCTTTTCAAAGAACCAGGTAGGTAGGGACTCTGAAGGTGCCCTCAGAGGGCCTGCATTCCAGGGGTGGGTTGGTTGGTTTGTTGACTGGGGGTTACAGGGTGAGGAGGGGCAAGGGGTGCCTGATGGAGTTGGAGTGGATCTCAGCAGATCCTTCTGTGAAATGGTTCCAGGCTACAATCGCGGGAATCTGTTTTTCCATCACCATCACCCGTCTTCTGGGTGGGGCCTGCCTCAGATTTCAGGGGGAGGGTGGGGAGGATGGTGCTCTGGCTGGGAGCCCTTGGGTTCCAAGCCAAGGCTTGCTTAAAGCTATAGTCCTAGTGCTGAGGACTAGCTGTGCCACTGGCTTCAATCATTCATTACCCGGAAGAAGAGTGAATGGCTGGGCTGTCCTAAAGGCTGTCACCCCAGTGTCCTGTCTCTGAGAAAGTGCCTCTTTATGGGCTTTGAGCTGACAGGGTCCTTCTGGAGTTCCTCGTGTTGAGTATTGGATTCCTCCTGTTATTGTGCCTTGGGAGCACAGAAAGCGGCACTGGACTTGATACCAGTTTCCCTCAGCCATGCCACTAGTTTTAGGTAGGCTCCCTGGGAGGACATAAGGGTTGGATGTTTTGCCTCTGAGATGAAGGGAAGAGGTTGGTTAACTTCAGGTCATTTTTAGCAGCACAGCTGTGGAATCTCAGAGGGGACAAGATCTACCTCTAGTTGCAAATAAAATTTCTGACTGAAGTTTTGGGCCTCGTCAAAAGGACAGCACGTCTAGAGGCAGCAGTGGGGATAAGGGGGAGGTGATCTAGGCCTCATTTCCCTGTTCCTGAATAGCCCAGACTTTTTTTTTTCTTTAAAGAAGCCCTAGTAGAACATTTGGCCATTGCTGCCTTCACGACAAGAGCCAAGTGTGGGCCCTCTCACTTGAGGCTGGCCACCCACCACCAAAGCCTTTTTACAGTGCAGTAGTCGAGGCCATCTGCCTTCATCCTTGCCTGGCCCCGGAGGTAGGCAGTCAGTGCCCGTGGACAGGCCATGCTGGGTGAAAATCATCCAAGACAGAGGAACACGTGGGTCTCTTAGCTTCTCTGCCCTCCTGAGAGCTCGCTTCACCCCTTTATTTGCTCTTGCCAAAGCCCAGGTGAATTGGCTCATATCCAAGACTGTGACGTTGGTCTGACAGGTTGAATCATGTTAGGTTTTGCAGGGTCAGGAAGTAATTATACTTAGCATTTAGTTATATTTAGCATTTGATTATTTTCTTCTATTATTTAATGCTTCATGTATGTTTAATTTTACTCCTCGCCCTGCTGTAAGCCCCTCAAAGGCAGGAACCGAGTCTTTGTCTCCCATTTCCCATGTAGCTTCCAGTACAGGATGAACATATGTAAGAACTGAGAAAAGAACCGTTTTGGTTGGTTGATAAGCAGAGTACACTTGCAGAGGAAGGACTCAGAGATGATGGGGAGTGGATTATCAGATTTATGTATCTCTTTCCTCTACCAGACCATGAGCACCTTAGGGACAAGAGTGATGTTTTTCTTATCCCCAACTCTTTGTATACAGAAGGTGCTTTGCAAATGTTGGTTCCATAGAGACCATACCTTGGAAATTCTGATACATGGGGAGAGTTAGAGGTGATGTGGCGCTTACCACTCTTGTTCCTCCTCCTAGTGTAGTGACACTGAGCACCTGTGACAGCAGGTGGGGGAGTAAGGCTGATTTCTCCCATGAAGGTTTGTGGGAATTGTGGGGACTGCCAGGAAGTGCTGGGGAGTAGTTGCTCACTAGGTTTGTGGTCTCTTGGGCAGGTTGGCAGGCAGATGGCCGATTCCCAATGGGAAGGGAAATTGGGGGTAAGAATACCAGGACAAGTGTCTAATTTTTCGTAAAATGTCCCATGGGATCTCTGCCAGGGTTGACTTTGGTTTCATCCAATTCCCCACATGAACCATGTCTTTGACAATTCTGTTGGGGGGGGTGTATAAAAATCCAAAATTTGGAGAGCTTTCTCCAAGGACTTGGTTATTGTTAGTTAGGTAGAATTTGGGTACCTGCAGAAAGAGCCAGAAATCAACCTTTCTGCTTAAGAACAGTGATCATTTATTGAATACCTACTGTGTGCCAGGCACTGGGCTATTTGCTTTGTCTGCTTTATCTTGAAGCATCACAATAACCCAAAGAGGTGTTTGTGGATCCCATTATGCAGATGAGGAAACTGCAACTAAAAGAAGTTATGCTATTTGTTCAAGGTCCCAAGACTATGGTCACATGGTTGCATTCAGACGCAGCTGTGTCTGAAAAACTATATTTATTCCATGTTTTTGTTTTTGTTTTTTTTTTGCTGAGGAAGATTTGCCCTGGGCTAGCATCTGTTGCCAATCTTCCTCTTTTTGCTTGAGGAAGAATAGCTCTGAGCTAACATGTATGCCAGTCTTCCTTTGTTTTGTAGGTGGGTCACCACCACAGCATGGCTGTCAACAAGTGGTATCAGTCTGCACTGGGGAACCGAACTGAGGCCGCTGAAGTGGAGTTCACTGAACTTAACCACTAGGCAACTGGGCTGGCCCCTGTTTATTCCATGTTTTAAGGGCACTATGTCCCAAAGAGCAGGGTTGAAGGCCAGCTTTGAATGTTGTATTTTCTGTGAAACAGAAACATTGTGTATAGAGCTTATGGACACTGAATTAAATGCAAGATTCTTTACTGTCAGCTCTGACATGATAAGTTTTATAGTAATTTTGATGTGTACTCTGAGCTCTCTAAAAATTCCCATGGTGCCTTGGTGGATTAAGTGCCGAGTGAAGAGTGCTTTATTTAAGTGTTCAGAGCCTGTAAATGGAACCATTTCCCCTCTCCTCCTTCATCTTGGGTATCTGGTATAACTAAGTGCTCTTCCTCTCTTGGGTTCCAGGTGCACTGGAGTGACTGTCTGGTATCGCCACGATGACGCTCCATGCCACCCGGGCGGCTGCACTCCTCTCTTGGGTGAGTGATCTTCCTCATTTTTCTGTTAAACTTCTCCAGAAAGCTTGGGAGGGGTGAGAGAGGAGTCTTTGAGGAGCCAGGGCTATGTCAAGTCTTCTCATCTCCAGACTAAGGAAATACAGTTTTCCTTTGCCTTTCCCCTTAGTTTTTAACTTTTGTTTCTGGTGATGTTGCTGCTGACAGTGATCCATGACTCTACTTCTGTAGCTTGGAGGAAGGTCCTCTGAGGTGTATATTCCCTTTCGGTCATGGGAAAGCTAGCTGCAGGAGAGCATGGAAACCCATCTTCATTTGCTCCCTGTGCATTTTTCTCACTTAAAGGATTGATGCTGAACTTCACTGACACGTAAGGACTTTGGTCTTCAAAGGCCTTTAATCATAGGGCAAGGTTCTCCTCGCTTTCTTTACTGTGTTTCTCTCTGTTTCCATTGTCCTCCTGTTGCCTTAATTACTGCACCAAAATCCTTCTGCTAGGTTTTTCATATATTTTCTGCCCAAGACAGTGGCAAATGAAAAGATAATACTGAACAGTGGCAATATAAAGCTACAGAGAAACAGAAGAGGCCATGGAGTGTAGTGATGACAGCTCGGTTTAGAATCGTGGCCCATCTGCGTTACACAGGGCAAGTTATGCAGCCTCTTAGCACTTCGTTTTTAAAACGGAAGTAATAATAATAATACCTCACAGGGTCATTATGAGGATAATGAGATAATGTGTGTAAAAAACATTTAGCATACGCACAAAACCATTTAGCACAGTATCTGAATAAATAATAATTCTTGATACTTAAAATATTGCCTGGGCATGCTATTTGCTACAGGATATTTTAGTAGTCACCCTCACTGCTGATCAATTAGGGCCAATTAAAAAGAGCCAACTTTTAAAAAATTATTTTAAAGGAAATGATTTTTTAATTTCCAAGTAGGGTAGGTTTAATAAGACTGTCTTTGGGGCCAGCCCTGTGGCCGAGTGGTTAAGTTCACGCTCTCTGCTTCGGCGGCCCAGGGTTTCGCGGGTTCGGATCCTGGGCACGGACATGGCCCCGCTCATCAGGCCATACTGAGGTGGCGTCCCACATGCCACAACTAGAAGGACTCACAACTAAAAATATACAACTATGTACTGGGGGGCTTTGGGGAGAAAAAGGAAAAATAAAATATTTAAAAAAAAAAAAGACTGTCTTTAATCACTCTCAAATCTTCAGTCAGGAACTATGTATTTAATGTACAAAACATGGATTCTTAGTCTTGAGTTTTTGAAATAAATGCAAATTTTAGTTGCATAATTTAAAATGGGTATTTTTATATTTTACGTATTACATATTTACATTACATTTCATTGTTTTATAGCTATGTTAGAAACATTGTGTCTTCCTTCTCCTCCCCTCATCTTCAAGAAAAGCCTGGTTGGGTTGCAGGGGACCATGAGCCATGTCTCTAGTTCAATGGGTTAACTGAATATTGGGGGATACTTTAGCCACATTATTTCAAGTTGATCAGTTTATTTACTTATTTACATCCTATGGTGACTATTACTGTTATAGAGAAGAACAGACACAAGGCTAGTTTTATTTAACAGATGCTTGTCTACGTTTCTCAAAAATCACAATGACCGTGCATTAAAATATAGTTACATAGGGGGCTGGCCCCGTGATGAGTGTTTGAGTTCTTGTGCTTCACTTCAGCGGCCCCGGGTTTCGCTGGTTCGGATCCTGGGCGCGGACATGGCACCGCTCATCAGGCCATGCTGAGGTGACATCTCACATACCACAGCCAGAAGGACCCACAACTAAAAATTCACAGCTATGTACCGGGGAGGCTTTGGGGAGAAAAAGGAAAACAAAAAATATATATATAGTTACATAGAATGTTTCAGTTTAAGCAAAAGTTGGGCAGCTAGTGTGGATTTTATGACATTATAGCAACATGAAATAATGCCTGTTATGTTAGTGAGAAGAGTAGCATAGAACACACGTATGAACATGTGACAGTTACAGCTGTGGTTTTAAAAAAAACAGTGACCTAGGGAAAAAAGGCTGGAATGAAATACATCAAAATGCTAAAAGTGCATATATTAAAATACTGGAATAAATGTTTTTGTTTTTTCTTTTTCCAAATTTTCAGTGGTTTATTTCATAATGTAAAAATAATTTTATATTTTATTTTATTTTTAAAATTTTTTTAAAGATTTTATTTTTTCCTTTTTCTCCCCAAAGCCCCCTGGTACATAGTTGTATGTTTTTAGTTGTGGGTCCTTCTAGCTGTGGCATGTGGGATGCCACCCCAGCATGGCCTGATGAGTGGTGCCACATCCATGCCCAGGATCCGAACTGGCGAAGCCCAGGGCGACCGAAGTGGAGTGCTCAAACTTAACCACTTGGCTACGGGGCCGGCTCCTATATTTTATTTAAAAATATAGCTTGAAATTATTCTGTACCCAGCAATTATAATGAATACATTGTGATAGGGAGTAGGGAACTTTAAGATTCTACAACCTTGAGCAGCCCCGAAAGCCTTACAGGCAGCCCTCAGATCCTGCAGTGACCTCACCCTCCCTCTCATGTTTTATACCCCAACTGGAGATGAAAGAGCTTCTCCGCTTCCTCAACTTTCAAATGATTTCTCATTTGAGAGCAAAATAATGCACAGGAAGAAAATATATTTTTATATCCATGAAAGAAACTGTTGCTGGATTATTACTTAATCAGTATGAGATGAATCTGGATTCCTTAAGTGACTTTAAATCAGCTAATTGATGTGATTTTTCAGTCTTATTAGTGAACAAGAACTCATAGCCCTTGAATGTTTTATGTAGATTGCAGGTATTAAAATGAGATAGTTTTTGGATGCTTAAGTCTTGGCAGTCTCTTTGTTTTCAGCAGGTAGAAAGGGATCTTGGCCTGGAATATTCAGAATCTTCCTAGAAAATTTATACTGGCCTTTCCTGACTAAATAGATTAAGCTTTTTCCCCCCAAAAGTTGGTATAAATAGGGGCCAGCCTGGTGGCACAGCAGTTAAGTTTGTTCGTTCCACTTCAGCGGCCCAGGATTCGAAGGTTCAGATCCTGGGCACAGACCTACACACTGCTTATTAAGCCATGCTGTGGCGGCGTCCCTCTTACAAAATAGAGGAAGATTGGCACAGCTGTTAGCTCAGCGAATCTTCCCCAAGCAAAAAGAGGAAGATTGGCAACAGATGTTAGGGCCAGTCTTCCTCAGCAAAAAGAAGAGTGGTGGCAGATGTTGGCTCAGGGCTAATCTTCCTCAAAAAAAAAAAAAGGTTGGTATAAATATATTGTCTTTAAGATTTCTTTTTTTTTTTTTTTTTTTAAGATTTTATTTTTTCCTTGTTCTCCCCAAAGCCCCCTGGTACATAGTTGTATATTATTCGTTATGGGTCCTTCTAGTTGTGGCATGTGGGACGCTGCCTCAGCGTGGTTTGATGAGCAGTGCCATGTCCGCGCCCGGGATTCGAACCAACAAAACACTGGGCCGCCTGCAGCAGAGCGCGTGAACTTAACCACTCGGCCACGGGGCCAGCCCCTGTCTTTAAGATTTCAATGAGAGGTCATGTTTTCCTTTTTTTATTTTTAACCTATTTTAATTTAGATTCATCTGGAAGTTGTTTTTAATGTAAACCGTATTTAACTGAAATAAATACTATCATTTCTGTAGCTGGATCATTGATTTTTTTTTTTTAATCCTCTTGATTCTCCAGTGCATGCAGCTAGTTTAGTTGCCAAGAAGTAGAATTCTTGCTGGATGGGGCCGGCCTAGTGGTATAGCAGTTAAGAGCACACCTTCCGCTTTCTCGGCGGCCCAGGGTCTGCCGGTTTGGATCCTGGGTGCGGACATGGCACTGCTTGGCAAGCCATGCTGTGGCAGGCATCCCACATATAAAGTGGAGGAAGATGGGCACGGATGTTAGCTCAGGGCCAGTCTTCCTCAGCAAAAAGAAGAGGATTGGCAGTAGTTAGCTCAGGGCTAATCTTCCTCAAAAAAAAAAAATAGTTGTCTTACTGGATCTACCTCATTCTTTTTATTTTATTAACCATAATAGTGCTTTGCATTTAGTACTTTTATTTTGTAACGTGTTTTTCTATCCATAATCCCATTTAAACCCACACTGGTCCTTTAAGGTAGATGAGGTAGGGATTCCATCCATGGCAAGTGACAAAATAGGCACAGAGAGAAATAAAGTTGATAACAAAGGCTTCTGGCAAGTTAGTGGAGGAGTTAAACCTAAAATCCTTGTCTGGGGGCTCCCAGCCCAGTGCCTCTTAAGGGACACATTTATAAACAATAGAATCTACTCATTTGCACATGACCATTATGCTGAAATTTTAAAAAAGACCTTGTTAATCCGGCTAAGTCTTCTTCCTCCCTCAGTCTTGCACATGTGGTTGACTTAGGAAACCCTTCCTTCCTATGGTAATACAAAGGTAAACTTCAGCTGAGGCTGCTTCTGACTTGGTGCCTGTAGAATTCGCAGGGTTTTCCTGTAGAGGTCGATCATATATGCTTGTTGAATAACCTGTATACCCGATTCATTTGCATGTGATTGCTGGCAAATTTTCTAGTGGTAAAGACTGTTAGATGGATACCTGGCTGAAGGCAAAGAAAGCTAACAGGAAGTTTTTCTTTGGGATTCCCAGTTCTTCTTTTCCTTCCTCCCTTTTTCTTTAATTATCTTGCTTCCCCATCAGTTCTCCCTCCTCCCTCAGCCAAAGTTTTATGTCTGTAAAGAATTTAAAAAGCATGAATAATAAGATTTTATATCTGTGTGGGAGTATATAAACTATATGTAATATTTAATATGTCTTGAATAGATATTTCAAAGTTCAAGAGATACAAAGGGCTGTAATGTAAAAATCTGAGCTCCAAAGGGTTATAATGTAAACATTCAGGAGATACAAAAGGCTATAGGGCCTGCCCGGTGGCACAGCAGTTAAGTTCACACATTCCGCTTCTCGGTGGCCTGGGGTTCACCGGTTCAGATCCCACGTGTGGACATTGCACCGCTTGGCAAAAGCCATGCTGTGGAGGGGTCCCATGTATAAAATGGAGGAAGATGGGCATGGGATGTTAGCTCAGGGCCAGTCTTCCACAGCAAAAAGAGGAAGATTGGCAGTAGTTAGCTCAGGGCTAATCTTCCTCAAAAAAAAAAAAAAAAGGCTGTAATACGAAGTCTTTGTTTTTCCCATCCCTGACTCCCAGCTGTCAAGTTCTTCTCTAGAGACAGCAGTGGTACCAGTTTCTTGTGTATCCTTCCTGAATCATTTTATGCCTAATTATATTTAAAGTATACCCCTAGTGCTGGAACATCCTAGGAGAACTTAAGCTCCTACTTAGTTGAAGCCAGAGGAAGGACTCTGATGGCAACATTCAGGTGGCTGTTAGTGGATGAGTGGGTGCAGCAGCATTTCTTTGCTGAAGTTAAAAATCCTAGAATCATCTGTTCCTTCATTCCTGTAGCCTACAACTATAGGCACTAAGAGTGAGCAGAGAATTGTCAACATCTGGGGAAAGGAGCAAACCACAGTGCTTCTGGCACTTAATGACAGTTTCACCAGGCTCTTCCCTCTGTCTCACAGGTGAACAGTCTGCGGGTGGCTGACCCCGTGGATGCTGTGCCGCAGCTGCAGGACTGCAGCATCTTCATCAAGATCGTTGACAGCATGTGAGTCTGCATCACATCCCTTTCCAGCCTTTCAAGCGAAGCTGCCTGCTGGGATGGGAACTGCATTTCCTCCCTTTCTGTGGTGACCACTGTGACCAGAATGCATGGGAGGATTGGGATGTCATAAGCCAGTGTGGGGCCCAGAGGCAAAAACACATTGACCTCATCCTGCAGTCACTGTCTCTCTCTATGGGAGAGGTTTCACTGTTGTCCCATCCTGAGGCTTCCCTCACTCCCACACGGAAAAGCCTGCAAGTCTCCGTGCTCTCTCAGTACTCCAAGAGCCTGCTCTGAGGCACCCTGTCCTTTATCTCAGTGGGAGTCTTCTACAACCGTCTTTCCTCACTCGTCCCTGTCTCACAAGCCCTTTTTGCAACCTGTAGGGCCAGGAAGAAGAAAGGGGAGGCTCTTACATTAGAGGGAAAAAAGAAGCACCTAGAAATCTCATCTCTAACTTGTTAGGTTAGATATGCCCCTTTCTAAGCCATTATAGCATTTCCAGGATTTTCACTTGCCTCATTAACTTGCTTTGTGAGGTTGATTAGCATTTAATAAGTGTGTTGTTGTCATGTAGCCAGGATTCTAGCTCAGCCTGTTCGTTTTATATCTGTGTTTTTAGCACGATTCCTTTGAACTTCAGTTATCTGGGAAATCAATGGAGTGGGGCCTCTTCCTAATATCTTACCTCTCTGGAACCAAGCAAAGATGGATCAAGCTTTAACCTGCAGTTTATTAAGCTCATATAGTTCATCCTTTTTCCTGTATCGTCAACTTTCAGGAATCATGAGGGTAAAACTGACCTTCTCTCACTTTTTTGTACTATGAGCAAAAGTAGAGGCCAGCTATAATAAGGAATTGGGGGGACAGAGATGGAGAGGACCCCTGTTTTAAAGGAAAGCACAGTAGACTGAGCTCTCAGGCCAAGGATAGCCTGAAGTGTCGAGGGTGTTTATGTTCCACTCCTGGCGGGTAGGAACTGGCATCAGGGATTCAGCATCTGAAGCAGTTTGGCCACCCATTCATAGACAACAGCTCATTGACGGGGAAAGAAGGTAGAACTGAGCTTGCCAAAGGCGGAGACTGAGTCTGATTCATCTTGGAGTCCTCTGTGCCTAGCTTAGGACACATTGATTTAATTTTAATTAATGTTTGTTGAATAAGTAAAGAAGTGAATAAAACTGTGGTTGATATTCTCTATCAGCAAAGTCTAGCAGGGCTGAATAGCCCAGGACAGGTGAGGTTTTTTGTTTTTTTTTTTTTAATCTTTTGAGTGTATCTTTTGAAATGTGTATTGGTAGTGGGATATCTTTTAGGATTTCTTAAAAGTCCCTGTGGTTCTAACCAGTAGTACCTGCCTTAGTGCTTCAGAAAAAAATCACTATTCTTATTTTGGAACAGATACTGCCGTTTTCTCTCCCAGTTACCCAGGCAGGACATTCACCATCAACTTCAATTTCTCCCTCTCCTTTCGCACTGATTTCTAATCAGTTACCATCCTCCCAGTTTGTCCTTTGGAAGACTTCTCACATCCCTTTCTCTGCCTAATTCTGAATACCAGGCCCTTGAGATTTCATTCTTCTCTAATCTGCCCTTCTTCCAGGACATTCCTCCTATACATGTGGTCTCGGGAAGCTTCCTCCCATTCTGCTTTCATTTTGGAGCCTCAGTGACTGGTCATTACTGGGGGTTGAATTCTAAAATCTTCAGCCTTCATACACAAGAGCTTTCATCATCTCCTCTCACCAGTCTTGTTTCCTACTCATTTCTGCCTTCATACCCCAACCTATTTTTTCTTTTTTGGATCCTGTAGAATTTCCTAAATTCTGGATTGTGTTAATTGCATCATCATGGTGCTGCTTAACTTGTTCTTCTCTTCTTCTTGTTGCATGTAAACTGATAATTAGATCTAAGCTTCATTAGCTTAAGTTTTTTATTTTTTGCAAGGACACTTCATAGGTGGAATTGTACACCACCTATAAATCAGCATTTTGCAACTCTTAATGAAAATAATTATTTTGCAAACGATAATGAAGTGGTAGATCTGGGCAACCAACATGAGTGGCTGGTAAAACCATTAGGCTGGCAATACCTAACCCACTGTTTAATTTTAACATCACCAAAAGAGAGGCAGCCAGGTATGATATGCCTCGTGTTGTAACATACAATAGGGTGCAGCATGCTTTTTTTTTTAAACTTAAGAATAGATCAGAGTTTTTGCTTTTGAGCAAATAAATTTCCTTGGCCTAATGACAAGAGTGGTAGATGTGTCCAGTCCTAAGGATGTGTGTCCTTGCTTTAGCCCCTGTAGGTTTAGAGTCAAAAATTCAAGATGCCCATTTTCCAAGTTGTCTTCTAATGTGCTGCCGAGCCTTAGACTAGGGGGAGGGTGGAGAGAGAGAGAGAGAGAGAGAATGTGTGTGTTGCAGGGAAGGGCTGTTGAAATCCCAGGTTAAACCTAATCTCCATCTCAGGTCCAGGACAATGCAGACCAACTTTCTTTGGCAAAACAGATGTTTTGGTGAATGTATCTGGCTGTTGCATTTCTGATGCTGCTACTGTTGGTAACCTAAATCAAAAGCATAGTTCTCAGGGGAAAGCCGTGGAGGACCGCAGGGCTGGGGGCAGACAGAAGCTGTGGGAATTGAACAGGGCTTGTTGCTTGGCCACTTGGCCTTCTCTCTCTGGGAAAATTCATCAGTCAATCCCTCTGACAGGTTTTCTTTTCTCTTCTGTGTGTGAATAGCCTGAAGCAAAAGGCTGTCCCATCTCTTTGATATCTGTGAGGCTTGAATAGCAAAGTTTAGTGGAGGCATTTTGCCAGAAAACCTAAAGCCCTGACATTTGTCCTACTGACACTGACCTCTGTTCTTCCCAGTAAAAAGCATCCCTCATCTGTCTCCGGAGCCCCGCTATATTCCTAGTTTCAGCTCGCACAGAGTGATCAGTTGTAAATGATGCAGTTGTATCCATGAGTGCTGTAGGAATTCCTGAGGAGGAGGGTGGAGGCAGTTCTGGATGGCTTCCTGCCAGACTTGAGACTTTGAACGCAGTCTTAAAGGATGGGCTGGATTTCTCCTGGACCAGGATTTTCCAAAGCATGTTCCATGCAGCTTTCCTTATCCCAGAGACTTAGTGGGGAAAAAAGAGTTTTTGTGGTCAAATAGGTTTAGGAAATAATGTGTGTTATATGCTCTTCTTTAGAAAATGTTGAATTTGGTATAACCCAGCATTTCTCAAACATTTAACCCAAGAATTATTTTTTTTAATCTAATAAGAAAATATATATAAGAATTCTTATTTTTATCTAATGGCATACTGTTTGGTAAATTACTCTTCTGTGCTGAGGCAAGAAGTCCCAACATTCCAGATTGTGGGTGGTTGGAGAAGATGGCTTTTTAGGAGTCTGGGAGGAGTCCCTAATCACACGTGAGCTACCCAGAATGCTGCTTGTAGGCGGTTCACTGGGAAGAACCATTGGTAATCACGTGAGTGATGGAGGGAGCTACTCTTGTGGTCTTGGTCTGGATGCTGGTTGTGCTTTGCAGGATGTTTAGCACTGATTCTAGGGCTTGCCCTGCCCTCCATAAAGTTGGCTGAAACCTGAAGATTCAGGTTCTGAGGAACAGGAGGACCTTTAATCAGTATGTCCAGCCATAGCCTAGATAGAGCAGTCAGCTTTCTGACTTGAAGTGAAGATACTCATCTCCAAAAATGAAACTGCATTTAGCCCTAGCATCCAGGGGCCTGGGGCCTGGGCTGTGAGAGAGCGCCCCCTGCTGCCTCCTTGTCCTCATTGCTCTCTTTGCGCTTGGCTTGCCTTTCTAGTTCAACAAACATGCACAGCGTGAGAGTGACTGCCCTTCAGCCTGGCCTCTGGGAGGCTTTAGCCACCTCAGCCTTCAGCCTGATGTGTGTTGAACTTTGCCCGGTCACTTGAGAGCCTTGTTCCCTCCTGTTCTTTTGGTTTGTGGACCCGTTTGTCCCTTTCCTTCATCCCTCCTCACTTTTACTCCAGCTGCATGTCCCAGGCTTCCTGATGGTTTACGGTTGAGCCATTCCAGACTATTGAATTCCAGCTTCCTGTTCATCTGTGCTGCCTCCATGTCCTTCGGCCCTCTTCCCACAGAGTTTTTTTATATTCACAAATAGGATGGCAGAGTGCTGTCTTTTCCAGAAGGACCTCATGACTCAAGTTCCTACTTTTCACCCACCACACAGATCCTTCTGACTAAGTGGTGTCTTGGTATCTTCTCCCCTGCCTTCAGCATCTGGTCTGGTTCTCTCTGAGACCCAGCACAGACCAAGCCTGAAGGAATGGGAAGGTAGCATGTGATGCAGGAGCAATGAGGGAAGGGTTGCTAAGTACTCCAGTCCTAATACTTGCTCTTTTTCTAGCCACGGCACTGACGAGGGGCAGCAAATCCTGCAGCAGCCGGTGCCAGAGAGACTGGACTTTGTGTGCAGTTTTCTGCAGAGTAAGCACCTTTCTTATCTAGCTGGGAAGGAGCTGCTTCCTCAGCTCCTGGGACTTGGGAGTCCAGAGGAACCAGTTCACAGATGTCTGGAGGAGCAAAGGCTGGAGGCTGCCCACTCTGTGCCACAGAGATCCGTACTACCGGGTTAGCTTCCCTGGGCCTTGTGGTGCCTACACCAGTCAGGGAAGAAGAGTGTTCCTTCAGTCCCAGAGTCCGTCTCTGGGATCCACGTAGAGCCAGAGGGTCAGTACTGGGGACGTGTCACCTTGGGCTCCTGCCCCACACTGTGAGGAGATGGAGGCGAGGGAAGGATCCATGTTACCCTCTTTTTCTTGCAAGAAAAACATTTTCTCCAGATAACTTTGAATTAATTGCTTAGGCAACAGGTGTGGGGCAGAGGCAGATTTGGGTTAAGATCTTGGCCCTCCTACTCACTTTCTGTGTGACCTCACTGGACATAGGTTCCCTATCAATAAAACAAAGGGAATAATAATTGCTCTTAAGGTTAATGGGTAGATTAACTAAGAACACATGCAAAGCTTCTAGCACAGTGCTTGTCAGTTCCCCTCCCTCATACAGCTGTGGACACAAAGCCCTCATCTTTGATACATGGGAGTGATCCACTAACTCCACCTCAAGGAAATTATAGGAAGGGTGCTAGGATTTATATAAAGCAAGGTGTTAGTAATTGAGTCCACACCCTCTGGCAGCGTAAGAACCAGGTGTCCGTGGTCCTCCAAGTTTGCCTCAGCTGCAGGCTTCCTCTGCAGCCTTAGGTGGAACAGGATTCTAGAGTGGCCTGGAATCTCCAAGCTCCTACTTTGTGGTGCTGAGCAGGAGTTGGTTTGTGGGTGACTAGTGCAAAGTCATGCCCCAGAGCTGCTGTGAATTCCAAGCCTGCTGTCTTGAACCATCCCCTTGGACTGACCCAGGATGGAACTAACTTCAGATGGAAACGTGTGTTGGGGGAGAGAGGACATAGGAGTAAGAAGCCCTAGGTGTCCTAGCCCCCCAGAGACAGCAGTTCTGCTCCTCCGACTCTGAGGTGTTCTGATGATCTCGGGGATGATCCCCAGGAAGTTCACCCTGTTTTCTACATTGTTGTTATTATAGAAAACCGAAAACATCCCTCTTCTCCAGAATGCTTGGTGTCAGTGCAGAAGGTCATGGAGGGGTCAGAGCTGGAACTGGCCAAGGTACCTGTGGAATACCAGACTGGTGGGTTTGGGAGGGTGGCACTGAAGGGGATATGCAGGGCCTTCTCTTAACTCAGAGGCAGTGGTGGGTGCTTTATTTCTTGGGGCTTATGGAGGTTAGAGGTAGGTCCAGGCAACCACCTGTCTGAGGCAGAGGCTAATTTAGCCCAAGGATTCTAGGAGCCCATGCCTAATGACAAAGAGGTTTACTAGACCATTCCTGTGGGCCTCAATGAAGACCTGGCAAGAATCAGGCGTCACCCAGCTGTTGTCATATTTTTCGTTTTAGCTCAGTCTACTTCATTCCATCTTCTGTTTCAGGGTGCTAGCCTATAGAGGGTGCCTTAAGTTTCATACCCAGGGTTTCATGAGTTCAGGAATTTAGCTATGCAGGAATCCTGACACCCAGCTTTTTGCACAGTGGGCATTGAGTCCTCAATCAGGTGTTTCCTGGTGCAGTTAAGGGCAGTGGCCTAGGGCTGCTGAATTCTAGGAGTTTTAGAAGAGTCTCTAGGGGGCCAGCCTGGTGGCGCAGTGGTTAAGTGCGCACGTTCCACTTTGGTGGCCCGGGGTTCGCTGGTTTGGATCCTGGGTGCGGACCTACACACCACATGTCAGGCCATGCTATGGCAGGCGTCCCACATATAAAGTAGAGGAAGATGGGCACTGATGTTAGCTCAGGGCCAGTCTTCCTCAGCAAAAAGAGGAGGATTGGTGGCGGATGTTAGCTCAGTGCTAATCTTCCTCAAAAGAAAAAAAAAAAGAAGAGTTTCTAGAATAGCTCAGAGTCCCCAGAACAGCCCAGAGGTGGGCACTGAGAATAGAGACAGCTCTACTCAGTGACTGCCTCCTGTTTGGCTTCTAGATGACCATGCTGCTCTTATACCACTCCACCATGAGCTCCAAAAGTCCCAGGGACTGGGACCAATTTGAATATAAGATTCAGGTAAGCTCTTTTGCCTCCACCCCACCTAGTAGGCCTAGCCTGTGCTTTACCCCACCCTCATTTGTTTTTCTTGAAACAGCATATGTTGTTCTTTTAAAAAAATTATGTTACGGTAGTTACAGCCATTCATTATTGAAAGTCTGGAAAATATTGAAAACCACAAAGAAGGCAATAGCAATTGCCAAGAATCTCATTCCCAGAGATTACTGCTAACTTTTAAAGGATACACACTTCCAAGTCCTTTTTCATGTGCATATATTTAATTATACCTGTGACTGTACTGTGTTTGGATAATACATACAAGTTGTTCTCTCTTCATATTTGTGTTCCCGTGTGTGTATTTTTTACGCAGACTATCATTCCATTTATTCCTCCTTTCCTCTGTTAGGAAGGATTAGTGAGAGAAAATGTCTTTGTCCAACATGACAGCTTAGCTCAGAGTGGTCACCTCCTCTCCCTTCTTCATGGTCCCTAAGCAAAGAGGAGTTGGTGTATCTGCTTCATCATAGAGGGAATTGACCTGGTTTCCAGGAACTACCTGCTGTATAGGTCCTGATGTTGGCTTTGCTTCCTGCATAAACAGCTGTCCTTTATTTCCCAGAGCAGAAGCAGCTGGGATGCCAGAGTGGGTAATGTGGGTGACTGGTGGGGCAGTGTCCAGAGAGCTGTAGCCTTTCACGTAGTGGTGGAAATGTCGAATCATCCAGTTTTGTACTCACTGAGCTCATGGCTCATCTCTGGGGCTGGGGTTGTGGCATGGGAAGGATGGGTGGCTTCTTCCTCCATTCGACCTTTTCTCTGCTTTAAGCTGGTCATAGGCCTAACAGAAACAGAAATTCTAAAGGAATAAGGAACTACAGCAGAATTGGTCAGGAAAACCAGATCAACTCTGTAGCTTTGGAATTCAGACAAAGAAGGGACTATTTTACAGCTCAGCTGGTAGATAAGCTTTGGATGAGCCCCAGACGTGTTCTCACTCAAAGAAGAACCCTGAGGGTCAGCTGGAAGAGGCCAACATAGTTCTGTATAAAGCTTTCTGTCTGCATTACTTTCCTTGCCTGTTCTCTTCTCTTGTGGTCAGGAGTGAAGTCAGTTAGGAACTCTGACTCCCGGTGCATCTTTAGGGAAGGACAGAGCGCAGGGGCAAGTGGGGTGAACACGTCTCTAGTAGAATGTTCTCAGCTGGACTGTGGGTCTTCCAGCTCTGAGAACAAGAGGGGGCTCCAGCAGGCTCTTGGGACTTCCAGGGTGGCACCCTCCATCCATTCAGGCCTTCCCAACACCTAAGTGATGCTCTTTCTCTCTCTGTGGCCCAGGCTGAGTTAGCCATCATTCTCAAATTTGTGCTGGACCATGAGGATGGGCTAAACCTGAATGAGGACCTAGAAAAATTCTTACAGAAAGGTAAGTAGGGTCCACACTCCTCTCAGAGCTGGAGACTGCTAGGATCCTGAGTTGTCAAGAAGTGCCGTGGGGGATTGTTTCTGGCCCCACATAAGGCGCAGAGTTGGTGCTCAGGAAAAGTGTGTATAATGGAGTAGGTTGACTTTTTGGGCCATGTTGCCATCATCTCAGTTCCTGTGGACTTCCTCCTTGCTGCCTGGCAGCAGCTAAGCAAGACATTTATAAGTGATCATGTCTGCTGTTAGATTCTCCTTGATCACCCCACACACATACTTTTCTTGTTTTTTATTTTTTAAGCAATCATTACCCTAGGCTTAGAAGCTGGGAATGTACAGTCTTAAAAAATATTTTTCTCCACATGAAGCTTGTGTTCTAGGAGGGAAGGCAGATACATAACCAGTAAGTATGGTAAGAATAAGTGCCAGAACAGAGAGGTACTGAATCTACCAGTTGTCCTGTTGGAAGTACAATGGGAAGAGTGATAGCTCTGCCCGTCACCTCAGGAAGAGGCCATCTAATGATTATAGGATGTAAGACGTGGGACTCGGCAAATTCTCTTCCACCTGCTGAATTTGATGTTCCTCATATTCAGGTTCCTCATGAGCCCTTCAGACGGAGATGTTGGAAATGTGAGTCTAGAATGCAAGAGAGGGCTCTGGGCCAGGTAATGGGTTTGCAAGTCAGTGTATGGATGGCCATTGAAGTTGTGGGCACTGTGGGCAGAGCACGGAGGCCCCATCAGAACTCTGGGGGCTTAGCAGATGGGTGGAGGAGGGAGGAGCAGATGAGGGAGACTAAGAGTGGGTGTTTAGAGGTAGGAGAACCATGCAAAAGTGCTCCTGGGAACCAAGGGAAGAGAAGGTATTGAGAAAGAGGTCGTGTTGGCAGTGCAAGATTTCAGAATGGAGGAGTTCAGAAAAGAGGCTGGTGGCTCTGACCTGAGAGGTCACGGCGGTGAGGGGAGATCCTGCTCTGGCTCCCAAGCTGTCTCTGCAATGTTGGTTTGAGAGAAAAGCATGAGCACTTGGTTCCATCTCTGAGCATGGTGGATACCCTCAGTCCACTGTGCTCTCTCCTTGAGCACCGATGATCTGTGGAAATGGAAGCCCTTTGCTTGATTTGGCTTAGGGACACTGACCTGGATAACCCAGATACCAGGTTTCAGACTCTGCCCAGTGGCTTCCCTCTGTGGCTTACATATAAGTGTCTGGATTCACTCCCACTAAGGTAAGTTCTCAAATTGCATAAAGATGCAAATCTATTGACTCTCTTACTAACCTCTCTGTGGTTTGTTTGTCTGCTCCTTCCCCTCAGCTTCCGTCCCTTCCACCTGTTCCAGCACCATCTCTGAAGAGCTCTCCCCACCCAGCCACCAGGCCAAGAGGGAGGTTCGCTTCCTAGAGCTGCAGAAGGTTGCCTCTTCCAGTGGGAACAAGTATGTGCTGGGCCTCTTCTCCTGGGACGGGGCCTCAGCATCTAGTCCTCCAAACCCCACATCCTAGAGGCTGAGCTGTTGAGCAGCCCCTCACATCGTTAGAGAGTATTTGGAATATTCTGTAGATCTTAGATGTCCTCACTTGCCCCAGTACTAATTGGGGGAATTGGTTGGGATCTGTCTTGGGCAGAAGGCCTCTCTCAAAGGCTGTTCCCTGTTTGTGAAATGCTTTTCTTCCTTGGAGATTACACTGAAGTCTTTTCTCTCAGCGCAGCTTTGCAGAAGCAAGCAAGATGCACCCCCCCTTCCCCCCCCCCCCCCCCGCCGTTTTTGGACAAAGAAATTAAGACTTGGAGAAAGGAGAAGAAAAGTTTTCTCAAGGTCATGTCGTGAGGCATGAGGTAGCACTGCAAACAGAAATTAGGTGTTTGGGCCTCCCAGCCAGTGCTCACATCCACAGAGCCCTGCTCCCCCATCCCTGCCTATTGCTGGTCACTTCAGCCGTCACATCTCAGGCTCTGACCATGGCATCTGAGCCATCTCCTTCCTCAGCTTCCTCTCAGGTTCTCCAGCCTCCCCTATGGGCGACATCCTGCAGACCCCACAATTCCAGATGAGACGGCTGAAGAAGCAGCTTGCAGATGAGAGAAATAATAGAGATGAGCTGGAGATGGAGTTGGCTGAGAACCGCAAGCTCCTCACTGAGAAGGGTGGGTGCCTGGCACACTGGCAGATTGTGTGAATGGGCAGCATTCAGGATTTTCCTCCAGGGAAGTTCTGGCTTGTCTGAGGAATGGCCCCTCTGCCTCCCACGTTGTCCTCTCTGCTGGCCCTGGAGCTTAGAGCTCAGCCCTGGGCCTGTCAGGCCCACCTCCTGGAGGCTCGTTCTGTCCTCACCACCATGTTCCCTTTCCCTTAGATTGGATGCCTCCTCCTCCCTCTCCCTCTTCCCCTTAGTTCGGTGCTGACTCTCCTCCCCTCTTCCCCCTGCTCTGGGGCAGATGCACAGATCGCCATGATGCAGCAGCGCATTGACCGCCTGGCTCTACTGAATGAGAAGCAGGCGGCCAGCCCACTGGAGTCCAGGGAGCTTGAGGAGCTCCGAGGCAAAAATGAGAGGTGTGATTCTCCCCACCTTCCTCCCCACCATCCTCCCCAGCTCCCCGTCCTGCCTTGCACCCATGGAGGTTGGGTGGCTACACGCTCTCTTCGCTGCTTCCGTCCCTTGCAGCCTCACCATGCGGCTCCATGAAACCCTGAAGCAGTGCCAGGACCTGAAGACAGAGAAGAGCCAGATGGATCGCAAAATTAACCAGCTTTCTGAGGAGAATGGGGACCTTTCCTTTAAGGTGAGTGTTGGGGGGTCTGTTCCCTGCATGGAGGCTCCTTGGGGCTGGGTTGGTCTAGAAGATTCCCCAAGAGAGAGTTGAGAAGAATGTCCTGGCACCTGTCCTGTGCGTCAGTCTCTCCAGAGACCTGCACACTTTGCCCCTTTCCTCATCCCATAATTGGCTGCTGCCAGAGACTGGCTTGTGGCCCTAAACTTTGAGTTGTAGTCCTGAATTAGAGATGTGATTAGCTGTGATTGGTTTGATGAGGCTTGGAAGGAGGATCAGAGGCATCAAGCCCTGGAGTTCAGGGAGCAGATGGCAGTGGTGTTGCCAGTTCTGACCCTGGCTGATGGGGATCCCTACTTGTCTGTCTCAGCTGCGGGAGTTTGCCAGTCACCTACAGCAACTACAGGGTGCCCTCAACGAACTGACAGAGGAGCACAGCAGGGCCACTCAGGAGTGGGTGGAGAAGCAGGCCCATCTCGAAAAGGAGCTCAGCACAGCCCTGCAGGACAAGGTAACTCTCTGCTTTGGGGAGCCAGGGCCACAGTCTTGACCACATGTTGAAAGCTGATTTACCACTCTATTCTTTGGGGCCTATGGGAATTAAGCTGACTTCTCTTCAAGCGTTGATAGTGTGCTGTAATAGAAAGATTGTGGGCTTACATTCAATACTCCTTTGAATCCTGTCTCTGCTGTTTACAAGGTGTGGATCTTGGGCAAGTTCCTTGACCTCTTTCTCTCTAAGCATCCTTTGCCTAAAATGAGAAAAAGAACAAGCAGAGGCCTCATCAACCATTGTAAGATAATGCATATAAAGCACTTAACACATTGTTTGGTGCAAAGTAACCTCTCAGTGGATTAGTTGCTGTTATTATTATTGCTATTATTAAGAACCCAACTCTGTCACTTATTAACCATGTAACCCTGGGGCAAGTCACTTAACATCTGAGCTTCAGATTCTTGTTGTGTAAAAGAGGGATAGTAATAGCTGCCTCCCAGATCTGTTGGGTGGATTAGAACTTAAGTGAGGAACAGTGCCTGGCCCATTGGGTGCTTAGTGAACATTGCCGGGCAGAGACCAGGGAGGTGCTGTGCTGGCTGCTGCTTCTGCTGTTGATGCCCAGACAGGGAGCAGCCTTGGAGAAGGAATTAGCAGGTCATGCGACTTAGTTTAGCCCTGGAACTAGGGCTAGAAAGTCAGGTCCCTCATGGTCCCAGGTCCATGGTTTCTGAGAGTTTTTCTCTAGGTGAGGGCAAAAGCAGATCTTGGTAACAAGTTGATAAGGTACTGTGTTTTGTGGATGTTCATGAGGGCTCGTGTGGTAATTCAGTGCCTTTTCCACCTCTGTTCACACGGGGCTCTGGTTTACTCTCAGAAATGCCTTGAAGAGAAGAATGAAATCCTTCAGGGAAAACTTTCACAGCTGGAAGAACATTTGGTCCGGCTGCGGGAGAACCCACCCCGGGAGAAGGGCGAGGTGCTGGGTGATGTCTTGCAGGTAGGAATGCACAAGAGCGGTGCTGAGACCTGTGTGCTGGGTTGGTGTGGACCCATGTTTGCCACGTTCGGATTCCTGGCAATCCTCAGTTTTCGGAAGGGCTGTGGTGACGTGAGGAGTCATGCTGATCCCCATTTGTCTCTTTATCTCATCAGCTGGAAACCCTGAAGCAAGAAGCAGCCACTCTTGCTGCAAACAACACCCAGCTCCAAGCCAGGGTGGAGGCACTGGAGACGGAGCGGGGCCAGCGGGAAGCCAAGCTGCTTGCTGAGCGGGGCCACTTTGAAGAAGAAAAGCAGCAGCTTGCTGGCCTGATTGCCGAGCTGCAGGGCTCCCTGTCCAGCCTTAGCCAGGCCAAGGAAGAACTGGAGCAGGCCTCCCAGGCTCAGGGGGCTCAGTTGTCTGCTCAGGTGGCCATGTTGACCTCTGAGCTCACCACCCTTAATTCCACCCTCCAGCAGCAGGATCAAGAACTGGCTGACCTGAAGCAGCAGGCCAAAAAGGAGCAGGCCCAACTAGCACAGACCCTCCAGCAGCAAGAACAGGCCTCCCAGGGCCTGCGCCACCAGGTGGAGCAGCTGAGCAGCAGCCTAAAGCAGAAGGAGCAGCAGTTGGAGGAAGCCACCAAGGAGTGGGAGGCAACCAGGCGTGACCATGCCCAGCAACTGGCCACTGCTGCTGAGGAGCAGGAGGTCTCCTTAAGGGAGAGGGACTCGGCCCTCCAGCAGCTAGAGGCATTGGAGAAAGAGAAGGCTACCAAGCTAGAGGTCCTGCAACAGCAACTTCAGGCTGCCAGTGAAGCCCGGGACAGTGCCCAGACCTCAGTGACACAGGCCCAGCGGGAGAAGGCAGAGCTGAGCCAAAAGGTTGAGGAACTCCATGCCCGTGTTGAGGCAGCCCACCAGGAGCAGTGTGAAACCCAGGCCCAGGTGGCAGAGCTAAAGGCCCAGCTGAGGTCTGAACAGCAAAAAGCAACCGAGAGAGAAAGGGTGGCCCAGGAGAAGGGCCAGCTCCAGGAGCAGGTCCAGGCCCTTGAGGAGTCCTTGAAGATCACCAAAGGCAGCCTTGAAGAGGAGAAGCGCAAGGCCACAGACACCCTGGAAGAGCAGCAGCGTTGTATCTCTGAGCTTGAGGCAGAGATCCGGAGCCTGGTGGAGCAGCATAAGCAGGAACAGAAGGAGCTGGACGAAGAGAAGGCTGGGCGCAAGGGGCTGGAGGCCCGATTACAGCAGCTTGGGGAGGCCCATCAGGCCGAGATGGAAGCCTTGCGGCGAGAGCTGGCAGAGGCCATAGCCTCCCAACGTGAGGCTGAGAGTGAGTGTGAGCAGCTTGCCAAGGAGGTGGCCACCTGGCGTGAGCGGTATGAGGATAGCCAGCAAGAGGAAGCACAGTATGGTGCCATGTTCCAGGAACAGCTGATGACCCTGAAGGAGGAATGTGAGAAGGCCCGCCAAGAACTGCAGGAGGCAAAGGAGAAGGTGGCAGGGATAGAGGCCCACAGCGAGCTCCAGATAGGCCGGCAGCAGAGTGAGCTAGCACAGCTCCATGCCAACCTGGCCAGAGCCCTCCAGCAGGTCCAGGAGAAGGAGGTCAGGGCCCAGAAGCTTGCAGATGACCTTTCCACTCTGCAGGAGAAGATGGCTGCCACCAGCAAGGAGGTGGCCCGCCTGGAGGCCTTGGTGCGCAAGGCAGGTGAGCAGCAGGAAACAGCCTCCAGTGAGCTACTCAAGGAACCCCCGAGGGCAGGAGACAGAGAGTCAGAGTGGCTGGAAGAGCAGCAAGGACGCCCGTTCTGTAGCACGCAGGCTGCGCTGCAGGCCATGGAGCGTGAGGCAGAGCAAATGGGCAGTGAGCTGGAGAGGCTGCGGGCTGCGCTGATGGAGAGCCAGGGACAGCAGCAGGAGGAGCGTGGGCAGCAGGAGAGGGAGGTGGCGCGGCTGACCCAGGAGCGGGGCCGGGCCCAAGCCGATCTTGCCCTGGAGAAGGCAGCCAAGGCAGAGCTTGAGATGCGGCTGCAGAATGCCCTCAATGAGCAGCGTGTGGAATTTGCTAGCCTACAAGAGGCACTGGCCCATGCCCTGATGGAAAAGGAAGGGAGAGACCAGGAGTTGGCCAAGCTTCGTGGGCAGGAGGCAACCCAGAGAACAGAGCTGAGGGAGCTTCAGCAAACTGTGGAGCGACTGAAGAAACAGCTGGCCAAGAAAGAGGAGGAGTGCCAACAGTCTCTAGGGACGACCAGTGGAGAAGACGTTTCTGGGTCAGGGGCCCAGTCTAAGGCTGCTGGAAAGACTGAGCGGAAAGGCCCTGAGCTGGGGGATCTACAGGCAGAGGTGAGCAAGCTGAAGCAGCAGTGCCGGGAGCATCAGGAGAAGGCCTCCAGCCTGGAGCGCAGCCTAGAGTCTGAGCGCACCTCCCGCGCTGAGCAGGCCGGTGCTTTGGAGACTTTGCGGGTCCAGTTGGAGGAGAAGGCCCAGGAGCTAGGGCACAGTCAGGACACCTTAGCTTCAGCCCAAAGGGAGCTGGCCACCCTCCGCACCAAGGCCCAAGACCATAGCAAAGCTGAGGATGAGTGGAAGGCCCAGGTGGCCCGGGGCGAGCAGGAGGCTGAGAGAAAGAACAGTCTCATCAGCAGCTTGGAGGAGGAGGTGTCCATCCTGAATCGCCAGGTCCTAGAGAAGGAGGGCGAGAGCAAGGAGTTGAAGCGGCTGGTTATAGCTGAGTCAGAGAAGAGCCAGAAGCTGGAAGAGAGGCTGCGCCTGCTCCAGGCAGAGACAGCCAGCAACAGTGCCAGAGCTGCGGAACGCAGTTCTGCTCTGCGGGAGGAGGTCCAGACCCTCCGGGAAGAGGCAGAGAAACAGCGGGTAGCTTCAGAGAGCCTGCGGCAGGAGCTGGCCTCGCAGGCAGAGCGAGCGGAGGAGCTGGGCCAAGAATTGAAGGCATGGCAGGAGAAGTTCTTCCAGAAGGAGCAGGCCCTCTCTGCCCTGCAGCTCGAGCACACCAGCACACAGGCCCTGGTGAGTGAGTTGCTGCCTGCTAAGCACCTGTGCCAGCAGCTGCAGGCTGAGCAGGCAGCTGCTGAGAAACGCCATCGTGAGGAGCTGGAGCAAAGCAAGCAGGCAGCGGGAGGGCTGCGGGCAGAGCTGATGCGGGCCCAGCGGGAGCTGGGGGAGCTGGTGCCCCTGCGGCAGAAGGTAGCAGAGCAAGAGCGAGCAGCCCAGCAGCTACGCGCAGAGAAGGCCAGCTACGCAGAGCAGCTGAGCATGCTGAAGAAGGCTCATGGCCTGCTGGCGGAGGAGAACCGGGGGCTGGGTGAGAGAGCCAGCCTCGGCCGGCAGTTTCTGGAAGTGGAGCTGGACCAGGCCCGGGAGAAGTATGGCCAAGAACTGGCAGCTGTGCGTGCTGATGCTGAGACCCGTCTGGCTGAGATGCAGCGGGAAGCACAGAGCACTGCTCGGGAGCTGGAGGTGGTGACTGCCAAGTATGAGGGTGCCAAGGTCAAGGTCCTGGAGGAGAGGCAGCGGTTCCAGGAAGAGAGGCAGAAACTCAGTGCCCAGGTAAGGTGCCTGGCTCAACCATGCCCCCAAAGATCAGACCTGAGAGAGAGGGCACGTTGTTCCCTCTGTATTCCAGGGCCTCTGGCTTCCGCATTACAGTGTCTTGTCTCCCCTCATTCACTGGGTGGCAGAAGAGAGGTGGCTGGCAGAGTTCAAGTCCGTTGCCCCTTATTGTCCTAAAGAAAATATCAATAGCCTCCCTTTCCCTGAAGACTTTGTCCCTGGAGAGACAAGCCATGAAGGACACCAGCCCATTCTGGAGGCACACTGTGGTGAGCAGGCACACCTGTAGTGCAGGCCCCATGAGCCACTGGGGACCAGAATGAGCCAAACTGGCCTTGTTTTAATTACTGGAAGTCTAGTTCCTTGGGAGAAAGTATCAGAGCCTCAGCGAGGTCAGCCTGGCAGCAGGGCCAGTGCCTCTGGCCCTCCTCTCACTGTCTCCATTGCTCCTCCCCCATGCACAGGTGGAGCAGCTAGAGGTATTTCAGAGAGAGCAAACTAAGCAGGTAATGCCTGGGGTCCTCGATAAATGCTGGCTGCTTAAGCGGTGACCAGTTTTGATGCATGACCCCGGCTGCAGCTTGCCTTCGCCAGGTCCTGTTGCAAACTGTTTGTGAAGGGGGCAGGGTCAAGCCGTGGAATCCAGGCCCAGGCTGCCCAGGAGTGCAGTGTGCTGGGCCCTCTCTCAGGCCTCATCCCACCCATCCCAGGTCGGCCTCTCCACCCTTCTGCCCTTTCTCTCATCTGCCTGTCAGGGACAAGGGCTAGGGTAGGCTTCATCTTTCCCATATCGGAACCAGTGACAGACAGTCCTTGGGATTCCCAAACCTCCAAGTCCTGTTCCAAGTTGGGGTACTTAGAGGAATAGCAGAATGACTGGGCCTTGTTTAACACAGTCCCCTTCTTTCCCGCAGAAGTCACAAAGGTGATATGCAAGGCAGCCTACACAGGTTAGGGAGGGTTGTGGGCTTAGGATGTCTGCCCATCACCCTGTGCGGCTTTAACTCCAAGTGCAGTATTGAGATGTCTGGGAGCCGGGAGGCGAAGGTGGAGAGGAGCAGGAGGAACCTCCACCAGAGGAGGTGGCATGGTCTGGCTGCCTCGCTCTCACAAGGATCTCTCTATGCTGCCCTAGCACCCTTTCTCCACCGCCCCCCCCAACCCCCCCCTCCCCAGTCACCTCAGGCCTGCTGAGGAATTGGGCCCTTCTCTCATCCCATCACCAAGGAGCCTGAGATGCCGGCGACAATCAAAACGAATGGCAAACAGGAATGGAGCCCTTGCCTCTCGCCTTTGCCGATCATGCTTGAGCTCCCGGAATGTCTGGAGGAGCCAGGGGTGCTGTGGCTGTTCTGCTCCCTCCTGTCTCCTTCCTCCTTTTGCCCTTCCTCTCTGTGGGAGTAGGGTGGGCTCTGAGTACCTGTGTGGCCCCTGCTCTTGTCTTCCAGCAGTCTGAGCCCCTATGCTAACCACAGCAGCCACTCTGCTGGTGCCGGCCCTAATGGCCTGTGGATATTGGGAAGAGGTCTGAGCACCTGTGGGCTTTTGCTTTGGCAGTTTCTGGGAGGAGGAGGGATGGGTATTCATTGAGTATGTCTGCTAGAGTTATAGACCGGGTCCTCTGGTCCTCTCCCCAACCTGGAAGAATCGGGGCTGGGAATGACGGCAGCAGTAAGGTGGTGGTGAGGTGTCAACTCCCCATAGTCAATTCTGCTGAATCTGGCGGCTGCAGGGATTGGGCAGGCCTCTGCTCTGCATGCTGGGGGTGGAGGCAAGAATGGGCAGGTGGCTATGGCAGCACCTGGGTGTTGGGTCACCTTACTCTGTTCCTGCCAACCAGCCTGGGCAGCAGGCTGTTCCCTAGTTGGAGGCCGGAGAAAAGACCTGAGTTTCTTTTAGGAACCCTGGGGATTGGTCTGGGGAGACACCGTAATTTATCTGGACATCCAGGGGAAGGCCTCCTGAGTCTTCTCTTCTTCTATTCCCTCCCCTGCCCCAGGTGGAAGAACTGAGTAAGAAGCTAGCTGACCACGACCAGGCCAGCAAGGCGCAGCAGCAGAAGCTGAAGGTGGGACAGCTGGGGGATGGGCCTGTCCTCTGCCTGCCTCAGAGTGAGGATGGGGGTGGGAAGGTGCTCTCTAAGCCCTTGGGCTGCGATGGGTGTAGGGGCAGAGGAGGGGCACCCTGGGGGCCTGGCAGCCTTAAGAGACCTGGCTGTGGTTCAGGAGTGCCTGCATGTGCCTTCTGGGAACTCTCAAGGGAAGACTAGAGTGGCTCGCATCCCTGACCTTTGCTGTCCACTACAGTAGCCACTAGCCATGTGTGATTATTTAAATTTAAATTCAAACTTCATAAAAAATTCAGTTCCTTAGTCGCACTAGCCACGTTTCCCATGCTCTATAGCTGTGTGTGGCTAGTGGCTATCATATTGGACAGGGCAGGTACAGAATATTTCCATCATTGCAGAAAGTTCTATTGGATAGCGCTGGTGTAGATAGTCTGGCCTCAAGGAAGAAGAATGTCACGACATTTAATATTACAGTGCAATTTAATATTCTTAATGCTTTCACCTTCTTTGCTTTATTTATTTTATTTTTTATTTTTTATTTATTTTTTTGTGAGGAAGATTAGCCCTGAGCTAACTGCTGCTAATCCTCCTCTTTTTGCTGAGGAAGACTGGCCCTGAGCTAACATCCGTGCCCATCTTCCTCTACTTTATATGTGGGATGCCTGCCACAACATGGCTTGCCAAGCGGTGCACACCTGGGATCCGAACTGGCGAACCCCGGGCCGCCGAGAAGCGGAACATGCGAATTTAACTGCTGTGCCACTGGGCTGGCCCCCTTCTTTGGTTTAATATTTGATTTTTTGACATTCTAGGCTCCACAGCTTTTACTTAGGGGCAAAGGAATTGGGCACCAGTGGCCCTGGGACTCGCTGAAGCCCTGGTGGGTCACAGGAGTTAGTGGGAGCTCAGAGCTTCATTTCCCCAGCTCACTTCCGTGTACTCCACACCATGTCATGATTAGGTGATAAACAGATGCTTATTATGCTCCTTTTGGGGGCCTTTCCAGTGCTAGGAGATGTAGGAGAGGTAAGGCCAGATGGTCCTGTCCAGTGTCTACTGCAAACTAAGAACTTGCTGGCATCGCAGGTGGACAGGGGATCAGATACAGGATCAGATACAGGCCCTGCTGCCAAGGAGTCTGTAGTCTGATAGGAGGCAGTGCCAGCATCATAAATGAGCCCACACAGGCTTTGGAGTCAGGTGGACCAAGGTTCCGATCCTGCTCTGCTATTTAGTCACTATGATTGGTCAATTTGCTTAAATCTCTGAGCGGTTTCTTCATCTCTGGAAGGGAGATAAAGTTACTTCCCAGAGTGGTTTTCTATTTTTTATTTTTTTGAGGAAAATTAGCCCTGAGCTAACATCTGCCAATCCTCCTCTTTTTGCTGAGGAAAATCGGCCCTGAGCTAACATCTGTGCCCATCTTCCTCTACTTTATATGTGGGATGCCTGCCACAGCCTGGCTTGCCAAGTGGTGCCATCTCGCACCTGGGATCCGAACCTGCGAACCCCAGGTCGCCGAAGCGGAACGTGCGCACTTAACCGCTGCGCCACCCAGGGAGCCCCCCAGAGTGGTTTTGAGAATTGAGTTCATGTGTCCTCAGAGACCTCACATGCCAAGTGCCTAGCTCTGTGCTCTACACTGGGTTGCTGAGGATCAGTTCCCTTCCTGCAGGAGAGAATGACTATGTAACTGTGGAGAGAGAATGAGACAGCTTGTGCCTGGTCTCAAAGAAACCAAAGATGGGGTGTCCCAGCTCTCCCAGAAACAGCGTTAGCTGCTCAAGGAAAGTTCCTGCAGAGAGCTTGATGGGTGTGTGGTGTTCCAGTAGGCTGGAGTTGGGAGGGAGGTAAAAGGATTTTTTGTGTGTCTTGAGAGAATATGCAGGAATCTGAAAACACCCATGGAGCCAAGAGGTTAGGGCAGGTCAGTGGAGTTGGGTGGAGCAGCCAGACCAGCCGCCCTGAGCAGCCTTTCTCATGCTTTCCAGGCCCAGGGAGGTGAGAGCCAGCAAGAGGCCCAACGCCTCCAGGCCCAGCTGAATGAGCTGCAGGCCCAGTTGAGCCAGAAGGAGCAGGCAGCTGAGCACTACAAGCTGCAGGTGAGGAGCCCAGACCTGGCCCACTCTGCCCTCCCTCCTGTCCCACCCTCACCACCCACCCTGTCTGTCCACACAGATGGAGAAAGCCAAGACCCATTATGATGCCAAGAAGCAGCAGAACCAAGAGCTTCAGGAGCAGCTGCGGGGCCTGGAGCAGCTGCAGAAGGAAAACAAGGAGCTGCGGGCTGAAGCCGAACGGCTGAGCCGTGAGCTGCAGCAGGCCGGGCTGAAGACCAAGGAGGCTGAACAGACCTGCCGCCATCTTACTGCCCAGGTGCGCAGCCTGGAAGCACAGGTAAGTATCTGGCTGTACAGACTCCATCACCCCTGTCGTATTGGAGCCTTGTGCCCTCCTCTTCTAGGCCACCCCTGCCTTAAGCTTCTCTACACTCTCCCCTGGCCCTCTCTTTCTCAGGTTGCCCACGCAGACCAGCAGCTTCGGGACCTAGGCAAGTTCCAGGTGTCGACTGACGCCTTAAAGAGCCGGGAGCCCCAGGCTAAGCCTCAACTGGACTTGAGTATTGACAGCCTGGATCTGAGCTGTGAGGAGGGGACCCCACTCACTATTACCAGGTCAGGAGTCATCCCGCCTCCCTCCGTCTGTTGTCCATGAGTGCCTACTGTTGATCAGGCTGTATCCTGGGCACTGGGGCTGTGAGATAAACGATGTGGTCCCTTTGCCCTCTGGAAGCTTATTCTTAGAGGAGAAGAATAAAGAAGAAGTATTACATGTATTATGCCAGATGTTTGTGTAGGGCACAGCAGGAGTCAAAAGAAACAAGTGGTCAGAAAAGGCTTCATGGATGCTGTCATTTCTGCTCTGAGTCTTGAAAGGAGCTGTGGGAGTGTGCCCAGTGGACAGAGAAGAGCAGCAAGAGCAAAGGCTGAGAAAGAGCCTGGCTGGGCTGGAAAGTGAGGTTGGGAGGGCTCGGGCCCTGATCCCAGCGGGCCAGCCCATTGAAGGAGGCTGGCATTTAGACCTGAGCCTAAAGGCATTGAGGGACCTTGGAAGGGTTTGAAATTGAGCAGTCTGTGGTCAGATTTGCATCTTATCATCTGAGAGCCAGTGTAGAAACTGAGACTGGAAACATATCTCTTGTCTTTATTAAACAAACACTTACACCTGCTAGACATTGTTATAAACATTTGAAAGATATTCATTTATCCCTCAACAGCCCTATAATTTTCTCTTTTAACGTGAAACTAGGGCATAGAAAGGCAGTCACTCGCCCAAGGTCCCACGGTGGAAGAGCTGGGCTTGAACTCGGGCAGTCTGGCTCGAGTCCTTGCTTGTCACCACACTGGTGCTCTCTCTGATGCTGTTGTAAATCTTGGTGAGAGTTGATGAGGCAGACTGGGGAAGGATGTGAGAGTGGAGTGGGTGCGGTTAGGAGAACTGTTAGACTTGCCGACTGGGTTTGGCAGGAGAGGGAAAAAGTAGGGTTACGTCCATGTTCATAGCTGGGGGGCCTAGGTAGAAGCTGCTCCCATTAACTGAAATAGGAGATACAGGAGGAGGAACAGGCTAGATGGGCTTAGTTTGGGCCCTGTTCATTGTGGAGTAGCTGTGGGTATCCAGGGGGGATGTCTGGGGCAGTGGATATATGGGTCTGGAGAGCACGGTCCAGGCTAAGGCAGAAGTCTGGGAGTTGCCAGTACTGGGGAGTTCAAAGAGCCATGGGAGTGGATGGGCTCACCAGCGATGGAGAGTGGACTGAAGGGAGGGCCCAGGTCAATGGCTCTCCTGGGTATCTCAAAAATCAGAGAGAGAATGGGTGCGTGACCTGCTCTGCTGGTAATAAATGTAGGAACTGGTCATTTGGAGCAAAGGGATGGACAAACTGCCTTCTAGCCCCAGGACTGGCACCTTAGCAGGTTTCTTTTCTACAGCAAGCTGCCTCGTACCCAGCCAGACGGTACCAGCATCCCTGGAGAGCCAGCCTCGCCCATCTCCCAGCGCCTACCCCCCAAGGTAGAATCCCTGGAGAGTCTCTACTTCACCCCCATCCCTGCTCGGGGTCAGGCCCCCCTGGAGAGCAGCCTGGACTCCCTGGGGGATGTCTTCCTGGACTCAGGCCGGAAGACCCGTTCCGCTCGTCGGCGCACCACGCAAATCATCAACATCACCATGACCAAGGTCAGGCTGCTGGGAGTAGGACTGTAGGACAGTAACGCTTACTTCCTCTCAAGAGCATCCTTCTATCAGGTCCTCAAAACAGCTTTTGAGAGGCAGGCAGGGCTGACCAATTCATCTCTCTCAGATGGGAAAGCTGAGAGAAAGGGCAGTGACTTGCTTAGGCCTCTTTTGTGGAAAGGGGCAGGGCTGGAAACGGCTGCCTAACCACTGACTCTAAGGCTGGCGTCCTCTCCCTATGTAGCACTGACCCTGTGAGGCTGAAGGGAGAGAATATGGAGAAGTTGCAGCCCAGCTTGTGCCTCCCAGCACACCCCCTGGGTAGCCGAGATGAGTTGTGGTGGCCCCAGTGGGCTGCCTGCCAGGCTGGGGGCTCTGGCCCTTGTTTCCATACCCCAAGGAGGTTGGGGAGGAGAGAGGTGCCTTTGATGCAGCACTGGGCACCTATGTGTACGGGGTGCCCTCTGCTACCAAGAAGCTGGAAAAGTTCTAAAAGATGGTCAGGGCCCTGGCAAGCTTGGGCTGAGGGACAGTGGAGGCTGTGGGATGGGCCTGACTAGCTCAGGAGACATGGGTTCCAGCCCTGGCTCTGCCACTTTATAGCTGTGTGTCCTTTGAGCCAGTCACTTCATTTATTTGCACCTCACTTCTAAAATTGACTGATACACTCTGCCTTCTTTCCCTCAAAGCATTGTTAGTAGACTCAATGGAAAAATGGATAGGAAAGAGTCTTGAGAGCCTTAGTACCTTGTGCGGGATTCTGGCAACAAGGCCCATTTCTTGCAGACATGCAGCTAAGGACCCCTGCAAAGCAGTGTGGGAACACATGCAGACTTGTGGAATCTGAGGCACTTTAGGGATGGGAACAGGAGGCTTCTTTATAGCCCCACCCCACCGCAACAGATTCATCCTCTCTTCCAGAAGCTAGACATGGAGGAGCCAGACAGCGCCAACTCATCCTTCTATAGCACACAGTCTGCCCCTGCTTCTCAGGCTGGCCCACGAGCCACCTCTTCTACCCAGTCTCTAGCCCGCCTGGGCTCTCCGGACGATGGCAACTCAGCTCTGCTCAGCCTGCCTGGCTACCGGCCCACCACTCGCAGTTCTGCTCGTCGCTCCCAGGCTGGAGTGTCCAGTGGGGCCCCTCCAGGTAAGGGGATGATTGGGACTTACCATGCCCAAAGGTTAGATTGGAAACAGGGAAGGGACAAAACCCCAGGCTGACTTCCTGGCTACCCTCCAGCACTTCACCTGCCCTCCTCAGGGGCCCTGCCTGCACCAAGGGGCTGTGCTAGGAAGTCAGACTGACGCTAATCTCAGCCAGGGTGAACCAGAAATGCTCGCACAAGGAGCCTGCGATTCCCAGCACAATAGTGATGTTCAGCTGCTGTCACGAGTCCTCCGTGCCCATTCTCAGGTGGTGAGGGGATACAGGAAGGGCCGGGCTCGCCAGTGTTCTCTCCTCAGATTCTTCTTGGAGGCTCTTACCCTCAGGGACCCCCTGGATATCAATTCCTGGCCCTCAGTTAGTTTCTCTTGGTGCCATAGCTTCTGCGTATGACCTCTTTTGACCTCTTCAAGGAAAGAGCAGTGAGCCAGCCCCGATGCTAGAACGGGCTGTGAGCCCTGCTCCCATCTCTGCAGCACTGAGCAGAGCAGGACTTGGGTTCTGGGCTTGAAGTCCACGGGACAGGTGGATGGGAGGCTGGCAAGATGCTAGCGCCAGTGGGCAACCTGCTGCCTCTACCCTCACTCCTCCTGGCCTTCTAGCCCCACTTGCTCTGCCCTCCACAGGAAGGAACAGCTTCTACATGGGCACTTGCCAGGATGAGCCCGAGCAGCTGGACGACTGGAACCGAATTGCAGAGTTACAGCAGCGCAATCGAGTCTGCCCTCCGCACTTGAAGACCTGCTATCCCCTGGAGTCCAGGGTGAGCTCTGGGGTCATCTGCACAGGACCTGCCCACACTGGCTCACCTCTTCCTCCCTTGGCATTCCTCCCCAGTGCTGCCTGCTGAGGAGGGTGACCTTGAAGTCACTGTGGGTGGGCAGGAACTGAGAGGTCTGTTTGGGACTGCTCTTCTATGGCCATCGTGCTGCAGGGTAGAGGTAGAAAAGACGACAGGAAGTGAGGCCTTTTGCGATACGAAGGCTTCAGTTGCTCCATATGCCAGGCCAGTGAAGAGTGTTCTGGGGCAGTCCTCCTGCTCCATCTCCAGACAGCTTGGATCCACTGACCACTTCTTCCACCCCATGCAGCCTTCCCTGAGCTTGGCTACCATCACAGATGAGGAGATGAAAACTGGTGACCCTCGGGAGACCCTGCGCCGAGCCAGCATGCAGCCAACCCAGATAGCTGAGGGCGCTGGCATCACCACCCGGCAGCAACGCAAACGAGTCTCAACAGAGCCGCACCAGGGCCCTGGCACCCCCGAGGTAGGCGACATTGACTCCTGTGTTGTGCTCTATCTGGCAGCCTGCCCAGCTCACCAAGTTTGAAAAGTGGATTAAATGGGAGCCTTCTGGCTCTGAGTGAGGGTGCTGGTTGGACAAATAGACTTATAAGGTCCACTCAGCTCTGAGACACCTGGCCGTAGATGTGAAGTCCTCTTGCCACTGTCTGCCTCATTGTCCTCTTCCCCATAGTCTAAGAAGGCCACCAGCTGTTTCCCACGCCCCCTGACTCCCCGGGACCGACATGAAGGGCGCAAACAGAGCACTACAGAGAAGAAAGCAGCTCCAGCTGTTGTTAAACAGGTTAGTCGAGGGCTGAAGGGAGCCTCTAGGGGGCCTTGCTGGCAGAGCCCTAGAGCAGCAGGTTGCCTGGGAAGGCAGCGGGGGAGCTCCCAGTTTGACAGCTCTTTCCCACAGGCCGACCGCCGCCAGTCAATGGCCTTCAGCATCCTCAACACGCCCAAGAAGCTCGGGAATAGCCTTCTGCGGAGGGGAACCTCAAAGAAAGCCCCATCCAAGGCCTCCCCGACCACCCGCAGTGGAACCCGCCGCTCTCCTCGCATCGCCACCACCACAGCCAGCGCTGCCACTGCTGCTGCCATGGCTGCTGCCACTGCCACCCCTCGGGCCAAGGGCAAGGTGGAGGCACTGACAGGGGAGGGTTCAACTCTTACGAAACCCCATAGAAGCATGGGCAATCCCCAGACTACTATGGGGTGGCTTCCAAGGCAGGGCCGAGCCAGGCCGCTGGCGGCTGGCCGCTGAGAACAGATGCTGTCTGTCTTGGTTAGCTGCTCACTGTTGAGAGAGGAGGCAGGCAACTCCATTCCTACCGAGAACACCCAGAGCTGCTCAGGCACAGCCAGTGACCGGTAACCTGAAGGTAGATGGGTCCAGGGCCACACCAAGGAAGGGGTCCTAGTCGGGTGTACAGGAGCCAGAAGAGGTCTTCCTGAGCCAGCTGGTGCAGGCTGGCATCACAAGTCTCATCCAGCCAAGTGACTCTCTCTCTCTCTTTCTTTCAGGCAAAGCACTAAAGGGTCAGTACCAGTGAGTGGCCCCACCTGTGTTCCTGATGCTGACCTCGTCTGGTCCTTCTCCATCTATTATCCCTTTCAGTGCCTTCTCTCAGCTCCCAGGCCAACAGTGGCCAAACCCCTAGAGACAGTGATGCCTGCCCACACCCCGGCCTGGTACCTGGACCTTCACTAGGTGAACAGATGTGTCCTCAGAGTTGGCCCAGGAGGCCTGGAGTCTGGACAGTCTGGGTCTTCTGTCTACCTTGTCTCCTGATGTTTTCTTAAAGTCACTTCTGCATCACAACCAGATTTCAGGCTGGCTTTGAGTGGCTGGGTCCTCGGGCCCAGCCAGTCCTCCTATCAGCCTCTGAATCTAGAAGGGACCATTGGAGGAGCAGGCCCTGGTCCCTGCTGCTCCTGAAGTCCAGGACTGGGCATTGACCTGGTGGGAGCACTCTACCCTCGGGTTGCCCAGAGGATGCTCTTTTCCAGGATAGATAGGCCCATGCTTCGGGGGCAGGAGGGTGATGGAAAGGGGGGTGGGAGGGCTGCCTTCCCCAGACTTGCACTGGGGTAGGACTGGAGTGATGGGAAGGTTTTTAAGGGCCAGGGATGGATCTTTTCTAAATGTTATTACTTGTAAATAAAGTCTATTTTTCTCCCTTGAGTGAGTGCTGAGCTGCCTTGATCTGTGTGGGAAAAGAAGAGCAGCCTGGGCTCTTCTGTGTATACCTTTGTCCCTGCGGAGTCTTCCAGGACCACCCACCTTCTCTCAAATCCCTTCTCCTGGCCTTTCTGGGGCCACAGGATCTTCCACACTCCATTTCGGGCCTCTGCTCCTCAGGAGCGTTACAACCTGTCCTCTTCTCTCCTGAGGGCCTGTGTCCCCTAAATCTAGTTTTGTCTTTAGCTTCTGAATGGCAGTCCCTCTCTTCCCATACTCTCCTGAGACGGGCCAAGTTCTGTGAGTGGAACAATGGCCTAAATGACTGAGCAGATGTCAGCATGCCTCCATTGAAATATCATTTATGAGTGCCCATTGTGGGCCTTGCTGGGTATGACAGTGATACAGCCGTGGATCAGAAGTCAGCCTCTGCCTGCATCCCTTCCCTGGGACAGTCCATTAGAGGAAAACAAGAGAACGCAAACACAACATTAAGTCGATGCAGAACACAGCCTGAGAGCGTAGACCTTGATGAAGAGGTGGCGTTTCAACCAGGCTTCAGAGTTCACCTGTCAGGATGGTGAGGAAGAGGGGACCCGCTGGAAGGTGGGGCTTCTTGAGTCGGGGACATGACTGTCCTCAGCCCAGCCTGGGGAAGTGAAGGCAAACAAGGATCAGGGCCAAGAGGGAAGAGACATCTCTTGTCACTTTCCTCCTGGCTATGCTCCCCTGTCTGTCCTGAGTTCCTTTTAGTTTCCACCTCAGGCTTGGGGACTTGGGGAATGGTGGGCATTAGCTGGAGCCTGCTCTGGGCAGAGCCCACCCTTTTCTTCCCACGCTGGAGCAGAGCTCCTCCTGTCCCTGGAAACCTTTCCTCAGGTTCCTCACCCAGAGCTGGGCCAGGACAACGTGACGCTGGACAGTTTGCTCAGGATCCGTGAAAACACAGGAGAAGCTGGTGCTGCGCAGGGCGGGACTCAGCTCCTCCAGCACCAAGGCTCTCCACAGCTGGGTGCTTCTGCCCCTGTGCTCCCGGCTAGAGCAGAGAAGGAAAGGCCATGAGAAGACAGCAGGCAGAGACCTCCCTCCTGCTGGCCTCGCCGCCATGTCCCTCACCTCATGCTGCCCTCCCGCAGCCGGCCTGGGAGGTGCTCAATGAAGGAACCATTGCCCAGCCAGTAGAGGATGCTGAAGTGATGGAAGCGGCTGCAGGCAGTACAGGACAAGGTCAGCGTTCCATCTGGAGACACATGCGGCTCTTAGCCCTTCCACAGAGCAGACCCTCCCCTCTGCCATGCTGTGGCCTGCCCACCCTGCCCAGCTCCCCAGTTTCCACAATTCAGGAACCTGGAATGCTGCTGTGCACACCACCCAGGTGGGAAACTTAGTCCCTTAAAGGGGACTATAAGGGAGTAGTCTACAAGGGAGGCCCAGAGCTGAGCAAGAGGAATTTGGGGATAGGTCCTTGGTTTAGGTGACGACTCCTGACCTTGTTTCTTCACGATGACCTTTTTCTCGTGCCCAGCTCTGCTAACTCCAGGAGCCCTGGCCAAGGAGGCAGCACCAACAGGCCACTGCTCCTCTGAGGTGGCCCGAGGGCAGGCGGGCTCTGAGGGGAGGGGCTGGACCTTGGAGCACACTGCAACCAAGGCTCTGGGAGCCCTCTGACCACTCCTTATGTCTGAACTCTCTCGGTCCCATTTGATAAGAAGCATTTTAGGAGCTGGGCCCTGTGCCCACAGAATTCTGGGTGGGAGAAGGAAAATGCTGAGTGCTCAGCCAAGCTGGCCTGGGTGGTGGTAGGCTACATGGCAGAAGGTGGGTGGGGGTGCTCGGGAGTCAACCTCACCCTTGGACCCTCTGTCCCCATGGCCCACCCTCTGACCTCTGTGCCTTCCTGGGCTCCCATCAGAATTGCTCCTTACTCAGTGGGACTTCCACTTCTGGCAAGGTCACCTCCAATGCTGGACACCGCTTAGCTGTTAGGAGCGTTGAGGGCGAAGAGGGGTAGGGGTCCTTCGTGATCGCAGCTGAGACAGTGGTAGCTGTGGTGGCCTGAGGTAGAGGTGTAGCTCTGACCAGGCAGGAGACGATGTGGACACACAGGAGCCGGGCCCACAAAGGGCTGGAGTCTGAGGAAAGGACAGTCACAGAGGTTAGTGGCTGTCTGCCTGGGAATGCTTGGCATCTGGGCCTGGATCTTGGCTGGAGAGGTAGCTGCTGCCTGGATGTAACTCTGACCCAGAGATTCCTGGGCTCTGCCCAGGGAATCAGAGGGGCAGAAGGTTCCCCTCAGCCCCCACCTCTTGGCCCTTTTTGAATGGAGCACAGGGAGAGCCATAGCATCTGAAGGGAGGCTGAAAGCAATCGCAAAACAGTTCAGTGCAGTTGACCTGGGGGTTAAGGCTCAGAGCAGGCCCCATCGCTCCATTCTGGTCTCAGACCCTACCCTATTCCAACCACCCGACTCCCCCATGCACAGCCCCACAACCCACCTGGTGTCCAGTTCCGTCTCGTCGTCATGATGCATGTGTCAGGAGCTGCCGTGCCTGGCTCTATATATCTGTGACAACTTCCTCCTCTCTGGGAGGAGGTGGGGGAGGAGAATGGTGAATAAACTACTTCTCCCACATCTCCTCAGTGGCTTGCCCAGATCCCCACTGTATGTGTGGCTCTTTTTTTTTTTTTTCTTCCTTTTTCTCCCCAAAGGCCCCCAGTACATAGTTGTACATTCTTAGCTATGTGTCCTTCTAGTCGTGGCATGTGGGATGCTGCCTCAGCATGGCCTGATGAGCAGTGTCACGTCCATGCCCAGAATTCAAACCAGTGAAACCCTGGGCCGCCGCAGCGGAGCGTGCGAATTTAACCACTCGGACACAGGGCCGGCCCCCTGGCTCTCTTTTTCCTGTGGACGCCACAGCTCCTCCCTAGGTCTGAATCTTCAGTAGGCTGCCAGGCATTGCTGTTTACTCTGTCCTGTTGTCCTGTCCATCCATCCCAGTCAACGACTCCCAGAGGACAGGCATTGAGCCTAGGCTGGAGCTCTCTCAGTGCTTTAGAGACACAGCTAGAGGATGATCTGGCAACAGTCTCCCCCCACCCTCACTCTCATTACCTTAACATAACGCTGGTTACTACACCAATCTAATCCCTCTGTTACAGGGCTAGAGAAACTGAGGCCCAAAGAGGGCCAAGGACTTAGCTAGTCACAAAAGGAGGCAAAACTCTCTTCACTGCCAGAGCTGGTTCTGGGAAGGGCAGGATAGAGTGAAATCCTTCTGGGAAAGCACTGCTCCCCTCCCCTCTATTTCACTTTCACTTTTATTCTAACCAGGGAATTCAGAGCAGACTCTGGGCCACTAACAGAGGGTACACATACATGACAACAGTCTGGGCTCACTTCTCAACGTTTCTGCACACAGTGCCTCTTCTGAAGCCAAAGTTCACAGTGGCCTGGAACCTTCCTGCTAACTCTCAGTACCCCTACTCTCCAGATATCAGACTGGGGTCTTTAATCCACACTTAGCCTCACCATCCCAGGATCACACAGGGTGTGAATTAATGAAAGTCTCTCATAGATCAATTCTTCTGTCCAGCCAAAAGTCAGAACTTTGTCCACTTTTGCTCTTCAGAGCAAGGCCTTCGCTTCTATGTGAGCAGGCCTCCTGCTCCCTCCTTCACATTCACACCAATATTCAAGGGGACAACTCTCCTAGGCACTGAGGACCCCAAACTGGATCACTTTGACTGCTTCAGGCTCAATGTCACACCAGCCCATCCACATCCTGGCCTTTCCCAACACCCACCCATCATCCCCCTAAACCCTTCTCACTGTTCTCATCCCAGCCCCTTAGCCAGACCTAGAGGTCTAGGTTCCCCAAGAAGTCTAGATTCCCCCTACCTGGCTCCCAAGCCTGAAGATTTCTCCTTTTCAAATCCTCCCTTCTCGGAGGTCCACGGCTCAGCTGTGTCTGCCTCCATGTGAGCCACCACGAGCACTTCCTGGCCTTGTCTGCAGGACCCTCTCAGAGCCAAGCTGAGAACCTGGAACACAAGCTGGAGTGCTGACCCTAATAGGAGGAGAGAGCACTTCCCAGGGAAGTAGGAAGCTGGGGAGTAGCCCAGCCCTGGCTCGAACAACAGAGCTATATAAATATGTCAGCGCGATCGTTAATGGGACAGATGGAACTGAGGCTGTGGCAGGGCCAGGACTAAGGTGAGGCAAGTGAGGCACTCACTGTCAGGGTCATGCTAGTGTCTGCAGAGGCAGAACTACCCGGGACTGGTGAGCCCGTGCATGCGTACATCAAGTGTGAAGGACAAGACCTGAGTGTCTGTGGTTTGTGACTTTCGTGATCAGGAGGATGGGAGTGCTGGAGACAGAGCCAGGGAGGCCAGGAGATGGAAGTGGGTTTGGAGGATGTGTCAGAATATCATCTCATCTGCTGCAATCCCAAGGGGTTTTTTGGTGGGAATAGACTCATATTCCTAATTTAGATATAGGCGACTAAAAGTTACATCCTCTTCTCTGGGCCTCTAGCTGACGTCTTCCTCCCCTACCTCCCACCCAGCCACCCAGGAGCTCCTGGGCTGCAAATCGCAGGGAAACGCCTCCCTAGAAACATGGGTATCTCCAGCACTTAGGTCAGGAGGCAAGGCCACCTAGGGCTTCTGCGAGACACCGTCCTTTGTGGGATGGGGGTGGGGATGGTAGAGACAGAGGAGATAGGTCTCCACCTTAGAGGGTAACAAAGACCAGAGTTGGGCCACTGGAGGTCACGGGACTCAGGACTGCTGAAGTATGAAAAGAGAGCCTTGGACAGCCTGGCTTCAGCTTCTCACAGGAGCCTGATGTGGGGATACAGGTGACAAAAGTGAAAGGATGATCCCTGGACCCTCCAATCAGTCCCCAGTCCACTTTCCGAGGAGGGGCCCACTGGCATGAGCAGTGGAAGCCATGGGAAGCCACGGCTGGGTGAGAGAGGCCAAAGTTGAGAGTGGCCCAAGAGAAGAGTGGAGGATAGAGTCACCTCAGTCTGAAAGCCCAGTGATGCCCCAGGGCCCCTTCTGCCACAGGACAGGAACCTGGCATCCCACCACTCCAAAGGATGTTGGGCAGGCCAACCATTCCCACACCCCAAGCGCTCAAATGGGAGCACTGACAGGCAGCAAAGGCAAGGCGCCCCCAAGAGCCCCAGGGAATGAGGTGGGAAGAAGAAAAGCAAGATGGATGTTCAGCTTTCCAACCCAGCTCATGGAGCTTTATTCAGAATGGAGTGACAAGATCCTGCTTGGTTCTTGCTGCCCTTGAAGGGGTAGGCCCAGTTGGGCCATATTCCCTAGGAACCCAGTGCTAAAAGTCCATGTTTGCCCTCCCACTTCCTTCAAAACTCCTAACACCAGGGCTGGGACCTACCTGGAACCCCTTTTCAGAACCCATACTCACCTGGGCCCTACCCTCTTCCCACCCACCCCACCACTCCCATTGCCAGGACCAGGCAGGACCTATGAATGACGAAGCTGACACAGGGATATTCCCCAGGCTGGGAATCCCCTACTAGCTTCAAGGGAACACTGTCTGATGACAGGGAGAAGTCTCACATCTGTCATAGTCCCTCTGTCGCACACATACAGACGTGCAGACACACTCTCACTCAAGCTTTCAGGGAAGGAAGTGATGTGGCAGAGTGGCCTTTGGCACATGTCACCACTTCCACAGTAAAGGATCAGCTTACACAAGAGGCCCTCAATCACTGTTGCTGACAGCAATCACTGCTCCGTGGCCCAACTACATACAGATGGCTCTTCCTTGGCTGAATTCAGCCCTGCTCAGGGGCAGGTTACACACACTGCTAACTGCTTCTGGTTGCCCCCAAACAAATCCTCAAAGATTTCTGAGGTCCCGGGGATTCCCTCGTTGGAAAAGTCACAACAAGGTTCCACTTGCCTCAACCAGCCTGTAGCTCCTGGACAGGGGAAGATAGAGTCAGATGCAACACCCACCCCATGTCCCAGAGAGGGGAGGAGGGAAGACATCTCAGCCCCCAGGGCTCATCTGTGGTACCAGTTGGAGCTCTTCAGCTTTTCTGCACAGAGAACACCAGGCTTGAGCCCCACAGAGGGAAGGCAAGGGGAGGGGTGGGCTGAGACTCTCAGCCAGAGTTGAAAAGGTTCCTTTAAACCAAAAATTTTGTGGCTCAGCTCCCTCCCTGCTCAAGCAGGGAGGGTGAGGCCTGGAGGAGTTAGGGCAATTCCTATGCTCCACAATAAAAAAGGTTTTTAAATATATTCATCAAAATAGTTTTCTTTTAAAAAGCCCCCACTGCTGACAGCCCCACTGGCCGGCTCTCCATCATATCCCTCCCCAGCCCGGACACAGCCGGAGGGTCCTGAGTGGCCCGAGTGCCCTCTGAGTCTTTCCCACCAGGAGGTCTTGGAGGGCAGGGAGGAGATGCCCTGAGGCCGACGGTGGGAGGATGCTCTTCTTCCTGACTACTCCAGGCCCAGGATGTAGTTGATGCCTTGCACCAGGCCGATGATCACAGGCTGCCAGGCCACCAAGTATCGAAGCCAATCCAGCAGCTGCCCGTACATGACGTGAGGCCTCTCCCAGCTGTTAGTGCGTTAAAGAAAAGAGGCTGTCTGTTAGAGCCTGCTAAGGTCGGTCTAGGGGATGGACGGCAGGGTCTGCCCACACTTTCTAGCTGCTCTACAGAAATCAGGCTACAAAGAGAGGAAGTTGCTTTCTAGAAAGCCCCACCCAGCCTCTCCATGTTGGAATGAAGGGCTAAACCCAGAGAATGGGAGGAGGGCAGAGGGGACCAGTGCAGAAGACAGGACAGACATGGGATGGGGTGGAGAGGTGAAACTAAGCTCTCTGTGATCAAAATGCAGAGAGGGCCTCCTGTGTAACACCTTCTTTAAGACGGGACCGCCACTGGGAGAGAACACAATCCGGGACTGCTGCAAATGTATCTGCGACAATGGCTGAAGGGAGGCTGGGAGTGGGATAAGGTAACCCAAAGGTTCTTGTAATGTCCCAGATGGAAGGTTTTCTAGGTCAAGGAAGGGGGTGAATCTAGAGGCAGAGGCAGAAGGGAATAGGGAGCAAGAAACTAGTCACAGGGGAAAACCCTCAGCAGAGGCTCCAGGGAATCCCCCTCAGAGGCACTAAGCACTCGGCCCTCCTGCGGCCAAGCAGCCGTGGAGATAAGCTCCCTTCCTCTCGCTTTACAGCTAACTGCTGGGCAAGACATCTGGAGAGGGAGCCTGGGACTCCAGCTCTGGGGAAAGCACAGATTGAACCTCATGAGACTGTAGGGGAACCGTTCCAAAGGCATCAGACAGACCAGCCTAGCCCAGTCCCTGAGAACTAAGGAAGCCCAAAGCCTCAGCTTGGCCATGGAGTAACTTAATTGTTCCTGAACTAGACACTGGAAGAACCAAGCAGGGAACCTTGAAGGGGATGGGCCAGAGCCTCCTGTTCAGGGACTGTGGGAATGTGCCGGGAACACAGTAGCCCCTGCACAACCCAGCTAGTGTCCAGGAGACAGGAGAGAAAGGGCTGCTGGGAGATGGGAGGGGAGAAAGCTGGGCTCCTAGATCCCAGGGGAAGTGAAGGGGGGGAGGTGCAGAGAAGTGGCTGGGCACTTTCTAACAGACAGACTGTGAGGATGAAGAGGAGGGTGAGGGCAAAGTGGGGAGGGCTGGCAGGGAAGGAAGTGGCAGCTCAGAGGAGCACAAGTCCTGTGTTGAAAGTGGATGGGGGTAGGGTGCCCTCAGCCATCCCTGCACCTTGCAGGCCCTGCACAGGCAAAGAGCTGGTCTCCAGCCCTGCATGTCATAGGTAAGGCATCACCCATTAGTTATGTAACCTTGAACAAGTTACTCAACCTCTAAATGGTTCATTAGTAAAATGAGGATATCACCCAGGTCATAAACTTGCTGGAGAATCAAATGAGATAATACAATAAAGCACTTAACACAGTACCAGGTACACAGTAAGTGAGCAGTACATGGCAGCTGCTTACTACCAATTTAACCTTGAGGGATCTAGAACGAGGATGAGGTGCTGAGCTGCCAGTCCTGCCCCACGTTCCACCCCGACTTCCCTAGACCTGAAGTCAAGCAGAATGATGGACATGTACCAGGTTGGGGGCAAGAGGAAGGGCCCCAGGAGGACCCAAAGGAACGGTCACACTTGCCAATACTTTCTTCCCATTGCCCACCCCCAACAAGAACCCAAAACAAAGGATACGGGTTGCTGAACATCCTCTTGAGGTCTACCTTCTCTTTGCAGTAGGGACACGTCTGCTTCTTTCCCACAATGCACCAGCCACGGATGCAGAACTCGTGGAACCTGAGCACCACTGGTCAAGGAAAATGGTGGGCAGCCAGGATGGCCCTCCAGCCCCGTGCCCGTCTTCAAGGTGCCCATGTGCTAGCTCTGGAGAAAGGTCAAAGCCTGGCTTCACCTCTTATCAGCTGTATAATCTTGGGCAAGTCCCTTCTCTCTGAACCTGTTTCCTCATATACGTGAAGTGAGGATAATGATATCTGTCTATATCTATAATACATGCACAGAATGGGAGCTGAGTAAGTACATGATAAATATCAGAAGTGTCATTCAGGGAGAGTGATTCTGCAATTGAAGGATCCAGTTAGAGGATGCTCCTCCCCTGTGATGAATCCAATTCTGGGATAGCTAGTGCAGCTTCAGGCTCCCTTCTGATCCAGCCCGGCTATAAATAATACTGTTTACAGAAGTCTCCCATCTGTGGGAAAGAGTGAGGAAGGCTGCAGTTCCCACTCCTGGGTGTCAGCTTCTCTAGCAGGGCACATCACCCAAATGTCTGCCCTCTTGTGACTCTCCTACACTCAGAGGTCTGGGCAGCATGCCCCCCTTCCCTCCCTGACTGGGAGTGTGCATGTGGCAGGAGTGATGTGGCCCAGGAGCTCCAGGTAGGATACACGTGATTGCAAGACAGCCTATACGTGTTCTCGATGATGCCCTCTTCACTGACATCCACAAAGATCTGCTGCCCACACACAGCACACACGCTGTCCGAGAGGTGTTTGGTAGGCATGCCCGACTTGCTGTAGAACTGGGAGAGAACAGCAGAAGGAAAAGACAGGAAAAATGTGAGAATCAGCCAAAGTGGGAAGGTACCACAGAGGCCTTAGGTCTTCTGGAGAGGAGGCAAAATGGCAACGGGAGGCCCCAGAGCTAGAGAACATCTTTTATACTCCAAATCGACCTCATCTTTGCTGGGCAGATGGGGAGAAAGGGATAGACCAGAGACGGATTGGGAAGTTGGATCTAATAGGACCTGAAGACTGGGCTGGGACAAGGAGAATGGAAAGGAGAAGGACTCAGGGCTGGTGATCAGGGGCTATGTCAGGGAAGCCACTTTGTGCCCAGACTATGGTGCCATCAGAGATGGACAACATCTCTTCTCCAAGATTCAAAACAGTGAAATATCTGGTGCAGTGTTGGTTTGGTGACAAGGGCATTCTCAGACACTTGTGACAGCAACAAAAAAGGATCAATCTTTTTAGACAGCATTTGGCATAATGTCTCAAATTGTCACATCCTTTAACCCATTAATTTCACTTCAAGAAATTTAAAGAAATAAGTAGAAATGTCAAAAAAGCTTCATGCATACAGATATTCATTTAAGCGTTATTTATAATTAAAGAAGCAAAGAGTTTGACAATTCCTCAAAAAGTTAAACACAGAATTACCAAATGACATAGCAATTCCATTCTTAGATTATATACCCCCAAAAACGAAAACAGGGACTAAACACACACTTGTATGTCAATGCTCAGAGCAGCATTATTCACAACAACCAAAAGGCAGAAACAACCCAAATATCCATCACCAGATGAACAGATTAAAAAATGTGGCATATCCATATAAGGGAATATTATCCAGTCATAAAAAATGAGTTTCTGATACATGGGACAATATGCATGAACCTTGAAAACATTATGCTAAGTAAAATAAGTTAGACACAAAGGACAAATATTGTTATGACTCCATTTATGTAAAATATCTAGAAGAGGCAAATTCAGAGATGGAAAGCAGGTTAGAAGTAACCAGGGGCTGAGGGGAGGGATTGGGGAGTTATTGCTTAACAGGCACAGAGTTTCTGTTTGGGGTGATGAAAATATCCTGGAAATGGATACTGGTGATAGTTGCACAACACTCTGACTGCAATTAATGCACTGAGTTTCATACTTAAAAATGGCTAAAATGGTGAATTTTACATAAAATTGAGGAAGATGGGCACAGATATTAGCTCAGGGCCAATCTTCCTCAGTAAAAAGAGGAGGATTGGTGGCACATGTTAGCTCAGGGTTAATCTTCCTCAAAAAAATAAAATAAAATATTTAAAAAATAATTAAAAAAAATAAAACGGCGAATTTTATGTTACATAAAACTTTACCACAATGAAAAAAAAGAATTTAAAAAAAAAAAGCAAAGAAATGGAAATAATGATAAATACCCAACAAAAGAAGAAGATTTAAATAAATGATGGTACACACTCAAGGGACTAAACAGGCAGCCAGTCAACTGAAGCCTGAGATATAACATTGTCAAAAGCAGGGTACAAAACTGGAGACACAGTATGTGGTACCATATGTAAAGACGAGCCCAATCTGTGCAAAGAAAAAAGATCAAATGGAAATATGTCAATGTTCACACCAGTGATGTTTCAGCAGTAGGGTCATAGATGACTTTTTCCTTTTGCCTACTTTTCTGGACTCAAATTTTCCTTAATGAATATATATTACTTAGATTATTTATTGCCACAGTTAATTACAACAGAAAACAAATCTCATGCTCCAAAGAGAAATTTGAAATTTTGCATACTTTCCTTGTAACGGTTTATAGCTCATAGCATTTCCCCCTCACCCCAAGGAAAAAAAGACTTGAAGCTTACTTATTATGGTAAAACACATAATATAAAATTTACCATTTTAACTATCTTTGAACGTACAGTTCACTAGTGTTAAGTATATTCATTGTTGTGCAACTAATCTCCAGAATTTTAATCTTGCAAAACGGCATAATCCATTTTTTAAAAGCCTTCTGCATTTATTATTACAACTTTCTCTGTCTGTAAGGTAGATTAACTGCGTTGCCCTTTTGTTATTTTCTTCAGTTTGCTCTGTTTTTTCTTTTGTTTTGAAGCATTGTCTTCTGAAAAAGCCAAAGACCTGAAGCTGCAACAGGGATAGCAGGGGAGGAGAGGGCAGCAGGTGCTGGGACAAGGAGTAAGAGAGGAGGACGCAAGGATACCCAGAGCAGACACAGCTAGGCCCACCAGAACCCAGTACAGCCTGGGGGCTTCCCTTACTCCAAGCTGCCCTTCTGAGGAATGGCCTTGCTTGGCCAACAGAACTGCCACCTGATACCAACATTCCCCAAAGGCAGAATGGAGAGATGTCACATTGCCTCAAGAATCCATGAATATAGAGCTTCCTGCCTGCAGCCCCACCTCACTCTCTTGCAAAACTGTCTGCAGTGGCCTAGGCCTGGGGGGCGGGGCGGGGGGTGGGGGGGCTGACTCACTATCACACAACACCAGAGCAGCCCTGTCCCTGGGGAAAACAAAACCCAGAGGACAGAAACAAGCTAGGATCAGAACCTAGGCCCTCCGACTCCGACCCAAGTCATTCCATCAACATTTGCTGAATGCTGCAGACAGATCACCTACTTAGCTCACTGATGGCTAGTTCTTCAAAAGGTTTATCAAGAGTGCAAAAGGCAGTAGAAAAGGATAAGGTCGAGTCAAAGGGCGGGGCCAAGACCAGCGGGAGTGCACTAACTATGCAACGCTCCAAAGCTGTGATCTGAGAATGTCAGTGCTGGGAGGAACCTCTGAGAAACACCTCTCCAGAGCTCAACAGGCTGACGGTTCTGAAATGTGTTCTGGCTTAGAACTTCTAGGCACATCAACTGAGCAGAGAGGAGAGACCAAGAGGTCTGGATCCAGCTCTGGGACTGAGCCCCTGTACAATCACGTAGCACAGAAAGATGACCACTCACTCCGGCCCACAGCACTGGCAGTAAAAGAAGTAGGAATCCTCCAACTCAGGAGGTGGGTTGGAGTCCTGAGGAAGAGATTTACCTCAAATCAGGAAGAGATTTACCTCAAATCAGCCCCGAGTTCCACTCCAGGACCCTGGGGCAAAGAATGCAGGATCAAAGGGAGCTTGGATGAGGTAATGACAGTAGGAGGGGAATCCAGGACAATGTCTGTTAGGCCCCCAGTTTCTGGAGTTCTCCCCACAAGGCTAATGTGGCAACAGGCAGACAGGATCAAATCCCACAATGTTTCAACAAAGTCATCAGCTAAGCCTGTCAAATCGGGAAGGCCCCAGCAACCCCAAGGTTCACAGAAGCCACAGAGGAGGAGACTGAGGCTGAGCTGGGCAAAGCACAGGGAGGCAGATTTCAGTTTAACCTCGAGAGCCAGATCCCTCTGTGGAAAGGGCTCAAGGGGCCACATGATTTGTCAGGATTACACAGACCTAATTTCAATCCTCTGCCACTTACTATCTTAATGACCTTGAGCAAGCCACCCAAACTCTTCATTCCTTCCATCAAAAGACATCAGGCACCTTCTAAGTACCAGCCACTAGACTAGATCCTTGGGATACAATTCTGGAAAAACACAGATCTGGCCTCTGTCCTCATGGAACCTAAAGCTAGGGGAGACTGACACTAAAAAAATTAATATTTACATAAGAACTAATTACTAAAAAGGCTAAAATAAAGAATTAATTATTAAAAAGGCATTAAAAGAGCTATGAAAAACACTGCAGTGAAAGGGGTTCCTAACCAAGCCTAGGTCACCTGAGAAGGCTTCTCTGAGGGAGCGATATTTTAGGCTGAGAGGTAAAGGATGGGCAGGGGTTAGCCAGATGAAGAAAGGCGGAAGTGGAGGCCCTGAGGCAGGAAGGAGCTGGTGCACTTGAAACACTGAAAGGAAACGAGTGTGGCTAGGGAGTTGTGAGAAAGAGGAAAGCAGTAAAACCTTATTGGCCACATGAAGAATTCTGGACTCAAAACAGGAAGTCTTCTACAGGCAAGTTTATTTAAGTAAGGACTGACAGGATCAGACTCAAAATTTTAAAAGATTACTCTGTCTTCTGTGTGAAAAACGGATTGGAGATGAGATCAACATAGACTCAGAGGACCAGCTAAGAGACAACTGCAATTCTTTAAAAGTAACAGACAACGGAGGCCTGTGTTAAGGTGATGGCTTGGGGCTAATTTGATGGCAGTAAAAATTGAGGGAAGTAGACAGACTGGTGATGCCAAATAGATAGCTATCGAATAGTCAAGGCCTAGAACTCAGAAGAGAGTTTTGGATTAGAGATCTGGAAACCATGGAAAAAGAAAAGGGAAATACCTAGGTGAAGAACTGAGGAGATGGCTTAGGTCTGAGCTCAGAGAAATAATAAGATTTAAGGGGAGAAAAGGTAGCAGAAAAGACAGAAGATATCAGAGAGATAGAAAGAAAACCAGGATAGGGCAATGTCACAAATGTCAGGACGAGAAACTTTTTTAAGAAGGAAGGAGTGGTTGAGTCAACTGTGCTGATGACTGCTGAGATGAGAATTAGTCTCCAAAATTAGTGACACAGAGTCACTGGTGATCTGAGTAAAAGTCATTTCAGAAGAAGGGTATGACCTGAGGCCAGATTAGAATGGGTTAAGGAGTAAGTAAAAAGTGATGAAAAGGAGACGGGAACTTTCTATAAGTTTAGCTGTGAATAACAAGAAATGGGTCAGAAATGGAGCAAGTGGGTCAAAAAAAGGATGTTTTTGAAAAAGAATGCTTAAAGGTTAATATGATGAGCCGAGTAGAGAGGGGGAAGTTGGAGTCATGAGCAAAGGAAGTCAATTGCATACAGGGTCCCTGAGCAGGCAGAAGGGTATGGAATCCAGAGTACACGTGGGGCTGGCCTTTGAGAGGAGAAAGAGCACTTACTCCACTGTAACTGAAGGGAAGGAGGAAAAGATGGGTGCAAACATATGTACATCAGTAGATAATGGTGTCAGGGAATTGTGGAAATTCCTGTTTGGTTTCTAGTTTCCCAGGTAAATAGGAGGGAAGGTCACCTGCTGACAATGAAGGGACAGAAGAATGGGTGTGAGAGGTTGGAGAGTGGAGAAGTTTGAAATGGGGGTTACTCAAAGTGGGAGAATAAGCTCTCCAGACAAATGCAGTACGATTTCTCCATCGTAGGATAGAAATACTACTCCTGACCTCCCACGGTATTGGGAGGACTCACTGAGAAAACATGTAAAACCCCAGCAAGGGAGCTTCATACCGTAGGTGCTCAGGAAATATGAGTTCTTTTCCACACCAGTGAACACCAAGAAAATGAGTGCTGTGAAAGCCTTGCGAGCTCTTCTAGTCCAACCCTCTCTTGACAGGTGAGAAGACTGATGCCCAAGCAGGAAGAGAGCCCCGCCTGAGGCCAGAGAGAGCTGGTGGCAGAGCTGAGCCAGTGCCTAATCAGTTCGAGCAGATGATTTCAGAAACACTTGACAAACTGAATAAAATAACCACTTCTCAGGGCTACTGTAGAGGAGATTCCATGTCACAGCGTGGTCTGAAATGACTTCAGACAACAGATGGCATCAAGAGAGAATTGGCATTTACTCGTGATTATGATTTGTTGTTCTACATCTTGCTCTGTGTGTCAGGTATGATGAAGATACAAAGACGAATCCTACAGGGCACCTGTGCTCCAGGTGATTACAGATGTAAAATACACAGTTTTACAGTACAGCAGTACTGTACAGTGAGTACTGGTTAAATGGTAGCTACCACCATAATCACCACCTACTGAGTGTCTGCCATGGACCAGGCTACTCTGCAAAATGCTTTACACTAACCCATTTGTTCCTTACAACAATTCCCTAAGTCTGTTAATATTATTACAGCTAAGAAAACACAATCAGAGAAGTAAAGTAACTTGTTCAAGAGTTCCTAGCTAATTAATAGCAGGTTAGAATTTGAAACCAGGTCTGCCTGACTCTAACCCCCTAGCTCTTTCCACTACTTCAAGCCAGATGAATGGGCAGCTAGTCCTATCCTGATGTTATCTGGGGCCACTGAAAATCCAGGAGGTAAATCTGGGGCACAAGAACTTGCTCAGAAAGACAGAAAGAGTAAGGGAGGACACATGGCCCAACACAGCACAATGTGTTACTACCCTGCCTGCCCCTCTTAGAGGAAGAAGGCTCAGAAAATAGGCCTATTTCACAATCCTCCTCCCTACCCCCACACTAACGTGACTTTAGGGTGTAAATGGAAACTAAACTGACCAGCTGTCACAAGCTTATGACCTCACAGTGACCAGCTGGAAAGAACAGATGTCATCCAAGGTTCCCTTAACTCAGCTTAAGAAGAGTTACCTTAGTTCATAACACAAATTTCCCCACGTGAGGTAAAACAAAGAGCTATTCTACACTAAACAGACTAGTGTAGAATAATGAAAAGGAATTGAGAATGCTTGCTAATACAATTACAGAAGCTCATGGTTTCTTTTCTAGGAACCCTGAAATTCATTAGTCACATATCTTTTTTTAGGTCAAACCATTCTCAGAGGAGGACCAAGGGAAGAACCAGACCTAGTTCCTGACCTGGAGGGCAGAACAGCTCCAAAATCAACTATGACTCTCTGGGATAGGAGCTGTGATCAGAGAATGTACAAAAGACTATGGAAAATGACTAGGACGGAAAATGTGGTATATACATACAGTGGAATATTATTCAGCCCTAAAAAGGAAGGAAATTCTGACACTTTACAACATAGGTGAACCTTGAAGACCTTATGTTGAGAGAAATAAGCCAGTCACAAAGGACAAATATTGTATGAGTCCACTTACATGAGGTACCTAGAGTGGTCAAATTCATAGAGACAGAAAGTAGAATGGTGCTGCCAGGGGCTGAGGGGAGGGGGGACTGCAGAGTTATTGTTTAATGGGTATAGAGCTTCAATTTTGCAAAATAAAGGGTTCTATGAATGGATGGTGTTAATGGTTGCAGAACAACGCAAATATATCAATGCCACTGAACCGTACACTTAAAAATGGTTAAGAGGGTAAATTCTATGTTATGTGTATTTTACCATAATTCTAAAAAAATGACTAGGGCTGCTACTGAAGTGGGTGATAGTGGTGCTAGTAAAAGCTGCCCTTGGTCACACTTGGTACATTGTAGATGGCTGATAAATAACTGTTGCTTGAATAAATAAATGAGTTGGCCAATGAATGCATGGAAGGCTCAAGTTTCCTGTCTTCCTCAAATTGCCTTCCCCAAAGCATTGATCATATTCTGGCTTCAAGGCCAGGGATATTCTCGAAATTCAGGTTGTCATGGCTCAGGGGCCCAGGTGTTTCCCAGCAGACCAAGGCCCACTTGACCAAAGACTTGGGCAGAATAAGAGAGTCCCTGAAAGTCTCAGGGTTGGAAAGAACTATAAAGGTAGTGCAATCTATCTCCTTTTTTTTTTTCCTTTTTCTCCCCAAAGTCCCCCGGTACATAGTTGTATATTCTTTGTTGTGGGTCCCTCCAGCTGTGGCATGTGGGACGCCGCCTCAGCGTGGTTTGATGAGCAGTGCCATGTCCACGCCCAGGACCCGAACCAACGAAACACTGGGCCGCCTGCAGCAGAGCGCGCGAACTTAACCACTCGGCCACGGGGCCAGCCCCTTAATCTATCTCTTTATCCCATGTTGGAGTCCCTTCTCCCATATCCTTGCTTGGTCTAATCTGTTGGCATCCTAAACCCTAGCAGAAGGCCTGTTACTGAGTCTCCGCAATATTTGCTGTGAGAAACAATGAATGAATTAACTCCTGGTGACTCACCCAGTACTATCACAAGCCATCCTAGTCTTCCTATGAGCCGCTCCTTGCCCCTGAGATAGGGGCCTAGGGAAACAGCAAACTGCTTGTCTGTGCTCAGGGTCAGCAAGGTTACATTCTGTTGGACAGGAGTTGGTTAGAGTGGCTCCTCTGAAAGAGACAGTTGGATAGAATGGCTCCTCTGAAAGGGACAGCCATTCTCAATGTCAATTACCTAGGGAAGAAGTAGATCCTCACATAAGGCACCAGGATTCAGCTGGATGGCCCGAGGCATATTTTTGTTAGGAACACAGGCTCTAGGTCTAGACATTTGGAGGATAGTAGTTGCTAGATGTGGATTCTAAGTGGTGGGTGCTAAGACAGTACCCACTACACAGAGGCAGGCTGAGAGTTGGATGAGGCAGGGTCTGGAAGCCTGGAAAGCAAGCAGCCTGATAAGTCAGACTAAGCTCATCCAAGTACTCACAGTTCATTTTCCTGCTATCATCCTCAACCCTTTAATAAAGTCTGATGTGATTATTTGAACCTTATGTTCTTGTGCTAAGAGGCGTAGGGAGGTATAAGGGTTTATCCTTAGGCCAGACTGTAAAGAATGAGCGTGGAGTGGTATCCCATAAAGTGTGATATCCCATAAAAGGAAGGAGAATATGACGGATCAACAGCTAGTGTTTGAGGCACCCTCCACCCTAACAAGAAAATCTCCCACCAGGTCTCTTAGTGAAGCAGGAATTTATCAGTATTAGGAAATTATCTTATCAGGGATTATCATTTGTAATCCCTGGAGCACCCAATAATTCTTCCCAAGAGCATGGAAAGAGGCCCCACTCAAACTCCACTTTGGGGAGGCCAATGTAGTGATCCCATCTTCTAGAGGAGAAGCTAACTTGCAGATCAATTCTCAGCTCAGTTCCATTTGGACAGAAGAGGGGTTCCATAGATTGGTAATTATGATCCAACTGAGGGAATTAAGGTTATGCTCAAATTGGCAGCTGATAATAACCTTGACATAAAGTTAGCAACAACCTGGGAAAATCAGAGAATTGTCCTGTAAAAACAGAATGAGAAGAAAAAGATATCACTAAAGGGTAAAGGAAAGGATACTGGCAAGAGTCACTCTGAAAAGCTGGCTATGCCACAGAAGCAGTCTTAGTGAACAGCTATGGCCGAGAGTGAAGTTAATAATTAGACAACCGAGGGTCTGCAAATCTCTTTTGGGGAGTGAACTGGTTAAAGAAGATCTGAAGTCTGCACAAACAGATAAGAGAAAGTGAAATGCAGCTGAAATATAAGACAGTTGTTCAAAAAAGAATCTAATAGGCTGTCTATAAAGTGACTGAATACACGTCGTTTTCAATTTGATCCATGACAGGAAAAATAAAAATCGTCCCATGATACTGAGAAACAAAGTCCTAGACCTAAAACTATACTTGATTGAAGTTACCCAAGGTGATGGCTGAGAGTATTCTGCTCAACCCAAACTGCCCTAAGCCTCCCGGCCTTGGCACAAGTGAGATCACCATGGCACTGACATACACACTTGCACAGCAAAGAGCCCCCACCTGCCAAACTGCCTCGAACTCTCCAGGAGTTCCTGAGGTGCCTCACATCAAGTCAGCAGCTATCTTTTCCTAGCTTCTCAACTGGTCTCCATTGATACCTGCTGCCTAAAAGCCAGGACTGGTATCTGGATGCTCTAAGAGACCTACTTCCCTAATATTCTCCTAGAATTTCTCTCCAAACTGCCAAACCTCGATGCAGCAAGAACTTCTGAATGTTCATCAGACAGAGCCAAACATATTTCAGCACAGAATTGGAGAAATGTCCATTAAACCTGGAAATATTCCTTCTTGGCAAAGGGTCAAAGGTGATAATACTAAGGTGGGGAGCACTTCTGTGTTGTTTATATAATTACAAAGAGAATGAATTACCTTTAGAAAAAGCAAAACAACAAAGACATATTTCCATTTTGAAAGAAAGAAACAACAAAGACATATTTCCATTTTGAAAGAAGATACTGACTTGGGTTTCTTAGACTGGCTGTTAATTTACCCATATTTTAAGCTTGAACAATCTCTCCATGGTCTCTACCTAGTCCTCTTGGAGCATTTCCTATCTCAGTGAAAAGGATACCAACCAAGGAGTTGCTTGAGTTAGAAATGTCAGCTCTGATACCTACCTTTCCTTCATATTTTTTCCTTCAGTCTCCAGAACCAATCTATATCCAAGTCCTGTCAAATTTACCTCCAAAATACTTCTCAAAGAGTCCACTTCCCTCCCTTTCCACCATTTCTACCCTAATCCAGGCTACCTTCATCTTGCCCAGACTACCGCAACTGTCTCTTAAATCGTCTTAAGCGGTCCACCCTAATTTGTAGACTCCTCTTCAATCTGTTCTCTACCCAGTAGCCAGAATGATCTTTTCAAAGTGCAAATCTGATGATGTCATTTTCTATCTTAGCCTCCCACTGTGTTTAGTATAAAAATCAGTCTTTCATTTGGCCTATAAGACTTTTCTAGTCTAGCCTCTGACTATTTCTTCAGACACTTCCACTACATTCTCAGCCCTACAATGACACCAGCCTTGATTCCTCAAAATGCCCACCCTTTCTTCCACCACAGGACTCTTACACATGCTATTTTCTCTACCTGGTACACACTTCACTTCCCACTTCATCTAATTAACTCCTACTCATTGTTCAAGTTGGCTCAGAGTCACTTCTTCAGGGAAGCCATGTTTGAGCCCCAAGACTAGGTCAAACGCCACTACTGTATTTGTTCACAGTATCATGAACCTTTCCTTCATAATATTTACTAAACTTACAATTTTTTTTTCTGCTTTATCTTCCCAAATCCCCCCTGGTCATAGTTGTATATCTTAGTTGCTGGTCCTTCTAGTTGTGGCATATGGGACGCCACCTCAACGTGGCCTGACGAGCGCTACCATGTCCGCGCCCAGGATCTGAACCCTGGGCCACCACAGCAGAGCGCGCAAACTTAACCACTCAGCCATGGGGCCGGCCCCTAAACTTACAATTTTATATTTATTTGTGTGTTTATTACTTTAATACCCATCTCTGTCATTAGACAGTAAACTCCATTTGGGCAAGGACCATGTTTACTTTTATATACCTTTGTAATTCCAGCACATACACAGTGTCCAGGCACACAGGAGGCATTAAATAAATATTGGTTGAATAAATGTTAACTTCCTACAGGGTAAAGTGGTTCTTTCTTATAATGGCTCTAAAATTAAAAATTCCAGGGTACATCTGGGATCTGGCTTTCCAAATTTTAAGGAAGGAATCTCCATACATACCACTCGCATCTTAAAGGATTTTATAGGTGTTATCTCTTTGGTCAAACAAGTGATGCTATCCTGAACTCTTTGAAGGTGACAGGAGGCAGTATTAAGAGCCCAGGTGAACTCACCCCTATGGTAGATGCCATGTAGTCTGCACACATTTCTGCAAAGTCCCGCTCAAGAACTCCATAGTAGAGGCCATAGAAGAGGAGAGAAATGCCAAAGTCCATGGCATCTTCTGGTTTGATCCTGTAAGGGAATCAGTATGGCCTGTAAGGCTTGCCCTGAGCCACACCTGTTTCGGATTACTACTCTGGGAAACAGAAGACTTAAAGGTGGAAGCCTCAATGGCTAGAGCAAATGTTGGCAAACTAAAACCAAATCCGGCCTCTTGTCTGTTTATATATGGCCCGCGGGCACCACTTTAAACAGGCTAGCATTGTCAGCTGCAAAGACCAAGCCAGGGTATCCCCTTCTGACCCTCTTCCCCACTCTGTTCCCAGGCCTGCCTCCTCTGACTGGTGACCAGGCCTTGCAGCTGCCTAGGGCCCACTCTGGTTGGCACCTACATGTTGGGGACTCCACTGCTGGCAACTGCTAGACACCAAGCAGTAGAATTTCAGTCTGGAAGTTGGCAACTCACTAAGTTGCCTCATCTCCAGCCAGCTGCCAAAGTTGAAATGGTTGAGCCCTCCAGGAGGAGTGAAGGGCACACCAGGATCTGAGCATTACTAGAGCAGAGAGTGAAAATGATCCCAGGGGTCACAAGCCCTGTCAGGCCTCTCCTTCTGAGCGTGTCTCATCTGATGGCAAGTGGGCACAAAGTATGCCACCATCTGAGACAGCCCACCCAGGGAAACACGGTGGGCAAGGGAGGAGTTTTCTCTCTTGTTATAGAAGTCTATAATACATAGATTTTTGCCTTTTGTCCCACAAAGCCTAAAATATTATTTGGCCCTTTACAGAAATAGTTTGCCAACTACAGCTTTAGAAAAAAAAAAAGTCAGTTAGTAAATATATAACAGTTACTATAAAATTTTAAGTTGCATCTATACATATTCTGTATCATGTCATCAAAGTTAAACTTTGGTCCAAGTCTATTTACTAAGAAAAACAAAGATCTTGCCTGTAATATTAGGAGGTTTATTTTAATAATTCCAAGGACCAGTAATTTACAACCTTGAGTCTATAAATGTTTATTGTAGAAAACTGTATTTGTTAAAATATTTGTGCCAGGAACTGTATGTGTTCACTTAAAGTTGTAAATTATATCTATCCTAGAAAGTTACATTTGTTCATCAATCTTGTCATATTTAACCTATCAACTAGACATCATGATCTTACATCAATCAACCTGACTAGTAGCATAAAAATGGTCAAGATTCTCAATTCAGCTTTCCTCTCTGGATAATTTATACAAGTAAAAACAAACTATAATTATAGAATAAATATCTTTAAAACATAATGTAGAAGCTTGATTTTTTTTTTTAACCATACAGGTTCAGAAGACTTCTGGAAAAATCTTGGTTTTCTTTGACGAGATGTGTCAGACTCCACACTGATGAGTTCCTGTAAACCTTTGTGGAGCCTGTTTATTCTTTCAGCCTGTACTACCCCTAGAAGAAAGAATTCCATGGGTGTCCTCTCACTATATAAAGTAGGACTTTTACTCCTTTCCATTTCAAAGAGACTCCTGCCTACAGTGTACGAGGTTTGGGAGAGAGGCCAGTGTCACGAATTTAAATTGGAATCCTAAATCTCTTTAGTTTCAGCGCAGGCTTAGGACTCTTCACAGTCCACAGCCCAGTCACCATTACATCAGCCAGAAAACCCCATTTCTACCGTCTTCTGCCCTACTTACTCACTGTACCCTCCAGTCTCAGAGGTCAAGATTTCTTGGCTTCTGCTTCACTTTTGGGCAGGGGAACCTATAGCTGATACAAATCTTCTGGAAATCTTATGACAATATGAAGCAATACCCAGAATCCCACTCCTGGTAATGTAACCTTAGAAAGCAACACAGCAAGGTTATCTGTGATAGCACTAAAGTGAAAAACAACCTAAGTGCCCAACAGTGGAGCAGGACTAAACTTTCTAGAACTATTTCCTTAGAAATCTGACACAGGTGGAATGTCAGCTGTGTTACAAAGCAACAATGCTTCTATGTCAAACATAATCTGTGATTAGTACACTGCATCCGGACTGCGAGAGTCTTACAACTGGATGTGTTCCTTAGGGAGGTAGGGGGCTTCTGGGCCACAGATCACCCATCTGTGAGGTGTCATTCCCTCACAGCTCAGCCCTGGGACTACTGTAAAGACTTGTGCAGACACTGTCCCTGTTGTTTCCTGTCTTGTATCCTTCTAGGTGGGTCTGTTGCCAGCTGTGGCCAACTTGTCGCATGAGTTCGACTGTCTAGTCTAGGGGTTGGCAAACATTTTCTGTAAACGGTCAGATAGTAAATATTTTAGGTTTTGTGGCCCATATAGCCTCTGCCACAACATAGCCTCTGCCACAACTCTGCTGTTTTAGTGCAAAAATAGCCATAGACAATGTGTAAACAAATGAGTGTGATGTGTTTCAGTAAAAAAACTTTTTATGCTGTAAAAATAGGTGGTTGCCAATTTGGCCCACAGGACATAGTCTGCTAACTCCCAGTCTCCTTGAACATAAAACCACTCAGGTAGAATGGATGTTGCAATAAATAGTATACACACGGACAAGGAAAATCGTTCTATTAGGGTGATCGAGTTATGGGTGCTGGCTATAATCATCATTATGCTTACTTTTCTTATTACACTTTTCCACTAAAATGTAAATTCTTGGAAAATATAACCACTGATTTGGGTGGGACTCTGACTTTATATATATCCAGACATTCCCTTCTCTTGGCCAGCACAAATCCTGAAGGGCCCACCCTCCTATCCCTCACAGCCCAGGTCTTCTCTCCTGGGTGCCATGTCCCCCTTGTTAACACCCAAGACTTGCAGCAGGAAGAAAGGTACATCTCACCAGCTCCTCCTCCCCAAACACCAGCAAAAACCAAAGTAAAGGGTACTCACTTGAATAATAAGTTAAGACCAAAGAGGGTAAACATGACAGCCATGTAGCCAACGATGCCAGTGGCATAGCTGATTTTATAAATCAGCAGGAACCACTTATAAACCAACCTGGAGAAAGGAGAGAAAATTAGTACAGCTGACTCAGAAAACTCTGGGCAAGAGGCCTCTGGACCACCAGAATACTTATTCTCACATCAATGGGGACATCAGGTTCTTTGCTAAAGACTTAGTGAGCAACTTCAGGTACTGTACAAAGCTGGTCACTCCCTTAATTACAGAAGCACCTCCACACACCAGGGAGCTAGTGCTTTGTATTTTCCTGGTCTCAGACTAAGAGAAGAAAAGAGGGCTTTAAAAGGAGGTTTCAGCCTCAAAGAAAGAGCACAGCTGACCTCAGACAGCTACGTCTTCTCAAATTCAGGTTAGTTGGATAAGGAAGTGAAAAACTAGTAACCACAGCTATGCTCAGAAGGGAACAAATGGGGAAAGCTGGTTGTTCTGGCCAGGAAAGAATTCAAGCAAAGATGAATAAGACATAGAATTAGCTACAAGCTTTTGTACATAGGCATGGTTAGTCTGAACACTACTTTGCTCTTATCCACAGGCCAATAAATGAAATGGATGATGTCTAATGAACTTGGTTCTGAAATGATTTTTTTCTGGAAGAGAAGGGGTCTGTAGGGAGGCACTCAAAGAACACCTTTGAACTGGATGTATGTGCGTGATGGTGGTGGTGGTGTGGAGCAGGGTTGTGCAGTACTTCTGAAGGAGGAGCACTGTTCCCTACAAGCCAATAAAAAGCAGTGTGGAATCTGGCTGGTTGACCCCAGCGAGGTTCAGAGGAAAGATGGTTCCCTGAATGTACCAGAGCCTTTTAAATGCTATGGAGGTAGGTCCCTGATATCAGGATATCATCTGTCTGTGATAAGAGGTATTGAGCAATTAGAAATTTGCTTGGATAACCACAAGCCTACTTGTTACTGCCAACCCTGCAGGGAGGAAGCTCAGGGTCCCTGCCTGCGCCTCCCTGCTGTGGCTAAGCAAGGGGTCATGGCTTCTCAGGCTAGAGAAAGGCCCCAAACATCTTGCAGTGCCTGATCCCAAAGACCACACACAGCTCCATTATCTGGTGTTTGCACTGATCAGATGGGAGTGAGATACAGTGGAAAGGATGTGGAATCTGGATTAAGTGAGGTTTACTAGCTGGGTAAGCCCAGGTAAGTCACATCACCTCTCTGAGACAAGTTTACTTATTTGTAAAATGGGAAAACCGTGCTACCTTTCTCTCTGGATTGTACAGAGCCCATTTTCTGGTATATATATCACGTGCTCAATAAATGCCAAAAGAATAAACGTGGATGTTTATGAAAGTGCTTAGAAGCTATAAAGCACTATCAATGTTAGTTATTATTATCTAAAACCTCCCATGTTATAGACACATTTTCAGTAATTTTAGCTGGAAGATGATATTATTTATTACTTGGTGACTCCTAACATGCTGTATTACACTTTTTCTTTCTATTACTCTATATTAGGTAGCAACTATCATCACATTTTTAGGGATAAAGAATTCAAGGCTCAGAAAAGTCAAGTCACACAAGTCATAAAATTAACAAGTGGCAGGGCTGGGGTTTCCATGCCACATCCATCTGACCCCAGAGCCTATTATCTTCTGTAACGGCCCTTAACATAAAGTAAATGGCCATAGCCAGAGAGGAGCTTCTGGATAACTGACTGCACCTTAAAGATAAATTTTACTTTGTACGATGAAACTCAGAAGGCCAAAGAAAGGCTTGCAGTAAAAGGAACATAAAATGCATGGGAAAAAGAGTAACTTAAAATTGGAAGACTTTGGATCAAGTAGTCACAACTTTGAGGCTGGCCAGTTCCTCTGCTGGGCTCTCCTGGACCTGTACACACGTCTCTCAGAGCACTTACCAACTGTACTGAGACAGCTGCTTTCTCGTCCATCTCCTCCATTAAACCGAGCACTCCTTGAGGGCAGGGACCATGTCTTATCCAGCTCTGTATCCCCAGCGCTCAGCACAGGGCCTGACACATAGCAGGTGCTTGTTGAATGAATGAATGAGCAAATCTCTTTCTGTCAAGTACAGATATTAAATGACCTCACAAGCTGGTTGGGAGGATCAAATGAGAAATGCATTTGGATAAAATACAAAGAATTATATAGGCAGGGGCTGCTTTGTAACCCAAAAAGGCAGTATTGTTTGATAGAAAATTGCAAATTCGCTGAGATTCATTCATTCAACAAAAATTCAGACAGGCTCCTATGTGCCAGGCCCTGTGGCAGGGCCCGGATATACAGTGACAAATAAAATGGAGGTGGCTCCTGATCTCACAGTTACAGTTTAGTGGGGGAGATAGACACTCAAAATAATATTTAGTTATAAATTGCAGTAAGTTCTATGAAGGAAAACTACAGGGCACTATGAAAGAATATAACAGAAAATCTAATTTAGAGATCAGAAAAGGGTTCACAGAAGAAAATAACATTTAAAACGAGACCACAATGATCACCAGGATTTGCTTACTTATTCTGTTTGGTTTTAACATAAACAGACCTTGGTATAAACCATAAGGTAAGCTATAGGGAATATTTTGAGGTTTTTATCTGTGAAGGTTGGGGGGTAGGTCTCCCAATCAGCTTGTTTTGGTGGGGCCCTGTGCCAAGTAATCTTGGCAGACAAAAACTGCAACTGTTTCAGTCTAAACCCACCTCCCTCTCATGCATCCCAACCCATTAGCCTCAGGAAATCTAGCTCTTCCCCACCACCCAAACTCTCACCTTGGGGTTGTCTGTACTAGTGGTTTTCGGGTGGCTCGGAAGGTGACAAAGGCTGTGACAGCAGAGAACAAGATCCAGATCACTAGGAACCTCCACCAGTGCAGCTTCACTGTGAAATAGAGGGGAACAACCCACATCTGAAAGAGGGTCACCATCTGAAACACAAACACAAGCACTTCAGCTCTTGGCAGCACCCTCTGCAACTCCATGCGCAAGTCCAGAGTGCATCTTGTGTGTTCCATTTTCACCTGATCCTTTCTGACATTTCTAATTTTTGATAAGGGCACTCCCTAATGATCTAAGTTAGAAACCTGGGACCATGCTTGACACCTCCCTTTCATCCCTCACCCAACTGTTTATTGTATATGTTCTTTCCTTTCCATTTGAGCCTTTGCTATCGCTTGTCTGGCCAACTGCAACAACCTCTTTGGTAAGTCTCCCCGCATTGAGTGTCTCCCCCTCCAATCTATGCCCCTCCCACGCCCCCACCCCAGGAGCACTGGAGTGGTACCTCACAGACAGTCTTTTTTTTTTTAATAGATGTTCATTGACTCTTACTCTTAACTCAGCTCCCTCTTGTTTTTTCGTTTTTTTGGTTTTTTTAGGAAGATCAGCCCTGAGCTAACTGCTGCCAATCCTCTTTTGCTGAGGAAGACTGGCCCTGAGCTAACATCCATGCCTATCTTCCTCTACTTTATACATGAGACGCCTACCACAGCATGGCGTGCCAAGTGGTGCCATGTCCTCACCCGGGATCCGAACTGGTGAACCCTGGGCCGCCTAAGCGGAACATGTGAACTTAACTGCTGTGCCACCGGGCCGGCCCCATCACAGACAGTCCTGAACATGCCATTCCCTGCTTAGAAGCCTCTAAGGGTACCTTGCACATAGGCTAAGATCCCACATGCTTAGACAGGCAGTCAAATCCCCACAATGTTACCCCAACTATCATTTCAAGGGCCATCTCTACCTCTCCTTCTGCCCTTACTCAGGCTGTCCCCTTCAGGCTAAAACATCCTTCCCACCTGCCTTTCTACCGGATGGTATCACATCCAAGACAAATGAGGCCTCCAGTCTCCTTTCTAGTCAGAATGAGTCACGACTTTCTAGTGCTCCAAAAGCATTTTCTTTTCTACCATCATTCCAGTGCTTGTTTAGAGTATGAGGCAAGATTCTCATTCATTCTCTACCTGAATGTAAGCTCTTTGAGAACAGGGACTAGACTGTATTCATCTGTTTCCTCTGTGCTAGAAAACTGTCTGGCATTTGACAGATCCTCAATAAATTCAGATAAATAAGAGGAAAGCAACACTAGACCCTGAGAGGGAGGTACATTTCTATTTTAAAGAATGCCTATTTTACTTTTTCCTCCTTCAGATCTTTACCTCAGACTTGTTAGCTGAAGAGTTCCAAAAGTATAAAACAATTCGAAGTCAGAAGTGTGGACTCATTACCAGTCTTCTGCTCCCAGTGCCTCTTAACTCCCTCCCCCAACCACCCAGCTTTCACTAGACGTTGCTCTTCTCAGGTGAGTAGCAGGTGTAAAAAAAATATAACTAGCACTCAATGGAGGCTTTCCTCCTGATGTCATCAAATAAAATGAGAGAAGATTAAAAAAAAAAAGGAGGGGGGGCGAGCCCGTGGCTGAGTGGTTAAGTTTACACGCTCTGCTTCGGCAGCCCAGGGTTTTGCCAGTTTGGATCCTGGGTGCAGACATGGCACCACTCATCAGGCCATGCTGAGGCGGTGTCCCACATAGCACAACCAGAGGGACATACAACCAGAACATACAACTATGTATTGTGGGGCTTTGGGGAGAAGAAGAAGAAAGAAAAAGAAAAAGATTGGCAACAGATGTTAGCTCAGGTGCCAATCTCAAAAAAAAAAAAGGGAGAGTGGCTATGGAGAAGAAAATGGTAGCAAGTTTCCTTAAGTTCCATAGTATAGAAACTTTCGGGAAAGTACTTACTCTTGGGAATTTCTAGACCAGCGGTGACCAATCAAAAAATAATGTGAGGGCCAGCCTGGTGGCGCAGCGGTTAAGTGCACACGTTCTGCTTCTCGGCGGCACGGGGTTCGCCGGTTTGGTTCCCGGGTGCGGACATGGCACCGCTTGGCACACCACCCTGTGGTAGGCGTCCCACATATAAAGTAGAGGAAGATGGGCATGGATGTTATCTCAGGGCCAGGCTTCCTCAGCAAAAAGAGGAGGACTGGCAGTAGTTAGCTCTGGGCTAATCTTCCTCAAAAAAAAAAAAAAAAAATGCAAGTCACATATGTAATTTTAAGTATTTTAGTAGCTACGTTAAGAAAAAACAAAAAGAAACAGATGATATTAATTTTAATAATATATTTTATTTAACCCAATATACCCAAAGCATTACCATTTCAACATATACTCAATATTAAAATTATTTTTTTGTATTATTATATTATTATTTTGTATTTCTTGTAAGTTTTTGTATTTTTTTGTGTTAAGGTTTTTGAAATCGGATGTGTATTTTTATTTACAGCATATCTCAAAAGAGACTAGTCACATTTCAAGTGCTCAACAGCCGCATGGTGGCTACCATACTGGATAATGCAGCTTAGAGTACCTTTTTAGTGTGTAGTTGTCTGTAGCTACTATTCTCTTATAGACTGCTCTGTGGCAAGAAATAGCCTGAGTTTTTTAGTGTTCCTTTAAATACAAAAAAAAAAAAAAGAGAGAGATAGTGAGAAAAAAATGGTGAGCAGAGCACTTGCTTTAGCGCTTCCAGCTCTGTGTGTTCACTGGTGCTGGCCGCTGGTCAGTGAACAGTGTAGCCTCAGCATCAATTCTACACTATAGCAACCCCAGTGACTCTCTGAATGAGGCATTCTAAAATATTCTGGCCTTACATAAAAGGTGTGGAAGCACCAGGATGCTACCCCAATAATAAATAATAAATAAATGACTACCCCAATAATGCTCCAAGTGACATTCTAGGAGATACCGGGAGGAGGCTAGGGAAAGACGTGAGAACAAACAACTGCAGATTATTGAAATTAGGGGATAAGGCAACCAGAACCATCATACTAAAAGGGGGTAGATGGAGACGGGATGTGGAAAGAAGGGTACAGGGTCTTTAGCCTTCACACTGTTTGCTTGAACAGGCTCATGGGATGTTTACAAACAGGAGGCCCAGAGAAGAGGGAAGAATCAAATCATGTGGTCCGGCCACACTTGTCCTCTCTGAGAAAGAACAGGAATTCCTGGTCTCCTTCCAGCTTTTCCAAAAACTTGACTGTCACATAAAAACAACCAGCTGCGCTATAGCCTCTTTCCCACTCCCCACCAATCATCAAGAGCCTGTTCTGAGGGGGACTCTAGTCAAGATTCTTTTCTCTATATGAGCTGCATCTCTGCACATTTTGGAGGCGGTGAGAGGCAGAGGACCTGGATTCTATTCTGGGTTGAACAAAGACATAATTAGGAGTAAATCTGTGCATCACTGTAAAAGGAATGAAAAATCTTGCCTTGTTTTAGAATTTTCAGACATGAAACTTTAAGGGTGTAAAGCTACACAACTCACCCCATGAAAAAAAAGAGAAATAGAGAGGAAAGGAAAAGAAGGAATTTAAGGACAGAATTAGGCTCTTTGAAACCAGATGGCCCAGTAGAAGACCAGCAGGCCTGGGTACTAGTTCTGTTCTGCCTCCAACTCACTGGGTTGCCCTAAGGAGGTTCTGTCTCCTTGAAGGAGGGGTATGACTTGATTTTTCAAACCCCTGCAAGTTCTAACATGCTATGGTTCTGTTAAGCAGCCTTGTATCTCAGACTTCCTGGAAGAGTGGAGGCAACGTTCACTCATTTATCCATCAAGCATTTACTTTGTATTTAATGGGAAGAGGAATGCAGACATAATGTGACCTCTAGTCCCTGTCCTCAAGGAGCTAACAGTCTAGCAGCAGGAGAAAAACTAAATCAAATGCTTACTTTAATGATTCTCTTCATCTTTAGACCCTTTCTAGAAGTCCAAATAGAAATCATTACAGAACAAATTAACAAAGTGGAACGATATCATATAGTGAAATGATCAGAAATTTTAGAACGAAAGAATTCTAGATATGAATCCCAATACAGCTATTTACTGTGTTACTTTAGGCAAGTCACTTAACCCTGATAAGCCTCAGTTTTCTGAACTGTAAAATGAGATTAACAGTATCTACTCTCATAAGGTTGTATGGGTTAAGTGAGTTTAATGCAAGGAAAGCTCTTAAAACAGTGCCTAACAAGCTAAGCACTCAATATAAGTAATGTAATAAAGATAAGGTAAGTGTTCATCGTAATAGCTCTTATATTTAAATGGAAGTAATGTATATAAGACAACAAGCACAGGGCATAATTCATAGTAAGCGTTCAGTAGATGAGAGCTCTCATTACGGCTTCACCGATGGAAACTGCATAGAGTCACATACATAAGGGAGCAAAGACTGCAATGAGGCAACCACAATAATCAACATATTGAAAGTGGTGAGGTTACAGTAATTTCTTTATAATGTTTAATTTGTCCTTTCCAGGAAAAATAAATGATCTAAAAACACAAAGCAAGGATTTGAGGCCACTTTCAGTCATCCAGGCACTCTCCACTAGGGAACCTTGAAAGCCAGTTTCTGCTCAGGGCCGAGAAGGCAGGTGCAGGGGCGGGAGCCCAGCGCCTGACCGGGGCAGGGCAGAGGGGACAAGTGAACAGCACAGTCTACCATGTGAAAAATGGTAAGTTACAACTTTGCCTGGTTAATTTTCTTTACTTGTTTCTACTGCAGTATTTATTGGCATTTTGTTTCATAAATAAGTTGAAGCTTCTACCTTAAAGAAGGCATTTTTAACAGCTAGCTTGGCAATAAATGGCTGAAAGCTACGCAAGATTCTCAGAACAATGGCAGGGACTCTAGTGCCATCTGGTGGCAACACTTTACGCAACATATTTGGTTCAACAGCTTGCTCAAGTACTTGTGCCTGATGCTGTGAAATGCCCAAAATAATGAGAAGCCTTGACCCTAATTTCTCTTCCAAGGTTTGGGATGATGAGACATAAACACATAAATTGGGCAGCCATGCAGCGCATCAAGTAGCGACATGAGAGTTCAGAGGAGACATGCAGCCATGTGGGCAGTAGCTGTCAAGGAAGATTGCCCGAAAGAGGCAGAGCTCTGGTTCTGGAGGAGGCTTGGATTTGACCAGGTGGAGAGAGAAAGAGAAAGCCATTCATCCTTCTTTCCTTGAATCTGCAAATATGACAGTTGAAGTGAAGACTAGTCTAAAACCAACTCACTAATTCATTCAACAAACATTTACTGAGGGATAATCCCAGCTTCTCCCTCTGGAAGGCAAGAACAGCAATATCCCACTTATCTCCCCACAAGACTACACAGTTGAGATCATGATATTAGATGCTAACAGTAAGAGCTAACCCATATTTAAATAGACTATTTTTTTCAGTCAAGAGCCTACCATTACAGGAAGGAGTGTTGGTAGACATGAAATTCTCTCTCTCCTTTTTTTTTGTGAGGAAGATTGTCCCTGAGCTAACATCTGTGCCAATCTCCCTCCATTGTGTATGTGGGATGCCACCTCAGCATGGCTTGACAAGCAATGTGTAGGTCTGCACCTGGGATCCAAACCCATGAACCCCAGGGAGCGGAAGCAGAGTGTGCAAACTTAACCACTACACCACTGGGCTCGCCCCGATGATTATTTCTAATCCATGTGAACGTGGATAAGACAACCTCTAGTTTTCTTTCATCTAAGAAACTATAATTCATGAAACACAAAAGAGCTCCAGACCACATCTTTCCCTGGGCACCAGCTGCTTTGCCAGTCTACCGATGCTTGGCACTTCTGGTTTTGAGGATTCTCATCACTTCTCTATCTCTCTATGTTGGGGAGCAGGGATCACCCACCATACTTGGCTGAAAAGGAACACTGAGAATGAAATGAATACTACAAGTCCAGGTAGTAGAACAAAGTAAGAGATAGCTAATAGAACAATCAGCTTGAAAAGAATGGTGATAAGTGGACAGAGGTCACCTGGAGGGAGGTGTTTGGGATAAGCTTCCCAGCTCTGGTCAATTTCATGAACGATCTGGATGAAAAAACTGTGGATATCACAAAGCTGGGGGAAGGGGAGAAGGCAGTGAACATGCAAGACAGAAAAAGCAAGATCCAAAATAAAGCTTGCTTCTAGAGTTCTTCTAACTCTTAACATCTATGAGCTAAGAAGCTGACATGATAAACCAAAGCCATATGATGAAACCTAACCATGTACCCAAGTGTAGGATGGGGAAGGAGTTGCTTAATAGAAGCTCACGTGAAGCAGATCTAGGGGTTTCAGTTGACCACCAATAGTCAGGGAATATATGCCAACAGGGTTTCTGCCAAAAAAGCCAAGGCAACTTTAGGCTGCTTAACTAGGAATATACCCAGAATGAAGGAGGCAGCAGCTCTGCTGTTCTCTGCTCTGTCAAAGCAGACCTGGGGCCCTGGGATGAGGTCTTGAGACCACACTGTACAAAGAACCCTGACGAATAAGCATGGCCATAAGGGAGCAGCCAGGATTACAAAGAAACCAAATCACATAAGGAACGGCTGAAGGCATTGGGTATGAGGCCCAGAGAAGACTACAAAAAGGCATGGCTGTTACCATCAGTTATCTGAAGATAATCCAGAGGCCCAGGGAGCAGATATATACAGTGTAGTTTCTGTGACCTGGCAGACTCCACGTATTGCCAGAATACTCTACAGGGCAGAAACTTGATTGGCAATTCCCTCCTACCACACCCCTGGTAACACTCATCCTTACCATATGAGGCAGGCCATTCCATTGCTAACAGATGAGCTAGACAGTTCTTCCCTGATGCTGATCTGAAAATTCTGCCTTTGTGTCCCTTCTGCCTCTGGGTCTAACTCTTGTCCTTCAGAGAGGCACAGAGTAAATTTACTCCCTGTTTCTTATGACTACTCTCCTAATACCTAGGATTATGCCTTCTTTCCCAAGTCTTCTCTCCAGGCAAAAGAGTTAGTCAAGCAGTCATTTAACAAACACTGAACACCAGGCTAAGGAGTGAAGAATTCAGAGATAAAAAACAAAACCTCCTCAAGAACTTAAGTCTACTGAGGAGAAACAAGCAACTATAATGCAGTATGATAAGAGCTATAATGGAGTAAGCCCTGGTGGCCAAGGAAGTACAGAGGAGAGGTGCCTCATCCAATGTGGGGGAACCAGGGAAGGCTTCCTGAAGAAAGCACATTTGATCTCTGTCTTGATAGCCTAGTAGGTGCAGGTGGAGAAAGACATCATGATGAGGGAACACGGTACCCTTGACAGAGGACAACTAGTCCTTGAAGGAGGGAAGAGAAATGAGCCCAAAGAGGTAGGCAAGGCTCAGAGGAGGCTGATGTATATATCACACTTAGAAGCTGTTGTTATATTCTGAGGAGCAAAGTTTTTCTTTCTCACAGAAAGTGGATTACAACCCTTTACCATTTTAGTCAGCATTCTCTAGTCACATTCTAGTACCCCTCTTAATGTCTTGGTCTGAGAAAAATCTATACAGTACTTTAAAGATTTCCAGGTAGGAGATTTTGCCACTCATCTATTCCAGGACGGATAGCAGTTCAGGGGTTAGGAGTTTGAAAAGATTCTACATTTGGTAACAGAGATGATGAAAGCTTCTCCTTGGAGATCTTTAAAAATAGGATAGACACTTTTCCAGGTATAAACATTCTTTCCCCTGACATCCCTGAGGGAGGTAAGGGGTGAATAATATTAGACTCTCTGACTAGATGATGAAAACTGAGCTACAGAGGCCAAAAAGCAAGTCTGGCTTGGGCTAGGTTTCCAACCCAGATCTTCCATCTCCCAAGCCCTGCCTCCCTGTGCCATTTACTGAGCTTGTGGGGAAACTCTGGAAAGGCTGAGGAGGCAAGATGATGGAGAGTAAAGCGAGTGGGTTGGGGGGGAATACTTGAAATGCCTGGAGGAAAATCAGGGGGATAAAAACAGAAATGACCATTGCAGAAACCGACAGTAATTTCTGGAAGCTTTTGAGGAATCTCAAAACATGGTTGAGTGCTCTATGGGAAGAGCACTTAACCAAGAATCAGATTTTGGTTTTATGTCCAGCTCTCTAATTTAATGGTCATGTGCTCCAACAAGTCACTGCAGGATTCTGCACCTTGGTTTACTAATCTGAAAAATGGAGATAAATCCCTACCCCATCTACCATATAAAGCTGTTGTGAGGTTCCAACAAGACAGCAGATGAGAAAAGTATTTTTTTAAACATCAACAAATTGAAACTATAAGCAGTTTAAGGTAGTACTCTTGTTGTTGTTATTGACAAGAATAGTACCTGAAATTTAGATACAGAAAACAGTAGGCTCTCTTGCTCCCAAACAGCAGCTAATTTAGACAAAGTTTCTCTTCTTTTAAGGCGAAGGTTGGACTTGGGCTCCTAAATTACAGAGAGAAGTTTCACACTTTTCACAGTGAAAGGGAGGAGGCTGGCACACTTGCTCATAATCGGTCTTATGGCTGGCAACATCCTTGCTGCTCTAGCTCCTAGAATTTAGGACTGTTTCTCATCAGGGGTGAATTTGCTCCCCAGGGGACATTTGGCAATATCTGGAGACATTTTTGGTTGTCACAAATGGGGGACGTGTGCTACTGGAATCTAGTGGGTAGAATCCAGAGATACAATCCAAGGACAGCCCCTCGACAAAAATAAAAAATTATCTGGCCCAAAATGTTAATAGTCTCCCTATTGAGAAAGCTGGTCTAGGAAAGGAGAGCTAGTATTTTTCCACCCAGTGGTCATGGGTGCCCACTGAAAGGCACTGGTAAAGAACAGAAAAAGTCACTCAGTACGAGAGAAATGGAGCCTTACCAAATAATCCCGTCATCTGTTGGCATGCCAGCAGAAGCATTTTTTTGAAAACTCTGATGGCTAATCCCAAACAACCCTAGTTTCTACTACTCGACAACGTTCTCTGGGGAGCTGTTTTGTTTTGATTCTTTTTTAATCCCATTCCTCACCCTGCCACATTCTAATGTGTTTAATATGTACATTTTTGTTTGTATCTGTTCTTACAAACAGTACATTTTTTATTTATTAAATGACACTGTATCTTTCTGTTATTTTTTCCCTTCTCGGTACTATGCTTTTAAGGTCCACAAGTTATTATGGGTACACCTAATGTGTTGCTTTTAACTGCAACAGAATGTCATGATATGCATCCACCACATTTTACCTATTTATTCAGAGACAGACATCCAGATTGCCACCAACTCCTCAATTAACCGCCACAACTATCACTTACATGAATACCCTCTCACATGTCCCCTTAGGATGTGTCACAGGATATGTGTATATTCCATCTAACTGCATAGTGCCATGCTGCTCTTCACAATGCCTGCACCAGTCTTCCTTCCAACAAAGAAGGCACAAAGGTTCCTATAGCCTCTGATCCCTGGCAATACTTAGCAATATCCAGGTTTCTAGTTTCTAGCCAATGTAATAGATGTAAAGTGATATCTCAGTGTTGTTTTTGTGTGCATTCCTCTAATTACTAAGGACTCTGAGCATCTCTTTTGAGTCCACCTCCTTGATGGACTTTTGGATTTTGTCTTCTGTAAATCATATCCTGTTCATATCCATTGCCCATTTTTCTATTGGAGTTGCTGTCTTTTTACTTGTTGATTTGTAGGAGCTCTTTTGTATGGTCTAGATATTAATCTAGTGTCAGTTTTAATCATTACTAATCTCCCATTCTGTTAGCAGTTAACTTTGCCTATGGCATCCTTTATAGAACAAAATCTTTAATCTTAATATAATCAAATTTATCAAATCTTTATCTTATTTGCCTACATATTTTTTATTAACTTCATAATCTGCCTTTGATAATTGGTCTTTAATCTATCTTGAGTCTCCTTTGTATGCAGTGTTATGTAGAAATCTAGTTTTAAATAGCTCTATATGGTGAGCCAGTTTTCTCAGCACAATCTACTTAACAATGAGTATTTTCTTCATTGATTGGTGGTTACCCCTTTATTGTATATTAAGTTCCCAATATACATGGAGCTGTCTCTAAGACTGTCACTCTGTTCCACTGGTTTATTTGTCTACTCTTATGGTATGTCTTAATATCCAAGTAAGGTAAGTCCCTGTCTTGGGAATTGCTTTCTTTCTTGCCTTTTATTTTTGAACTTCAGGTAAAGGAAAAAAATAAATTAATCAGAATCTTTGCTAATGAAAATTCTCATCATTAGTCCACGCATGGACCACTTTTAATTTTTTAAATTATTTTTAATCGTGGCAAAAAAAACACCTAACATAAAATTTACCATCTTAACCATATTAAGTGTACAGTTTAGTAGTGTTAAATACATTCACACTGCTGTGCAGCAGATCTCCAGAACTTTTTCATCTCGCAAAACTAAAACCCCATACCTATTAACAACTCCTGTTTGTCTCTCTCCCCCAGCCCCTGGAAACCACCATTTTACTTTCTATCTCTATGAATCTCTAGGTATCTCATATAAGTGGAAGACAGATATAAGTATTTGTCATTTTGTGACTGGTTTATTTCACTTAGCATAATGTCCTGAAGGTTCATCCGTGCTGAAGCATGTGAGAGAATTTCCTTCCTTTTTAAGCTAATTATTTTTTAATAATATGATATTGAATCTACCACCCAACATAGGAACTGGAACATCTAAAATGACTTTTAGCTGTGTCCTCTTGTCTATCCTAACCTCCAGTCTTCCATCCAACATCAGCACTATCTTGATTCTTAATTTTAGCATTGACTTGCTTTTTAAAATATGGCCTTATGGGCCCAAGGTTTCGCTGGTTCGGATCCTGGGCACAGACATGGCACCGCTCATCGAGCCATGCTGAGGTGGCGTCCCACATGCCACAACTAGAAGGACCCACAACTAAAAACATATAACTATGTACCATGGGGCTTTGGGGAGAAAAAGGAAAAATAAAATCTTTATCTAAAATATTGCCTTATCACAATATACATATTTTTAAAACACTGTTTAGTTTTCATCGTTTTTGGCTTTCTAGAAAAAGTATCAAGCTATAAGTAGTCTTCTGGGACTCTTTTCACTCAATATTATATTGCTAAGATTCATCTTTGCCATTATTTATAACTATAATTGATTATTTTTATATGTATTATTTTATAAGTTATATAATATTCCATTGTGAGAATATATCACAACTAACTTATCCATTATATAAGTTAGTTATAAATGACCTATATCTGGGAATTGGGTCATTTTCAAGTTTTGCTCTTACAAATAGCAATAAGTGCTATGAAAATTCCTCCTAGGACACACGTGCAAAAGTTTCTTTTGGTATATACTTAGGAATTAAACTCGTAGATCACAGGGAACTTGTCTATTCAACTCTACAAACTATTTCAAAGTAGTTTCGGGGCCAGCCCCGTGGCCAAGTGGTTAAGTTCGTGCACTCCGCTTCAGCAGCCCAGGGTTTCGTCAGTTCGAATTCTGGGCGCGGACATGGCACTGCTCATCAAGCCATGCTGAGGCGGCATCCCACATGCCACAACTAGAAGGACCCATAACTAAAAAATACACAACTATGTACTGGGGGGCTTTGAGAGAAAAAGGAAAAAGTTAAAATAAAATCTTTAAAAAGTAGTTTTTCTATGAAGGAAACATTAAGTGAGCACAGCCCTAGCATGGGGCTATAAAGGATCAAAAGAATATCTGCTGATTGAAGGAGCTGGCCCAGTGGTGTAGTGGTTAAGTTCATGTGCTCCACTTTGGTGGCCCAGGGTTTGTGGGTTTGGATCCCAGCACGGACCTACACACCACTCATCAAGCCATGCTGTGGCGGCATCCCACATACAAAATAGAGGAAGGTTGGCAGAGATGTTAGCTCAGGGACAATCTTCTTCACCAAAAATAAAAAGAAAGAAAGAAAAAGAAAATCTGCTGCCTGAACAAATAAACAGACATCATGGAAGAGTGGGGAGAGCATGGGACTCAGTTGGACTGGGTGTGAATCCTGACTCTGCTAATCACTGGTTGCGTGAGGCTCACTTAATCTCTTTGAGCCTCAGTCACTTGATCCATACAATGGCAAAAACAATCCTATATACCTCACAGCAAAATACTTGGCACATTATAAAGTACTCAACAAATGGTAGGTGGTGTTATGATGTTTATAAATAGTGAAGTTCATACCTTGGCAATGTCCCAACTATATTTCTGCTCTGCGTCTCCTCCCTGGAAGCCACCTTTAACCTAGAGCAGATCTGAGGACAAGTACCCCAAGAATTGTAAAACTGGTAGCTACAGCTAGTACCTAAAATCTCTCTAGGCAGGGAGAAGAACTTTAGATGCAGGATAGTTCATAAATCTAGTCTATAAAGATTTCTGAACCAATTCTATAAATAAAATCAGATGGCAAACAGGAAAGATACCTGCAGCATACACGTCAAAAGGCTTTATTCCTAATATACAAAGAGCTCTTATAAATCAAGAATCCTAAGCTCTTATAAATCAATAAGACCAAATATACCACATGGCTCAGGTGTGAATAACATGTCATAATAATGAAAATAGTGAATATTTATTTACCTAAAAATTGGGAGGAGGAAAAGTGTGTTTGTGGGGTAAGCACTATAAGATAATTATCATCTTCCATAGTAGGAAGTCAATACATAATATTTAAAAGTAAAATTATTTAGACACACACTCAATGTTATTTAAAACTACAGATATTGTATCAGAAAACAACTAAAAAAGTTAACAGTTGTTGCCACTGACCTAAGACTCAGGGACAGATCGAGTTGGTCAGAGGTCTGATGGGTTTTGTTTTTTTAAGCCTTGCAGAACGACTTAACTTTTAAAACTATGATATGTATTACCCTGATAAAAGCTGAAATATCAAATATAAAAAATAGTCAACAATATGAACAACTGACAGATAAAACCAAATGACAAGTAAGCGTGAAAACATGCTCAACCTAAGAATTAAAGAAATATTTCATAAATGAGACATTTTTACTCTCTTAGATTGACAAGATTAAAAATACTGATGATTCTCTATACTTTCTTTAACACTAGGTAACAACACTTAACCTCTGTTGGTGGCATTGTAAACTGCTGTAACTATTTTGGAGGGCAGTTCGACAAGATCCACTAATAATAATAATAAGACATTAATAGTAAAGACAGGTATACCTTTTGACCAGGCAATTTCATTTCTAGGAACACATTCTACAGAAACGCTTGCCAAGCTCTGCAAATTATATGTTAAGAAATTTACTGAATCATTGCTTGTAACTGTGAAAAAAGTGTTAATTAACATGTCTATCAATAGAGATAATTTACATTTAAAAAAATTTATTGAAAAGAGTACCATGCAGTTATTAGTTTAAAAGGATGACATACATACTAATATGGATAGATATTTGAAAGATAGTATTAGGTGGAAAATGCTGCAGAACCTAATGGATGTCATAAATATCTAAAAATGTATAAACACTAATATACACCTAGAAAAGCTGCAAGTGTGACAAATTGTTAACAGCGGTTCTCTCTGGGCACTTTTGATTTCTGTCACATACATAATATTTGAATTTTTTATAATGAACATGTATAACATGTATAATCAGAACAAAAACAAAATAAAAACAGAACCAAACCTCATCCTCTGTCTCTAGTCCTCTCAGCAGAAGACAGGCCTTCAATTCTCTTAGTAATTCAATATGATACAGATTTTAGAACTGAGAGGGAGGACTTAGAAGAAGTCCAGTCAACCATTCATAAAAATCACAAAAATCCCCTCACAACCACCCTGACGGGGTAGTCCAGCCCCAGCTAAACACAGCTCATGATGGGAAGATCATGCCCTTCTAAGACAGTCCACTCTACCTCGGAACAGGTCCCTCCGTTGAAAATTTCTTTATACTACTACTTAGCCAAATCTGCATCCTTAAAACTCATTCCTCAGCTTTAATTTGGGCCTTTGGAGTTATATAGAATAACAACCATGAAAAAATATTTTAAAGCTTGAAGAGATTTTAGCAATCATCTAGTCTTAAACCCTCACTTTAAAGATCAAATATGAGGATGAGGAAGGAGGCTAAGAGGGAGTAAATAATTTGACCAAAATACATTGCTAACTGCTGGCCCTGCTGGCCCTGCTGGTCCAGTGGTTAAGATTCAGAGCTCTCACTGCTGCTGCCCAGGTTCATTTCCCAGTCAGGGAACCATACTACCTGCCTGTCGGTTGTCATACTATGGCAGCTGGGGTGCTGAAAGCTATGCCACCGGTATTTCAAATACCAGCAGGGTCACCGTGGCAGACAGGTTTCAGCAGACTAAGACACACAAGGAAGAAGGACCTGGCCACCCAATTCCAAAAATCTGGCCATGAAAACCCTATGAATAGCAGTGGAGCACTGTCTGATATAGTACCAGAAGGGGAGAGGATGGAGCAAAAAAAACAGGTAGGGTTCAGCTCTGCTGTACACGGGGTCAGTAGGAGTCAGAATCCACTCACTGGCACTAACGATAAACACTGCTAATTAGATATCATCTGAATCCCACCTTCAAGGCTTTTTATACCACACCAAAATTCTGTTCTTCAAAAGAACAGAAAAGAAGGTAACATTTCTCAACTCATTCCATGAGGCCAGCATTACCCTGATATCAAAGCAAGACAAACAGATAACAAGAAAACTACAGGCCAATAACCCTTATGAATACAGACATAAAAATCCTCAACAAAATACTAGCAAACCAAACGCAGCAGCATATTAAAAGGATTACACCCATGACCAAGTGGGATTTATCCCAGGAATGCACCACATGATCATCTCAACTGATGTAGAAAATGCATTTGAGAAGTCCAATACCCATTCATGATAAAAACACTCAACAAACTGGGAACAGAAGGAAATTCCCTCAATATGATAAAGAGCATTTATGAGATACCCACAGCTAACATCATACATAAAGACAAAAGATTGAAAGTTTTACCCCTTTCCCCTGAAAAAGACAAGGATGTCCATTTCATACTACCATTCAACATTGTACTGGAAGTTCTAGCCAGAGCAATTAGGCAAAAAAGGAAATAAAAGGCATCCAATTGGAAAAGAAGGAAAACAGATGACATGATCTAAAAGCATCTGCAAAAAAACTATTAGAGTCAATAAACAAATTCAGCAAAGTTGCAAGACACAAAATCAACACACAAAAATCAGTCATGTTTTTATATATTAACAACGAATAATATAAAAAGGAAACTAAGAAAATAATTCCAGGGTCCGGCCTGGTGGCACAGCGGTTAAGTTCGCACATTCTGCTTCTCGGCAGCCCGGGGTTCACCAGTTCGAATCCTGGGTGCGGACATGGCACCGCTTGGCAAAAGCCACACTGTGGTAGGCGTCCCACGTATAAATAGAGGAAGATGGGCATGGATGTTAGCTCAGGGCCACTCTTCCTCAGCAAAAAAGAGGAGGATTGGCAGATGTTAGCTCAGGGCTAACCTTCCTCAAACAAAAAAAGAAAGAAAATAATTCCATTAGCATCCAATGCCAATAGCATGCAATTTCAATAGCAACAAAAAGAAAAAAATACTTTGGAATAAATTTAACCAAGGAGCTACAAGATTTATACATTGGAAACTACAAAACATTAATGAAAGAAACTAAAGACCTAAATAAATGAAAAGACAATCTGTTCATGAATGGGAAGATTAATATGGTTAAGACAGCAATACTCCCCCAAACGAGCTATTGATTCAATGCAATCCTATCAAAATCCCCACTGCTTTTTTTGTTTTTTGCAGAAATAGGAAAGCTGAAATTATAATTAATAAGAAATTGCAAGGGACCCAGAATTGGCAAGATATTTTGAAAAAGAACAAATTTAGAGTTTTTACTCATCCCAATTTCACAACTTACTATACTGCTACGGTAATCAAAAGTGTGATAGACATAAAGATCAATGGAATAGAATTGAGAGTACAAAAATGAACCCATGTATCCTGGTCAACTGATTTTTGACAACAGTGCCAAGACCATTCAATGGACAAAGAAGTCTCTCCAATAAATGGTGCTGGGACAACTGGATATCCATATGCAAAAAAATGATGTTAGACTCTTACCTCACACCATTTACAAAAATTAACTCAAAATGGACCAAAGACCTAAACGTAAGAGCTAAAAGTATAAAACTCTTCAAAGAAAACACAGGGGTAAATCTTTATGATCTGAATTTGGCAATGGATTCTTAGATATGACACTAAGAGCACAAGCAACAAAAGAAAAAATAGATAAAATTGAACTTCATCAAACTTAAAAAATGTTTATGCATCAACTGACACTATCAAAAAAGTGAAAGGCAACCCAAAGAATGGAAGAAAATATTTGCAAATCATATATCTGATAATGGCCTAGTATCCAGACTATATAAAGAACTCATACAACTCAACAATGAAAGGCCAAAAAAAAAAACCACACCTGAAAAATGGGCCAAGAACTTGAACAGACATTTCTCCGTGGAAGATATACAAATGGCCAATAAAAACATCAAAAAAGGCTCCACATGTCTAGTGGATACCACAATGAGATACCAGTTCATGCCCAAATAAGTGTTGGTGTGAACATGGAGAAACTGGAACCGAATACATTGTGGGTTGGAATGTACAATGGTGCAGCTGCTGTGAAAACAGTTCAGGAGTTCCTCAATAAGTTAAACATAGAGCTACTATATGACCCAGCAATTCTACTCCTGGTGTTCAAAATTTGAAAACAGGTGTTCAAATAAACACTTATAATGAATGTTCACAGCAGCACTATTCACAATAGCCAAAAAGTGGAAACAACCCAAATGTCCATCAACTGATGAATGGGTAAACAAAATGTGGTATATCCACAGAATAAAATATTATCCAACCATAAAAAGGAATGAAGTACTGATAGATCCTGCAACATGGATGAAGCTTGAAAACATTATGCTATGCTAAAGAAGCCAGACACAAAGGGTCACATGTCGTATGATTCCATTTATATGAATATCCAGTATAGGCAAATAAACAGAAACCAGCTTAGTGGTTGCCAGGATCTGGTGGAAGGAGGAAATAGGGAATGATTGCTTATTGGGTATGAGGTTTCCTCTCGGGGTAATGAAAATGTTCTGGAATTAAATAGTGGCAATGTTGCACAATACTGTGGATATACTAAAAGCCACTGAATTATATATTTAAAATGGTTAAAATAGTGAATTTTGCTATGTGAAATTTACCTCAATAAAAATAAAATTCTATTCCTCTCTCACATAAAATAGTACCTGAAGACATGTTTATGTCTTGAGCTTTTTCTTTTAGGAGTAGGAGCAACAACAGTCACTAACATTAGCTTTAGAAGTTATAAAACACTTTGTCATACAATCTTATATAATCTTCACAACTCACGAGGTAGATATTATCACCCCACCTTAGAGATAAGAAAAACTGAGCCCCAGAGAGGTATAAAGTCATATAGCTAGGAGGTAAGAGAGCTTGCTAATCCAGCCACGTTGGTCTGACTCCACTGTATTATACACTGCCTCTGAGGCAAACAGCTCCAACTTCTGATAAGCTTGAAAAAGGATGGCAGATGCCACAGTAGATCATGTTGGGCAATTCTTCTTCCAAAGTTAGTATTTTAATTAAAGCAGTGAAAATATTCATTAATAAAAGTTTTAACAAAACCAATATAGATCATTTTTTTCCAGGCTCAAGTGAACCATCTCAGTAATCCCCATTTTACAGAGTAGGCACTATTACCACACACTGAGACAAGTGACTTGTTTCAGATGACAGGACAAAGTATGAGCACTGTCCAAACATGAAGCCCCACCCTAGGTGGCTTAGCCTGCTGGATGGTGCCTCGTTTAAAAAGCCTTGGTGCCATGTGGTCATTCCATGCACAGCGACCTGAAGGTACAGACGTTTCTACTTACCATGCATGCCAACACTTGAGCTGGCAATAGGCCAGTAATGTTTGGGACTGGTGCTGGCTCAAGGGCAAAGATTAGCCTCTCTTCCTCCTATGCTCCATATTATCCCTTGGTTCCCTTAATGGAAAACTCTTTCCAGAGGCAACATGTGGTACAGTAGAAATTATAAAATAAGAAACAGAAGACCTGGGTTCAACTCCTGGGTCTGTCTATGAGTATCCCCTTCATGCCTCAACTCTCTGGTCCTCACTTTGTTCTATGTAGTTAATTCATGCGCTATTAGGATTAAATGAGACAGTGCATCAGTTCCCATCCTGTGGGCTACAGACCCCTGGGCATCTTTGACCATATTACAAGAGGTCTGAAAAAGCATACACTAGAGAAAAAGAATCATTTAGGGATTAAGATTGAAAGCCCTGGAGTACAATCGTCTGGGTTCAAATAAGGGTTTTATCACTGGAGCAATTTACTTAGTCTTTCTATATCTCAATTCCTCAACTGTAATTGGAGAAAACAGTACCTACTTTATTGGGTTATTGTGAGAATCAGTTGAGTTTATACATGTAAAGTGCTAGAACAGTGCCTGGCATAGTAAGAACTCACTAAATGTTACCTATCATTATTATTACACGTGCCTATGTATTCTTTCAAAGTATAACTATTACCATGTTGGTGTTTGCCAAGTTTTTTATGTTAAAAAAGGGTTGTTATACTTGAAAAGGTTAAAAATTTCTAAACTAATAGTTGTAAAAAAAATCCAGTACACTACCTGCCATGTCCTAATCCAGAGTAGATATATCTAGACTTCAATTTAAATTTATTGAGGCTTGTTTTGTGACCTGACATATGGCCTATCCTGGAGAATGTGCACTTAAGAATACAGATTCTGCTGTTGTTGGGTGGAGTGTTCTATATATGTCTGTTAGGTCTAATTGGCTTATACTGTTGTTCACGTCCCCTACTAGGTATTGATCTTCTATCCTGTTGTTCTGTCCACTACTGAAAGTGGGGTACTGAAGTCTCCAACTATTACTGTAGAACTATCTAGTTCTCTCTTCAATTCTGTCAGTTTTTACTTCACATATTTTGATGCTCTTTTGTTAGGCACATATATGTTTATAATTGTTACATCTTCTTACTGAATTGAACATTTTATCAATATATAATGTCCTTCTTTTGTCTCTTGTTACCTTTTTGATTTAAAGTCTATTTTATCTATATTTAATAGCGATCCCAGCTCTCTTTTGGTTATCATTCGCATGGACTATTTTTTTCCACCCTTTTACAGTCACATGACACCTTATGATTGGGATATGTTCTGAGAAATGCGTCACTAGGCAATTTCGTCATTGTGTGAACATCACAGAGTGTACTTACAAAAATCTAGGTGGTGCAGTCTACTACACACCTAGGCTATATGGTATTAATCTGAATAGGACTGCAATTGTACATGTGGTCCATCATTGACTGAAACATTGTTATGCAGCACATGACTGTATTTTCAATTTCTTTGTGTCTTTCTATTTAAAGTGAGTCTCTTATAGGCAGTATATAGATGGATTATGGGGTCATGGGGTTTTTTTCTTTATCAAATCTGCCAATCTCTGACTTTTAATAGGAGAATTTAATTCATTTACATTTAAGCGGGGATTTACTTCTGCCATTTAGCTATATGTTTTATATGTTTTTGTTCCTCATTTCCTCCATTACCACCTTTTCTTTATTTTTAATTAATCTAAATTCCACCTGTAAGATTCACTGGAGCCTGGTCTTCCCAGTCAACTGATCACCTCTCCCTCTATCTGAACAGTTCCTGGTGAATATCTCCTCCAGGAATCTGTCCCAAAATGCTTAAAAGGGAGGACCTCCTTTTCTGGCCATGAAAGCAGTCCCATGTTCTATCTGTTTTTACCCTCTGAATCACTTGCCCCTTAAACACACACCCACTGTGCACTATTCACCATTCATACATAAAGTGCATTATTATTGTCTATTCTCTGCCTACATGTGGCCTGGGTTAGGCTAGACCCTAGAATACTTAGTGGGGTTCTCTTACTGACTGGCAGACAAAGAAGTGAGAGGCAAAATGGCTTACATTGTAGGAGCGGGGGTGCCTCTGCTTCCATTGCACCAGGAGCAGCTGGGCCACCACCAAGGTAGCGATGAGGATGAGGACCATTTCAGCGTGCATGGCTTCGTGGCCGCGGTGCTTGGCATGCATGCGTGCGTGCTCGACCCTGAAAGCCAAACAGATGGAGTGAGCCAGGTCAGGGATGGTGTGGTGGTTGGGCAGTGCTTTCCAGGAATATCCCACCAGTCCATAGCTCAGAACACACTCTTATGTTTTGCAGCTGCAGGGTACTGCACAAATTAGAGGCTAAAAGGACACATGCCCTAGAGGACAGGCATTCTGGGATAGAAAAGAGGCTCTATGGGCCCTAGCCACCAAGCTCAGCTATTGGGGTTAAAGGTAGGTGGTCTGCTGCCTGCCCCTAATGGACAGAAACAGCTGACACTTTTTGAGTAGCAGGAAAGAGGTCACAGGAGAAGCCTGTGTCACTGTCCATTTCAGGCCTATTTCAACCTATCACTGGAAGAAGAAGGTAAGCCAGAGAGAAGGTTATGGCCATAAAATCTCATACTCTTAATCAATGATATTTATAATACCAGTAAAGGAGTAACATTGCAAATGTGTGCTGATTCCAAGGTTACAGTCTTGCTTTATTTGTTCTATCCTCTTGGCCAGGACCAGGGACCTGAAGACTGGTTAAAGTCCGAAAAATCTAGACTGCTTCAACTTTATATTAATCCAACAGTGACTTCACCATTAGCATCCACAGGTAAATAGCCTCCTCAAGGGCTCAAGGAGAATACAGCTGGAACTCTTATCTAATCTAAGGCTGGCATTCTCTGGTCCTGAGGATTGGAAGGCAGCAAGCTATTCCCTTGGCCAATACAGGCAAAAAGCTTCCTCTAAGAACAGAAAAGAATATAGCCGTCCCTTGGTATCCACGAGAGATTGGTTCCAGGACCCCACCAGATACCGAAATCCACAGATGCTCAAGTCTCCTATATAAAATGGTGCAGTATTTGCATATAACCTATGGAATCCTCCCATACACTTTAAATCATCTCTAGATTAGTTAAAATTTTACGTAAATAGTTTTTATACTATTGCATTGTTTAGGGAATAATGACAAGGAAAAAAAAGTCTGTACACGTTCAGTACAGGCACAACTATCATAGGCCTCTAGATCTGCGGTTGGTTGAATGGACGCAGAACCTACAGATACGGAGAGCCAACTGTAGTCACTCCTACCACTCTGGGTCAGAGTCACCCAAGGGAGAGGAATGTGGAAGAAGTTGAACAGAAAACTAAACAGAAATGTAGCCTGTAATCAGGAGCTTTTGTACAAATTCTCTGTAGATGGGGATATTAAGGAGGGAGGGAAGGGACAACATAAACGGCCTCTTCGTGGAATTCCCAAGGGAACTGAGAGACTAACAGCAAGAAGAACCCGGTATGATGAATTATGGATAGGTTAATGACAAAGCAAATATAGCAAAAATTTAACTGCAGAATCTAGGTGGTGGGTATAAAGACGTTCACTGAACAATTCTTTCAACTTTTCCGTATGTTTGAAATTTTTCATGATAAAATGTTAGCCAGGGGGTGTGGGGGGACAACACTTGGTGGGCAGAGTGGGCAGCCAAATGTCAGTCAGCCTGCCAGCCACAGCACCTAAGGGTTAGTCTTACATAAAACTCCATCCTGGGTGGGAGAATCTGACAAAAAGATAACAGGCTTAGGAGTCAGGAACTTAGGTCCAGACACACCTATGTGGCCTGGGCCAAGAAAATTCACATCTCTACATCACAGTTTCTTCATCTGTCAAAAGGAGCCCATATCTTTTCTGCTTAGAGTCTTTGTGAGGACAAGCTAAACTAAAAGGGTGAAGAATACTTTAAAAACATAAGGACTGTGGGGAGTTATAAAGATAACAAGAAATAAGTTTCTTGTTCTCAGCATATAACTGAATAGATGTGCAAAACAAGAAATCAAAGAAAGGATCTAGAAAAGATCAGAGAAGTCATCTAATTCAAGTTGCCACCCAATGCAAAGATTATTTTTGAAATCCTTTGTTTGAATACCTCCATTGGCTGAGAACACATGCCCTTAAGGTAATCCCTATTCTAGAACCAGCAGTGTTAACGCTGGTGAAGGAATAATGCTTTTGAAGGAATAAAATTCCAATGTTTTAAGCATTAAGTAAGGAAGTTCACTACCTCTCAATACACCATGATTATTAAAGATGTTTCTGATAATGACACAAAATCTGTCTTCCTACAGCTTCAATCCATTGGACCTAATCCTATACTCCAAAACAACAAAGGAGATATCCACTCATCTTTCCCAATACCGCCCTTTCAAAGATTTACCATGATCTTATTTAAAAAACAGTAACAAAAACCATCCTACTCCTACCACCATTTTCCTGGCCCTTTTGGACTAATAGTTCTAGATCTTTTAAACATTATGCATATAACATAATATGAAGACCATTAATCCTGTCTGCCTTCTTCTAGATATCATCTAGCTAAAGATCCTCTTACTACGTAGTGTTTACAACAAAATCAGTGTGGCCTCAGCAAAGCAGAGCACAGTGGCATTGTCACCTCTCTTAAGGCAGATAGTATATTTCCATGAATCTTCCAAATTATGTGGAATATTTTGGTAGCTGAGGCAAACAACTGGTGCACAATAAGCTTAAAGTCACTTAAAATCTTGCTAGGTTTGTTGTATGGGTTGATATCTTTGCCATTCTATATTTTTATAATCAATAGTTTTAATCTAAATGAAGGGTTTTTTCCTCACTATTAAATTTTACTTGGTTGATATCAGCTCATTGGTCAGCCACCTCAGGAAGTTTGTGGTACAAACACTCTGATACTCCTCTACCAATGAGAAATTATGACAATAAGATATTTGTTGACTCACTCTGGTTACAAAGCAAGTTAACAGCAAGCTGAGATCAGAAGACACATCTCCCATTTTCTCAACCAGAGCTCTCTGCTCTGTTTCATGGATGATGATGATGGTGTTAATGATGATAATCATCTTCAAAGCAGGTAACACTGTAAGCTTAAGACATGCCAGGCACTGTTCTAAGAATTTCACAGCTCTATGGGGTATAGGTACTGCTGTGATCTTCATTTTACAAATGGGGAAAGCTAAGGCAGTGAGAAGTTAAGTAACCTGCCCAAGACCATGTAGCTAGGAAATAGTAGAACTAGTATTCAAACCCAGATGGCTGGTTTGGTGCAATTACCTACTTATTCCTCAAAACTGAGGGAGCTACCCAGGAATGACCTACATACTGGAAAAATCCCAAAAGACCTGTCCCACTGGTCAGGAGTCACTGCCTCCCACAGAGAAGGAAGCAAAAGGGGAAGATACACAATTCTATTAGTTGGATTAACCTACAGTCCCCAGCCTGAGGGTCCCACATTGTCACACTTACCTCCATTGCTCTTCTGGGGAGAGGTCTGACATATCAACCTGTAGAAAGATACCACCAGAAAAATCCATTACTGTCTTAGAACTGTCCCTGACCAACATAAGGTGCTGACACATTCATCAACATCTTCAAGGAATCACAGGAAGCTTCAAGTGTCACAATCTCTGTGAAGCCTTCCCCAACACTATTTCCCACTGATCTCTCCCTTCTCTAACCACATACTTTGGCTCATGTCTACAACCGACAGTGTGTTGAATGTCTGTGCTAGGCAATGAAGACTGAAAAGTGAACCTAACTCTCAAGATGCTCACAGCCTAGTGAAGACGACAGACATATAAAGTGAAAACTTATTATATGCTGAAGATCAGCTATGGAAGAATAAAGAAGTGGCTTTTAATCCAATCTGAGGTGTTACAGATTAGTGAAGACATCCTGAAGATTTGAAATATTATCCAGATGAATAAATGAGAGAAATATGTTCCAAGCAAAGGGACTAACATGAACATGAAGGAATAAAGTTGTAACAGCATACAAACAATTAAGTATATCAAGAGCAAAAAGTATGACTCAGGACTAGTGGGAAATAAAGCTAGATAAAATATTCTGTCCTATAATGCCATTTGACTCTAAATGGACCCATGGTAGCAGGTAGAACAACAGACTAGGGTGACCTGAGCTTTAGTCCCTGCTCTGCTATTAACTAGCAGTATGGCCTTCCAACCTCCCAGTTCTGATTCTATTTATTAGTCTAATCCTTTTAGAGCAGTTTCCCAACCTTGGCATTACGGATATTTTGGGCTGGTTACTTGTCTTTTTTGCAGGGGAGTTGTCTGTACATTGTAGGATGTTGAGCAGTGTCCTTGGCCTCTACCGGCTAGATGCCTGTAGCATTTCCACAGATGCAATAACCAAGAATGTCGACAAACATTGTCAAATGTCCCCCAGGGTACAAAAATTGCCCCCAATTGAAAACCACTTCTCTAGAGTAATACTAAACTCTGAGTTCAGGGCTCAAGTCTTCTACTTCCTTGTCACCATACAGAAGTGTACCCAAGTCTAAGTACATAAAGTCACTCAATACATTCTTATATGGACCTGAACTGAAAATGTTCCTTGAGGTAGAGAAGAGAGACAAGTCCTCAGAATCACTCAAATGAATCAATCAACAAATACTCCTTTAGTACTTACTATATTCAAGGCCTAGTTTCCCACTATTCCTATGATAGCTTCAGAAAAGTACCTTAAGTGGAACATTTAAAGTAAAATGGGCAGAACTCCATTCTACCACCAAGTCAAATCAGCACATATTTACCAAGCATCATTTGTGTGTGTACTAGGGATGCCCATCACTATTTAGGTTGGGCTTCCTGGTTTCTACATGCTCCAGCTAAGTTAAAAACAAACAAACAAACAAACAAAAACAATACCCAAGGCTTCACTCAGCCAATCAGGGTAATGAAGTCACCCACCCACCTCCGTTTTCCAACTTCACACACTGCCTCACAGAATTTATTCAGGTGTCCTGACTTAGGTCTTCATCTCTCCAGCACAGAGGGCCCCTCTGAGAGGGAACAAGTAGATGTAAGAAATGGAAAGGTCCAGCTGGGCGGTACCTGAGCCAACAATTAAGGACGACATTTCTAAAGCAATAATCAGTACACAGCTTTCATGCTACCTCTCAGAACTCTTTTCTTCTTTTCCAGCTTGAACCTGCATCTTGCCAAGCCAGACTGTTCACTGTTCCAAAACACACGGGACTCATTCCTGTCTCTGGGCCTTTGCATACCTTTTTCTTCTGCTTGCAATGCCCTTCCCTCTCTTTTTTTTCTATCCAAATCCAATTTATCCTTTGAGAACCCAGATGCAATTGCACCTTCCCTGGTGAAGCCTTCCCTGATCCCCTAGTTTAGTGAATTTGGCCCTCTGCTTCTCTCCTGCATGGATTTTTCTCCTTGAAACTCAGAGTGTGGCCCACTGACTAATATCAGCATCACCTAGGTGCTTGTTAAAAATGCACAATCTCAGGCACTGCTCAAGACCTCCTGAATCAGAATCTACCTATTAACAAAATCTCCAAATGATTTGAATGCACCGTACATTTGAGAAGCACTGTTCTATACCAACATTCTTAGTCTTATGTTATCTTAGACATGCTCTCCAAGTGATCTAACTGCTTTTTAAGTCCAGGGCCAGGACCAGAGTAGGGTAAGCAAGGGACCTAGGGCTCAAAATTTAAGGAGGTCCTCATTTGCAGGTACCAACCCTGCACTTGCATGACCTTGAGAGAGTGCCTCCTTAAAGTTTGCACCCTAATGCCTTGTTTGCTTTACCCAAGTCCTAGCCCTGCTTATGTCTATCTTGCTCTCATCCCATAAATCTCAAAGATCCCACAGAGCCAAGGAGAATACACTGCTTTTGTGTCTTTCAAGGAGAATAGCACAGAGCTTAGCATATACTAAGCACTCTATGACTACTTGGGGAATTGAACAGAATTCTCTCCAACAGAGTAAAACAAGTACGCCGACAAACTAGCAGCCCACCTGGAGAGGCTTAAATGGGAGAGTAAACAAATACCTGAAAAATACCTAGTAAGTATCCAGGAAAGAAGTATTCATTTAACAACAGGAGGCACCCAGGAAATCATGTTTAAAAAACTACACGTCAAAACAACACAACACAACTACATGTTCAAAGAAGCAAGAGAAGTCCACTAAGGGAAAACTAGGAAGATCCAGAGAACTGTGGCAGGTGTGGGGGCACCTCTTCACAAGATAGTGGTCAAGCACGCTACTGTCTATGCTTTAGTTTCTCCATCCGGAAAACCGAGAATAAGACTTCTGACTTCAGGGGCCAGCCCGGTTGCGAAGCAGTTAAGTTCGCATGTTCCGCTTCTTGG